>NC_044282.2:42276741-42580908 GCF_004027225.2 Strigops habroptila | reverse complement strand
ATTCTTACATGCTGAAAAAAGTGCTATATCAAGCCTGCTGATGAAGACACAGAGGCAAATGAGAAATGTCACTGGTTTTAAGAAGCTAAAAAACTACTCCTTCCTTCAGTGGTAGTTTGAGTGATTTGCCAACCTTATTATTAAAAATTTATGCCTTCCCATATGAATTTGTCTGCATCTTTTAGACAATGATGTTTGTTGTGGCTTTCTTCACTATATTATAGAGCTCTTTCCTACCCAGGTTTTTTTTTTTTGTTCCCCTCTTGTTCCCTTTGAGACACTTGTGCTGTAATCAAGTCACCTTTTGATCTTCCTTGATCTTTCTTTTGATTGCTAAACAGATTGATGAGCTCTTTGTCATAAGTAATTTTCTCTTTCCTCTGCAGTTTTAAATAGTGCTACAAATAGCAATTTCTGAGATGTAAGCTCAGTAAGATTTGGGCTCCTAAAAGCCATAATGAATACGAACAAAACTCCAGTCCTTACTTTTTTTATTATTTGTTTATTCATTTTTTTATTTTAACCATCTTACATATTGCTACTCTATGTTAAAACAGTTAAAAAAGTGTCACAGTTTCATGGAAGAGTTTGTGCTGGAAGGGACCTTGAAGATCATCTAGTTCCAACCCCCTGCCACAGGCAGGGTCACCTTCCACTAGACCAGGTTGCTCAAAGCCCTGTCCAGCCTGGCCTTGAACACTGCCAGGGATGGGGCAGCCACAGCTTCTCTGGGCAACTTGTTCAGTGCCTCACCACTCCCATAGTGAAGAAACCCTTTTTGATTAGGCGGTACCATGAGGTTGCAGTAAACTCAATTTGTGTTAACTAAAACCCTCTCAGAGATGCTGCTTTTCATGGTTATTGTTCTGTTTTGCAGCTCTCTGAGGTCAATAGCCTAATTTTTACTTGTAACTTCATCTCCCATTTCTTATTTTACTTGTATGCTTGTTCTGCAGTTCAGGTTCCATCTGACTTATGATCTTGTTATTCTTAGAGCTGTTATCCTGTAGGATAATATCGATCAAATTCAGGGAAAAGACAAAATATAACCTGCAATGTGGACAACATTCTAGCTGTCTCTGCGTTAATTAGTACCTCTAATCATGTGTACTGCTGAGCTTGTTTAAAACCAGTATAGTGAAACGATATAATTTTTGGTTAGAGCTGCTGAAAGAGAGCATCACTCTAAGCAAAGCAAGCCTGTTTTAAAGTTGCAAGCACATAATGTGTGTTGAAGCAATCACTTTGTTTTTCTATTATGCTGCTTAACTCAGTTTTAACAAAACTAGTACTATTTTAGAACAACACAAATTTAACTGGAAATCTAACATGCAGCTATTTATATCAGCTATGCAGTTCCACATTTAGAAATACCCACTGACAAAAAAATTCTGACAACTAAACTATAAAAGAAATGTAAATGTGCCCAAATCTCCTCTTGATGAGTGACTTTTGACTTTGGCATTTTTGTGGTAATTAGGACTAAACACCACAATAGTAAAGTAAAAGTATATCATCAGTTTGGAAGCCAATAAAAATCAGGTGTCTCTGTGGTCTCGGGCTAACTTTTTCCCTGGTGTATACCTAAATTTTTGCTTTTCCTTAGTTGTGACAAAACATACACTTAAAGCCTGTCTTTCTAGAATATTGTCAATATTGTAGGTTTTGCTGCTTTCTGTCTGTTCTGAATCAAGATGATTTAAAATACATTTAAAATAGTTTAAATTTCTGGAGATTCATTTGCCAACTTGAAGTAAAAATGAATCAAACCTTTTAACTTCTCCTTAAGTGAGATTAAAAAATGGTTTTTGTACCATGCTATCTGCATAGACCTGGAAGGGAGAAGGAATCCAAAATCGGTTGGTTTTAAGGATGAAGGAAGGCTCCATGGTTCACAATAAGAGAAAAAATGCATTTTGTTTTTGAACTGGAAATGAAATCATCCATAGAAATATGATTTATTTCTGTCACTGGATGATATTTCAGAAATGTTGTCCCTGAGACATTTTCTTAGGCATTAGACTGTACACTTTTAAAAGTCTATTCAGTAATGGATGTATGATAACTTGGAGATAAATAGAAAAATCTGCTCCACCTGATGGAGCATTGATAAAGGAAGCCTTTCAGTTTTTCCATATTTTTCTGTGATATTTCTGAGCTGTTACTCACACCTTGTAGATAAGGAAGTTAACTAGTTAATGAAATTGTTCTCCCATTGTGTATCTTCATCGGGAAGTGGAGTAGACATTTTTTTATGGTGAATGAAAGATAACGATTTCAGTAATTAACTGAAAGCTGGATAAAATAATAAAATCAGATAGGTGCATATTCCTTTAGGCGCTGTTTATCTGGAACTGATAAAATGCTACTCTTCATTCTTCAGTTCATGAACTTTTCCTTTTCCAAGAAAGGCAGAGATTTGCTGTAGGATCAAGTTGAGCTATTTCACATTGTAAGCAAGAACCTTCATCAAGCTGTGCAGAAATCTGTTCCTTCTATGCTATAATTTGAGGAGGAACTCTAGCAGATTATAAACTGTAAAATCAATAAGACATCTCAGTGTGATTAATAGATATTTTTGTAGAAAATTTTTACAAAGTGAGATATATGATGTATCTGTCATAATCCTTCATGACATTGTCTACTAATTTAGTAAACGTGAAGAAGTTAACCCCCAGAAAAGTAAATAAAATACCTTTTTTTTTTTTTCCTTTGTGGGTTTTTGTTAGTTTGTTTTTGTTTTAAAGAGTTTTAGCTAAGCTTGGGTCTATTTTTGTGTTTTTCATGGCAAGGCTTGTGACATGTTTATATTTAGTAAAATAAAATATCCATCTGGTGGTCCCCCACAGTATTAATTTTCTTGCTGTTATGAGCTTTTTCTTAATACTAACCAAACCCAGGAAATCCCAGGAAATTATTTTTGAGACTATTTTTATCCCTGATTCACTTTTACTAGGTTCATACTATTACGAACATGAATGTAATAAGTCAGATAATCAAGCTGCTTGTGGCTTATGTTGTGGCAAACTGAGAGGAAAATATGTAGCATGCCGGACTTCACTGGTCATACTGAAACAGATAACTTGCTGTGTTTAATCAACTAACTCAAAATACAATGAGGCACAGAGATTGAGGTCAGACATGCTAAGATGAAATTGGTGTCTTTCTGATGTGAGCATGCAGTGGCAGAAAGCTGTTATGCTAAATATGAGCCAGATATATTGGCACAAGGAACAGTATTTTTTCTTGGCATTTTGGAATAAAAATTAGGAAATTGGAGCTAAATCACAGGAAAATCTCAGTGCAATCTATACTTATTTTTTTTTAAGTGTGGCTCACAGCAGATAAAATATGAAATTGTTCATGTGAACATATAAATGTTAAATGGTATAAGTTAAAGTCTTTCGTCTGAGGCCCTTGTCAATCAGGCAGCTTAATGTTTTGGCATATTTATGAAATATACGCTTAAGTTGTTTCAGTGCTGTGTACTGCGTTAGATAGTCTTTTCTTTCTTTATTGTTCAAGTAGTATGACAAAGGCAAGTTTAAATTGCTTTCCTATCTATTTATCTGGAAAAGTCTTTGGGAGTATGGGAGCTTCTGCTTCATTAATACTAATAGAAGCCAAACAGGATTTTCAAGTACTTCAAGGAAATGTTAAATATACAGGATTTCTATCCAGACTGTGGCAAAATGCCCTGTGCTTGATTGACTTGAGATGAAAGCTAACACTGATCTAAGAAACGGAGATTGTTTTGCAATAATGATAAGGTGACGCTTACAGATCCATCTTGATAGCAGGGACAAGAAACGTCACTACATCTGAAAACTGCTTTTTGAGAACATCCTGCCTTCCACATGGTCCCCAAAACTTACCTTATCTCTGGTGAGAGGCAGGAAGGAGATGGAAGAAAATGCTGCATATCTGTTCCTGGAAGGATACTGAACATCTACTTTATACTAAGTGCTAAGGGAAAACTCTGATTCTACTTTCCTTTCATTGGGAATTCATTCGGTTTTGGCCTGATGGAACAACCACTTTAAATACATTTTTCCATGAGCAGTAAAATTAAGTGCCATAATTCCCAAAAAGGTGATGTGTTCTCTGTTATGTAGGGACCTCTGGGGTCCTGCCTCTACCTTGGCTGTGCTAGTTCAGGATTACATTGTGCAGATCAGTCAGCTGGCCATTGCTGATTGCACCAAGAAGGTCATTCACATTTTGTAGAAAAAAATGTCGGTTTGTGAATAAGAATAGGAGGCAAAAATAATCAATAAGGCAAACACTAATGCAAACTAAATTAGTAGGACAAGTAACTCTTCTAGAAATGGTGTAATAATGCTTCTCACTTTTACAAAAAGTTACAGTTTCAAGAACTTCTTACCTGTTCCTGGGGACATCTGGCAAAGATTTAATTGAGGCTTCTATGGTTATATTCCATTGCATTTCACTTTCTCATTAACAATTTTATCACCATCTTAGGCAACTTTCAAATAGTCTTTTTCCAGTTGTTTGTTTCATTAAGAAACTCAACTGGGAATGACCTCTACTCTTATGGAAGGGAAGCGTGAGGTATTATTAATTTGTTCATACAGTGTGAGACTTGCGCCCTTCTTCCCCCTTTCCTCTCATGTTTGTGTTCTTAGCAGGTCCTTTGCTATTAGCAAGGAAGGTGTCAAAGGAAAATTAAAAAAAAAAAGAAAAAAAGAGAAAATAGTAGACTCTTCTGTAAAGAAAAAATAGAAGAGAAAAACTTACTCTGGTACACAGTTTCATGTATTGGTCCCTTGCCATAAAGCTCAGACAGTCTCTTCCCTACTCCTTCCACCAGTTCTGTTATATGTCAACTACAATAGAAGGAGGGGGAAGAATGTAAGATTAGTGGTACAGCTGGGTATGGGGCAGCAGAGGAAGTTTGGAAGTAGAGTTGGGGCAAAATCTGCCTTCATGTTCGTTGCACATTGGACGAATTGGAGTTAGTGGCTGAATCCCATCTGCAAGTCAGAATTTCCTCATACTTGAACTAAGGGATGGGTTTAGGTTTTGGTTTGGATTTTTTTGTTTCTTTCTTTGTTTTGTGGGTTTTTGTTGTTGTTGTTTTGGTTTGGTTTTTTTGGTGGGGGGTTGTTTTGGGGTTTGGTGGGGTTTTTGCTTGTTTTTTTTTTTTTTCCCCACAAATGTAGTTATGTCCTGGGTTCATCAGTAGCGGTAATTTTTTCTCCTTCTTAGACGACTCTCAACCTTGTACTCTCCAGTTCTGTTGAGAGTGTGGTTCTAGCTAGTGAAAGCAATCAGTCTTCAGGCTTAGCTCTTAGCTTTTTCACTCTTTATTGTTATTAAGAGGGAATAAAAAAGATCCCAATATTGACATTCTAGTCCCCGAGGGAACCAGCCATTCTACAGATGATCTATCATAGGCCGGATGCTGGGAATGCATCCGTAGATCCAGATGAAGTCGAATGTACATGACCTATGTGGCAGAAACTTACATGGAGTGCACCATCATCATATGCCCACTCATTGGCATGAATGACCTGGAATGATGTAGCACCACCAACAGTGGATGAAGTGACTCATCAACTCCAAGAGCAAAAGGAGCTTAAAAACCACGACAAGTTACTATAAGCTTTTTCTTTTGAAGGAGCATCTACACATCCACTATTTCACTTGACCTAAAAGCATATGTAGCATTGCATCATGTTCACAAAAGTATGAATACTTTTGTATTCATGTATGAATACTGTCAATACCATTTTTAATTTTAACTGAAAACTACAGAACTGTTTGCTGTTTTATTTCATGAACTTTGTCATAACTGTGTAGTTTTTGGCCAGGCTGATGTATTGAGTATTCAGTGAAGGTTGGCAGTGCTTGCCTGGGAAGTGTAGTGTGAACACAGGTTGGGTGATGGTGGCAGTCCAAGATGCTTCATCCTCATGAGGGTGGATGTTGCAAGTTGGAGAGTTTGCACTCATCAGTTTAGGCACCAGTTCATGGGTCTGTGCTGTTTCTAGCTTCAGTTTACTGAAGTTGTTCTGTGATGAAGTAGGGGTATCTACCTTTCTCCTACCAGTTTACACTGTGATCAGATGATACAGGATTGTGCCATGGGATGCTGTAAGTGGAAGTACAATTGCTTGTGTCACCATTTGGCAGAGGAAGGAAACATTTGTTGAATACCTTTTGAATTTAGAAGCTGATGAAGCCTGTGGTATAGGTAGAATTGATAGCTGTACTGGGAGTAGAGTAACATAACAGCAATGAGAATAAGTAATTGTGTCAAGAATAAATTCTAGTATAGATTTCAACAGCCCCTGAGCCCTTTAACCCAACTAACATTAGCAAGAGTTTTCTATATATTGCAGGTGTTCACATAAGTTAAATGTTTTCATGAAAGTGCTACATTTCACATTAAAATAGGGATGAAATTCCAGCCTTTTTTTTTAACAGAAAGCAGTTTCTGAATCTTTCATTTTTAATGACTTGACATTTCTTTCTGCTTTTCATCTAAATTTATTCTTAGCATGATTAAATCATTTTTGTCTCATGCTCTTTAGCTAAAATACTTTTCTGTCTTATTCCTTTATCTGGTAATAGTAGCCTCTTTCATCTGAGTTTTATGCTGTGAAGCTCATTTTCATTTCCTCTTGAAAACAGGTTTTCTGTTCCTGGTCATCCTGTTCCTTGTCCAGTTTTAAGCATTGGCGATGAGGGTTGTCAACAGCGCTTCAAATGAGGCCTTTTACAATAATATTATTTTGATTATTTTTTATATTTCTATACGAGATGCCTCTTTGTCTCATATAATTTTGCTATTTCTAACTATTTTTTCTAACCAATGCAGAGAAGATTTTTTCCACAAAAGGCTGAAAATAATTTTCTATTGGTATTACTCTAAGAAACTGGCAGAAACGATATAGAATTAATTTGAGTTTACTCCTTTTGGGTGTTGGGATATTTTTAGGGGTTCAGAGGGGTTTTTTTGTTGTGAGGTTGTTTTGGTTTGGGTTTTTTTTCGAGGCTGTAGGTTCTTTCCCAGACTGGGGTAAAAGCTAAGACTTACATCAAGAATCATGTGCAAGTAACTCATTATCAGAATTTGAATCTGACAGTACAGAGATTTGAGAGGCAAAATACAGAGACAGTGTATTCAAGTTGAGATGTTAACTCGGTATGTGTAGAGGAAACATGGAGAAACTTGTCAACGTAATAAAAGATCCACAAATTATTCCTAAATCGTCAGTTTGACCTGAATAAAACAGTGCTCATTTCTTTGCAAAATATGAAGGTTATACTTAGCATTGCGTCTCAGCTTTTGCAGTATGATTTCAACACAAGCATTATTTGCATTAATGTAGTCTTGAACATAATAAAGCCCTTGGCATTGATATAGTTTATTTGACCATTTCAGTTTGAATGAAAATTTAAATGTTTTTTGAAAAGGCAGAAAAAGCCAAAAAGTAATCAGCAGAAGTACTATTATGGAATTGACTCTTGCAAGCAGGAGGTGGGAGTTTTTTATACCCTAAATATCAAATACATCCACAGATGCTTAACAGAAAAGGCACTTCTTTAATGCAAAAGCTGACTGTGCTGAAACAAAGATAGAAAGCATTCCATCAGCAGATGAAGATGATGAGCCAGCATGTTCCCTACTAGGCCAGAAACTCAAAATAAGTGAAATATGTTTCGTACTGAATGAGCTTAATTTGCACAGTAACTTAAACTTTAAAGATAGTCAGGTCTGTTTCAACCACCAATGAAACCACCAGTTTTGTTTGCTGGACGTGACACTGTTCAGTAGTGACACAAGTTGGTGACCTGGAAGCTGCTTTTAAATTGCCCATTTCTACCTTATGTGGGAGAGGTCAAAAGTACTTGATCCTCTTTCTTGCTTTTGTGAGTCTATTATAGAAGTGTGTATAATACTTGTATTCCATGCATAACAGATTTGCAGCTGATGATGGATTTCTTAACTGTTAAGGCTCTGGAGCAAAATTGGGGGTGACATACCTTGTATGGAACAGCTGTGGCTAACTTTGCTTTGTACTGTCTTTAGCAACATGGAATAGTTTTTTCCAGCCACCATTTCTTTGTTGATGTAGAACGTAGTTATTAAGTTATTCCAGAAATCAACTAGAGGGCTTTGTAACACTGGAAACCTGGACAAAGTACCTAGTTGAAGTAATACATGACATCTAGCTCTGCAACTAATTCAGAAAATAGGGTTTGCTGAGACAGTTCCTATGGAAGTTGAAGAGGGCTTAACACTTGCTTTTGCACTCCTTTCTATGACAGGGGTGTGCATTTATTATCAAGAGATATTAAAGAGTGTAGTTCCTGGAATGATGCAGGTCTTCCTTGATATTATCCGAGGTATCCTGAACACTTTGCCCTAAAGCTACAGCTGCTGTAACAAAACAGACATCAGGTCTTCTGGATATAGGACATTTCTTTGCCTGTGATTGTGGAATAGAGCAAAGCAGCTAGTGCCTGACCTCCCTTTCAGAGCAGGTTTGTGTAACTCATAGCACAAAGAGACATTTGTGTGGGCATTTAAGAGTACTGCTTTACTGCAGTGTCAGTGAAGCTCAGGTACCCCCAAAAAAATCCATCCTTGTTTTCTTAGTTATGAAGAAGGAATAGTTTTAGAATTTCAGTGTTAACTTTAAATACTTTGCGAATCTTAAGGAGTTGGTTTTATTGGGTTTTGGGTTTTGGGTTTTTTTTTTTCAGGAAGTAGAGAAAGACAAGGGGTTTTGTTTACTTACCCAAAACAAGCTATACTTAGTGGCAGAGCAACAGCTAAGGCAAGAGGTTATTTGTTCTGAGCATGATTTGTTGAGTATCATGTCTCCTGACCTTTGATCAGATGAACATTATTGAAGATTAATTGGATCAATGGTGGCATATGACATGCTTCAAGTACCTGTACAGAAAGATTTATGTTTATATCTGATTATAGCAGATTAGTACCTGTAGCTATAAAATGTCAAATCTACCTTGCATATTTAGGCCATCCCAAACATCTGTTCAGTGAGATCTGATGTTGTTGTGTTGTGTATGCTGAGGGTTTTTTGAGGTGAATCTACATTTAACAAACAAAATAAAAGCCATTAAGGAAATTAGTAGTTTAATGTGGATAGGACATTTGAGATTTCATTTGTAAGATTGAACAAACACTTTGTTTGTAATTTGCCCAGAAACAACTAAAATGAAATTTGTAAGTAGGTATATGTCTGTTCTGCTCTAAAAGCTGAGATGCAACCCTTTCTTTTTAGGTTAAAGGCTGAGAGGTGTGGTCTAAGAATATGGAAAATAAAGTACATTAGGTTGGAAAAGAACTAATCTGTATACTGGTATGATTCAAGAACTGAAATTATTTTCATGACTTCTACTATTTAAGATACAGTTGGGCTACTATATTTCTTTCTGAATGAGAGCTGCATGGAGACTTTCTTTCTTGGTATATTAGCACATGTAATATTTGGTTGCCATACAGGACCTGAAAAGGTAATTTCTTCAGAGAGTCTCAATGAGTAACATGCTACAATATACAGCTGCTTTACTTTCCCCACTCTGCTGGCTGATGTTTCATCTTGTCTTGAGAAGAAACCCATGACATCTTTTAGTTTGCTGCCCAATTTTTCTGTTATAGCACTTTCTCATATAGCACTTCCTTTCATCCTTTCTCTGATTTACCTTACTTCACTTCCATCTTAAGTCCTCAAACACAGACCAGTTGTCACTTTCCAAAGATGCTGCTGGTTTAGGCCTTTTGCTAGACATGGTGAATGATGAAGCCTGGGAATGAATGTTGCCTAGTAAGAGAATCTAACCTTACAAGGTAACTTGTTTCTGCTTACCATGACATTGTAACCTAGGTAATTCAGTAAGCTGACTTAACTTCAGTGCAATCTAGTTGTGACCAGGAACTCAACATCATCTTTATGGGTCTGAGCCCCAACTTTGAGCCGAAGTTCACATTACCTAAACAATATTTGTTAGAAAATACTTAAGAATAGTAAAGCCTTGGAATTCAAATATCATCAAAGCATGGACTATTAGTTGCGTTAAAATTCTATATCCATAAAACATTATGAAGTGTCCAGTGAACTCTACCTGTTGAGGTCTTAATCTCCAAGGTGCCTATTTTCCAAAAGTCACATGAAATAACATGTTGTATCTGTCATGATTTTATTATTGCATGTGGTCATAAAGTGGATATTTTGAGGCAGTGTTGTTTCAATATTTTAGAACATCACTGATATAAAATTTTCTTAATATCTAATCATTAAAAAAATTAAAAGATTTTTTTTTTCCTTGGTTTACAGTTTAGCAAGTAAATGAGCCAGTGTTTTTTACGGAGTTATATATGCAAGAGGTTTTTAAATTTGGTGAAATATTCAAACTGGTAGTCACATACATTGCAAGCCATGTATTTTTTATTTTAATAACAGAATCCTGTTTTCAGATGTAGTTTTAATGATCTTGGTTACTTTCTAAACCCTGAGAGGAAAAATAGTCTTAAGGAAAGATTATTTTTTTTGTTGGATGTGTGCATGTAGTAAGTAATAAACATAAAATTACGTACTTTTGTAGCTTTATTTCTTTACATCCTAGAGTATCATCTTCTGTTTTTTCAGAAGTATTCTTTGTTCCAAGTCATTAGAGTGTGATTCATAAGAACTATTATGATGAAAGCCACTGTTAATTTAAAACTAGTATTCATTCTTGTTTAAAACTCTTAGTTAAAAGCAATTACAAAATGTGATAGTGGTATAAGGCAGGAGATCCATAAAATTAAAGGATTGAGCAGCTTGCAGGAAACTAGCATGTAGTAATAATTAGTGGTTTCCTCAAGAATCCAGGACTAAACTGTAGGTTAAAAAAAAAAGGGGGTTGACTATAAAAGCATAAGAAAGGTAAATGTCAAGAAGGAAAGCTTTCAGCCAAAGGCTAGTATCAGTATCAACAAACAAAAAAATAGATGTAAACTAGTAGTGAATTACTTGATGCTGGACATAAAGCAATTTTGCCAGCTGGGGGAATATGGCTCTGAAATAGCCTCTCCAATTGAATAAAGGGGGCAAAAAGAGGACTGGCCAAAAAGGTGGTTTAATGTGTGCAACAGACTCCAGCCTGTGTCAGAGAATGTGTTTTATTTAGAAACATGCTCCCGGTCTCACCTGCATGGAGGTCTTGCATTACTAGACCATTCTTTAGATCCTAGCCAGTTCCTGTCCCCTCATAGCAGTCCATTCTGGGTGTCTTTAAGGAGGATACTGATACAGATAGGATGGTTCTACTCATCCTCAACTCATATCTTCTATAAACTTTTTAGCTTTCATAGATTCAGGAGGTTCTCATTGTTTTATGCCCTCTCTGTCCCAGGTTTCCATCATATCTTGTCCCTTCTTTCAACTTTTGAACTTTCAATTTCCTCTAGCAATATCTCTTCCCGGTGTTAGCATCTTATGCTCTTTCGTCGTATGAAGCCCATAGCTGATCATAATCCTGTTACCTAATCTTCTTTTATGTTGTTGCTTTGGAGTTTTTCAGTATTATGCTGGACTCTCTTGAAAACAGTTTCTCTTGTACCTGGTTCAAGATTATCTATGCTGATAAATTAAACATTGCCATAGAATGTGCTTAGGCACTGAAACTGTATCGTTTATTCCATTAAATTGCTAGCAAGTTCCTGGTATGATTTTGATCTAGGAAATGTAGTGGGCTGTTCTTAGTATTTTAGAAGTTTGATGTGCCGGAGACTGTCCCCAGTAGGCAATATGAAAGAAACTACTCTGATTTGGAGACATGGAGTTTAGGAGCATGGGCAGGTCCAGACTTGCAGTTGGCCTTGGTACTGCTCCATTCACCGATGTAAATGTTACTTCCACATCTCTGGTGACCTCTTTATAACCACATACTAGAAATAGCATTCCATCCTCCCTTAGCCTAATAGGTAGATTAATTGTCACCTTCTGTTCAGTAATACTTGTGCTTCCTGAATTCCATTGCTGGCCTGCGTCTATAATTGCCTTTATATATATATTTCCAGTGTCTCAATGAGAAGGTGTTCTTATCAGCCCTCCATTTTTCTGTTAAGATTTCCCAGCTAGCTGTCCTTTGTCCCTTTTCATTTGCTAAATAACATTTTCTGCAGACATTTCATAATTATCTTTGTTCCAGATCTCTCTCTTCCTCCCTTACTCTGATACTCTTTGGTTCACTAATTATGAATTCAAGCTAAAAATGATCAAATAGAATTTGAAACTGCCTGTTCGTGACCACTGCAGAGCACGTGATCATCGTTAGAATTTCACTTTCTGAGCAATAAGTCTTATAGATTGTTCTCTACCATTTCAATACCATTTCAAAGATGCTGCCATTTCTTTCCGTCTCCACTTTTGTCCAGGCTTTTGTCTTGTTATGATTCAATTGTTACAACATCCTTCTGTCTGACCTTTGCAAATTCAATATTCCTTTATTCTCATCTAGATTCAGTTGTTGCTTCAAAGCTAATTTCCTGCCCTGTCACTTTGCCCGTCCTTTACATTCCTCCACTGACTCTCGCTTAATGCAGCTCAGGATACTGTTCACCACCTTTGCTGCAACGACATGTTGCTGGTTCATTTAAAGATGTTGAATCAAGCTAATGTTTGTCTTCCACTTTAACATGTCGCGTTGGGGCCTGAGAATAGTCTTCCTTTTTAATATGATAATTTGGGACAAATATCCTTCAGGCAGTTGAGTATAATCAAGGTATGTATTTGATAGAATCATAGAATAGTTGGGGTTGGAAAGGACCTTAAGATCATCTAGTTCCAACCCCCCTGCCATGGGCAGGGACACCTCACCCTAGACCATGTTGTCCAAGTGTTTATATTCACAATAGTATCTTAGCAGGTGGTATTGTCCAGACCATTTGCTAAGGATAGTAATTAAAATCTATAAACTCTTCATTGTTGCTGGCACCAACTATCATTTTTTACTTGGAGATTTGCAGGACACTGTAATTAACCTAGTTCTTCAGCCTGCCTTGAATCCTTTCCCAAACTCTAATTATAAACTCAATATTAATTCTTTCTAAACAAACGCCCAGTGTCCCATCATAGGTAAAGAACTAAGATTTCTGTCTGTTCCCTGCTAGTTACAGCTCTCGTCCTAAACCTACAAGCAATACCAAGGCTTTCAATGCCTCTGAACACTGGATTAGTGATAGTAAACCTTTTTGATACTTGATATATTTGTTTTTAAAAGCATAGATGTGTGCATCTGCCTAGATTCATTAGTTGTTTTCCATGGTTTGATCTGTTTGTTGGTTTTCTCTTCTGTTGCATAAACAGGATTCATGTGGTTGTTTAGTTTTCTCTGTCTTCATTCCACCAATGAGAATTCTGTTGCAGCTTTTCTGTAAGCTGACACTTTTTGGTGGAGCTTTTATGGCAGCAGTGTACAACTTCTGTCATCTCTGATGCTGGAGACTCATCTGACTTTTAACATTTTGTATGACAGTTCCAGTCACTTCTATTTCTTTACAAAATGCAGAGAAAGTAGAATTTAGTATTTAGAATGTGTTACTCATCCACATCGTTTTTTAAATATCAAAAACTACTAGCCATGCATTCTAAAGGTTGCACGAAAAAAAATAAGGATGGTAGACTATTCAGTTCCAAGGAAAAATATATCTACCTAGACAATCACATTTTCATAGGGTATGTTGCATCCCAATAGAAGCAATGTTATAACCTTTCAACTTCAAAAGAAAGCAGACCCCACGCTCATTTACCAAAGGAGAGATTTAGTAGAAAGCGTGTAATATATGGACAGTCAACAATAGGATTACCCTGTCAGTCATCAGTCCCCTCGATCAGATGGCTTGTTGGCGGTGGCAGTTGAGTCCCAGGGCTCCTTTTGTGCAAGCTGTTTAATACGGTTTAGATGAACCCAAAGCCAGAAGTAATAGTTTGACTTAGTACAGTTCGTTTCTATCATATGGATTGTCCTGGTTCTGGCTGGGATAGAGTTAATTTTCTTCCTAGTAGCTGTACAGTGCTGTGTTTTGGATTTAGAATGAGAATAATGCTGATAACACACCAATGTTTTAGTTGTTGCTGAGCAGTGCTTATGTTAAGTCAAGGACTTTACAGCTTCTCATGCTCTGCCAGTGAGTAGGCTGGGGGTGCAGAAGAAGCTGGGAGAGGACACAGCAAGGACAGCTGACCCCAGCTAGCCAAAGGGATATTGCATACCATATGGCATCATGCTCAGCGTATAAACTAGGGGGAAAGCTGGCCAAGGGGCTGCTGCTTGGGAACAGGCTGGGCATCAGTCGGCTGGCAGTGAGCAATTGTTTTTCATTTGCATTACTTGTTTTTCTTGGGGCTTGTTTCTTTCTCTTTTTGTTTTCCTTTTCATTACAATTATTATCATTATATCATTATTTCCACTATTAAGCTGTTCTTCTCTTGGCCCATGAGTTTTCTTACTTTTACCCTTCTGATTCTCTCCCCTATCCCATCAGGGAGGAGTGAGTGAGAAGCTGTGTGGTACTTAGTTGCCAGCTGTGATTGAACCATGACATAGGTGCACACATGACCCACAAAATCATGCTAGCTCTCTAATTGCTGATAATTAGTGAATTTTGCAAAGTGGATGTTTAGCAATCTCACCACTAATCTCAAGCACATGAAATTTATTTCAGTTTGCTGTGTCAATGACTAAAAGCAGCACTTTACAGTTTTTATATAATTTCTTCTGCAAGCTCTTCAAGATCAGGCATTCAGTGGCTAGGGAATATATATATCTATGCCAGTAAAATTAAATTTGGGACCCACAGCTGAACTGTACTATTCTGTCTTCCAACTCAGTTTTTGGAAGCATAATAAGCTGAACCTAAAATGATGTAAAATGAGTGTTCTTCTCTAAAAAACAGTCTTAGAAACAGCCTATGGTTTTATTAATATTTTGTAGGTTTACATTACAATGTGAAACTAGTGACTACATCCACTAGTAAATTAAACAGTGTGAAGGCACAGGCTCAAGCACTGTAACTCAGTTACCTGTGTGGTTGTGTTGTTAGAAAATTCTTTGGCATTATTCTCACCTTGCACTTTTCCAGATAATTCACAGATGTGATTTAGGAGTTACGCCAGTATAGAAACCAATAGGTAGTTTGGATGTGGCTCTCCTCCCTGTGTGGTGAGTGTGTACTGGTAGGTATGTGGCCAGACTGTGCCAATTGGTCTCGAAGTCAAAAAAAGGCTTCTGGCACTCTTCAACCAATTAATAGAAATGTAGCCAGTGTATCTGTTGTATAGCAACTTTCTAGAGAGTGTTTTTGTTCTGTGCTAAATGTGCTCTAATTAAAGGTAATTTTATCATTCTCTCATTTACTCTGGGACTGGTACTGCAGCGCAGCCAAGAGGCTGTAAATTCACTCTAGTTTATACCTCATTAAGTCCTTAATCTATAGCAGTAGTCCTTAGCAAAAGGTTCAAATCATTATGGTATGTAAAGATGAATAAAAATGAAAGGATATTGTGGTCAGAGCAGTTTGTTAACAAGCATACACCATACCTGTGTATGCTAGAGCATTGAATATGTATGCTGGCTGCTGCACTAATCGATCTTCAGCCAAAATTTCTGTATTTCTGTTTTGACCACTGTGTTTGTAGAAGTGTGCTGTGTTTATTCAGATACCATTAATTAAGGATTTTCCACAATGTAATTTGTTTTTATTTCAGTGTGCATACTCATAAATCTCAATGATTTCAGTATCTTATCCTGTGTGTAGCACTGTAGCACCATCTTGTGAGCTGCAAATGTGGTTTCAGTATATGCATTCAACAATCTTCATGTTGACTGTAACAATTTTATTTAAAACGATTTTACATAAAACTGAAATTGGGGAAACAGGAATATGAAATAATTCCCCCTGATAATATATGTGGTAGATTTCATAACAGTGCATTCATTTAAGATACCTATACATTAGGATGATCCACATAAATATGAGGCATGGGATGCTGCAATCTGGAGGCAATAAATATGTATTTTATCTGGTTTTATGCTACAAAAATACAGAAGTAAAGCACAGAGATGAGAGAAATAAAATGAAACTGTGGGATGGGAAAGAGCTGCTAGGGAAAATTAAATAGGAATTGTTACAAAATAGCTGACAGGAATAAAGCTGGAAAATGCTTTTAAATGGTAGCAAGGTAGCAAATGGAGCAAGGACACAGAACTCAATGTTCATAATTAGCTGTAGTGCTTTGAGGTTTCTGTATGTTTGCACAGAAGCAGAAAGTGGTAAGGGAAATGCTTAAAACAATCTTTTTAATATGACAGAGCAAACAATAATTGGAGGCAAGATTGTGGTGTATCAAATGCACTTCTACACTTTAATCTCTCACATGCATTTTTTTTTCTGCCTTTTCATGCTTTAGTTTATGTCTAGTTTCCCTTCATTTTTCTCTCTACTTTTACCAAACCAATGTCAATTTACTCAGTAGTTTGTGTAAGAGGAATTACAGTCTTGCTGTTAAAGCAAGTTCAGCCATGGATGAGGTAACTATTACTTGCTGCCATTGCCAAAAGTCCAGCATGTTAACGTGGTGGTGACTGTTCTATTGAATGTAATGAAAAGAAGCTCTCACCATCACCTTTAGTACTTTCAGCCTCTTCTTTTGTGCTGACAATTATCTAATTTTTCCAAGTATATTACTATAGTTTGGGCAGTTATATAATAACTCTAATTCTCCTTGCATGGTTATGCATTTGAACACTTAGGTGATGGAAACACATGTGATTAAGAACTCAAAAGGGTAAGAACTTGGAGCCTTAATTGTAACTTACAGAATGCAGTTTTACCCATGTGTGCTGCCTGAATGTGGCACAGGGATAAAACACATCCTCTCTTCTTTTTTATATGCGACTAAGTCATAGGATTAAAAAGTAAAAACGTCTTTTACATTCCTGGGTTTTGCTGTGATTTCCTCAATCAAAATATCTAGCCTCAAACCGCACTTTGCATGGAACCACGTCATATCATCCTGACTGCATCAATTGCTTGAATTCTTGGAGGAAGATCATGGAATTGCTAAATACTCTGTCAGGGTTTCAAGTGTAAAAGTAAAAAAGATATTTGGAAAAGCTGTATTGCTGCCTTTTTTTTTATTGGAGTAACTGGTGGAGATAAGGACCTGATAAACATGGATATTCTCATCTGGTTTTGTTTTCACGTTAAAAGAAGTAGTGCTGTCTGACTTCAGATCATGAATATAGATATCAGGAGGGAGAGACTGTGATCAAGGAAAACAGCATTTGGCTTCTCTGCAACCAACACTCTCCCAGCACACAACCAAATAATTTTTCATAAATCTTTGGTGATTGCTACAAATGCAGATCATGAAGGCAA
The DNA here is from genome assembly GCF_004027225.2 of Strigops habroptila. Classification (NCBI taxonomy): domain Eukaryota; kingdom Metazoa; phylum Chordata; class Aves; order Psittaciformes; family Psittacidae; genus Strigops; species Strigops habroptila. The sequence continues at coordinate 42,563,486 of NC_044282.2, read as the reverse complement.
AGAACTGGCCTATGGAATGAATATATGTATTGACTGATACTAGGGGGAAAAAATCTAAGGTGTTTATGCATACATTTTAGTTCATTATTCTTTTGTATGTCCTGTTTTGGCTACAGTTTGTATTTGTGAGGCTTGGAGGGGAAAGGATTTTTCCTGTTGCTTTTGAGATGCTAAAAGCAACTAGAAGAAAAGTTCTGTGGGTATAGTTGTTGACAACAGACTTCCAAACAAAAAAAAGTTGTATTAGTGCTTCTCTCACCATCCTTTGTAGATTTGTACTTGCAGCATGTAGACTAAAATGAGCTTGGGTTTCCCCTCCTGCAACACAGTTTTGGCATAAGCAGGTGTAGGTCATGCTACAAGCCTTTAATCTCAGCATTTGTGCAGCCATCATATCCGTATGAGCCATACATCCTAAAATCTCTCCACCTGACTGTGTAAACATCTTCATTATTTCCTCTTAGCTACTCTTCCATTGCGCCTTCCATTTTTCACTTTTAGATGCATTCATGCAAGAGATGTAACTGCTTTCTACATCAACATTAAACAAATACAGTTACGTCGTTTAGTTCAGACAGTTGAAGGAATTGATAGCAAAAATGATTATTAGCAAATTGAAGATATTCACTTAGATTAAAAGTTCAATAGTAATAAACATTGAGATATTGGCTAAAATGTGTCAGCAGGAATGGAGGCTGGATGATGGTACCCAAGACTTTAGATGACTTTAAAACTAGATCAGAAAACTCATGGCATGATTCCAACCCCAGCTAAGGACTGAGAAAGTTATGTAAGAGACTGGTGGGAAGAGAATAAAAGCCACATGTATATGTGGTCTAAAATACCACAATGCAAGCCAAGTCACTTCCAGTACATCAAACTATGCTCAGTTCTTTCTACTAGCATGTTTTGTGTGTTTGTTTAACATGCAAGATACACCAGATCCTAGATGCTGCAAACCCACTGGAAAAAGAAGGGAAGTGCTGTAGATATTTTGTATTTTACCATCTTATATCCTGAGTACTAATAAAAAAATCAAATCCCTGCTTTAAGTTTTGCAGATTCTGTGAAGAAAATGTCACAGAGAACACATACCAAAACTAAAATCCAAAACTAAAATCCAAAACTGGTTCTCTTCAGCAATCTTTCAGAAAGTATTCGCACTTTCTTCAACCCACTGCTTCTGTTCGCACTGCCTCTGACCATATGAGGCATATAGAAAAAGTTGCTGATCTTTATTTTGTATAGAATATGACATTATTAAATAGACTGTACTGATAGGCTAGAATCCAAATTTCATTCACTTGTAGTGAAAATGGAAGGGTTTTTTCATCAGCGGTTTATATGCTCAGATAAATTATTTTGGTGTCTTTGTCACAGCTTTCTACTGTCGTTTAAGAATATTATATTTAAGGACTTACTGAATGTGTAGTTTAGTAATTTTATTTCATTCAATTTCTTTCATTTCAGGTAACTCTTGGAATAATCCGGTAGAAGTGACAGCACTTTATTCATTTGAAGGACAACAGCCAGGTGACTTGACTTTCAAAGCTGGAGACAAAATCATGGTCACAACCAAAACAGATTCCCAGTTTGATTGGTGGGAAGGTAGAGTAGGAGGACAAACTGGCGTCTTTCCAGCCAATTATGTTGCCATAAGTAACAAGTAAATTCATATAGAAAAAAATGTTGAAGCAGTAATATATTTACACTGAAAAATATATTTTAACTTTTCAGATTTTGTTAAAATGAGATTCTTGATCAAGACTATTCTAACATGGAATTGAAATGCATCAAATGACCCGAACTTTCCTCTAAATTTATTTCTTAAGCAGTAGTCGATAGTCAATTTATGACAAAGTTTTATTTTTGAGCAAGTTGCTGTATAAATCTACTCCAATTTGTGTCTTGTGTCAGTTCTGCCCTGCTGTATGGATTTATTTTTTACATGAGGGAAAAATTATGAACAATTTCAAACTAAACATGCTGAAAAAAATGCTAATTTATTATAATTTATGGTCTCACTAATAAATGCTTTCCATTTTTCTGCAAAGCATCTCTGAGTTGGAGTTTGTTACTTTTAGTAAACACAAATCTTTTATTCACAGGTATAGCAGAAGAAGTTACCTTTATACTTGGTTTTAAAAATCATTTTAGGCATTGCAGTATTTCTTAGTAACTACTGTAGGTCTTGTCCCCAGTATTTGTCCTTTTTAGGCATATAAAGACCTTTTTTTAAACAACTCTGTAACAGTTAAGCAGTTCAGCTTCTCTGATAGCTTGTTTATAGTGCCCTCATCTTTGAAGAATTTAAGCACTTCTGAAAGTTTGCTTAATAAAATGCATGAATAGTCCCTCCCAGAAAATATGTGGGCTTATGATGTCCCATGGTAGGATCTTGTTCCACAAATGGAAAGCAAGGTAGAGATATCTCTGCCTGATTCACAAGTGAGCTTCCACAACTCTTCCTGCTTCTTCCAATTTAAGATTTTTTTTTTTTTTTTAGTGTTTAATCTTTAAGGAAAGAGCAACATGGAGTAAATTACAGAATAAATTATTAACAGTAAGATAGGGAAGATACTTCTGTAGTATCTACATAGTAGTAATGTAGTACTGTAGTAATGTAGTACTGTAGTACTATGTAGTAATGTAGTACTACATAGTAGTACTATCATTCTTGGATTTCAACTTAATTTTGAGTGTCTTTGTAAATCAGCTTCATTTTATAGATGCATATACTGACTTGAAAGTTGATGTAACAAATCCAAGCAGAAGTAAGAATGAGACTTGGAGTTTTTGAAAACCAGTTTAGTTTCCTTCTCGTTGCTGGATATGCTGAATTTGTCTCTTATATGGAGTTAATGCCAAGCTGACAATCATACTTCCTCTAGCCTCATAGAGAGGAAGACTTCATTAGAAAATCATTCCACTCCACTCACTGGCAAAAGTTTCTCGATTTCTTTCAGACTGGGCCACACATTTTTAATAAACAAACTCAAAATGAGGCAGAAGAGACTGAAGGAACAGTCAAATGTATTTACTGCCTTTCAATGAAAATCCTTCATATTCTTTGCCTCACAGACAAGACAGATGTATGTGATCTGTCTTCAGACATATACCACCACCAAACAGATCCATACTGTTGCAGGTATTTTTTTTTGAAGGTATTTTCCAACCATTTGGAAAGAGTTATATAGCTTTATGTAGCTGCAGTGGAAGTGTTAATATATGCCTTTAGAAGGATTGTTGTAGCATCTGCCAATTTGAGGTAAGAAAGCAAATTCCTTGTTTACTTTTTTTTCATAGACTGCATCTACTGCTTATTAAGCAAGAAAACAGTAAATCATCCAATATCAAGACTCAGTGAACAGGATCAATAATAATATCAGAGTCCCAGAAGCTCAATATGCCACATATTCATGAAGAATCACTCCTGCATGTATCATACCATGTTGCTGCACTTTAGTTGTGCATAAAAGCTGTAGCATCCACTAGCTGAATTGTGCTGTAGTACTTCATTAGTCATTTTCAGAATGCTGGCTGCTTTTTCAGCCAGTGTACCTGCCTTTGTGTAGGGTTGTTAAAGCTTCTTAATTCATCTCAAGTGTCTTCTTCCATGAAACTGTCAGTATTTATGAACTTGCACAGTAAAATCTTTTTATTGTTTATGTAAATTCAGTTTCTTGGATTGCCTTAGCTGAGTTTGGGGAAAAATGAGGGTTGGCTAATCTGAGTGTTCATGATAGTCTATAGACTTTGGAGGATAGCACTGATTAATTACTAAATCCAAACTGCATTTTTAGGAGGAATGTTGAATGGGAAGTGTATCTCATACCTGGAACATTCCTTTCTTCATCTAAATATAATGTAGGAAAGAGGATTCAGTGGATTAGCCTAAATGCAAGAAAAGCTATTGGTTGTCAAAACCAAACCTTCCTAAAGCAATACAGAACTTTACTGTCTGATGCCTTTGACACAGGCTGGATTTGACCCGTATCAGTGGGCTTAGGCTAATTCCAAGAGTGTTTTTACAGTAAAAATGGTTTACAGTTGCATGATTCAGTAAACTTAAGAGATCTGTAAGAAACCGGTAGTTATATAGGGAGGTTCCCTGGAGTAGGTGTAGAAACAAAAACCTAGAGATGTAGAGTCACCCAAGAGACACTTGTGTTCTGGTAAGAGAGGGTTTTCCATGAAAGAAAGTCCATGTATGTGTTCCTTTGCTACAGGATGTCTGCTCAGGTCCAGAAGAAAGAGAAGATATGGAAGAAGGTGATGCCTCTAGCACAAAGCATTAAATGTGTTTGTAGACCAGCTATGAGGTGCCTGGCATCTTGAGTTTTCGTGGGGAGTTGGGAGGATAAATGTCTGTAGGACCAAATCAGTAGGTGTCTGTACTAGAAGAGAAAAAATGAGTTTCAGAGCCATGGGCTTCCCTGAAGGAGATGCTTAATGAAAGGAACAAAGATTAGGGGCAAAGTACTGCTGTGGCATTGAGCAGGTACATTTGTCACCATGCTCTTAGAAGCAGTTATCTTCAGCATATAAACCAACTGTTTTTATTGCTGAAGCGCAATCAGACAATAGAATTTATATATAAGTACTTTACATATTTATTTTGGGACTATATTTTATATATGGCAGCCCAATTTCCTGTCAGTCTTCGTAGGCTTTATTTTGAGCAAGCTAATTCCCATAGGGTCATAGTTAGGACTCTATGGTCCGTGTTCAACATCAGCAGGTAACTTAATCATAATTCATCTTAACATTAAATGTTTCACCATCCTAAATAGTCAAAGTAGAATTTTTTTTGGAGGAAATCTTATGGCTTACCATATTGTAAGCTTCAAATTTTGAATTTCATGGTGCCCAGAAATATTTTTTTCCTTTGTATGTCTAAGCATTTTACATCTAAGTATTTTTCTCAACACACGATTACCGATGGGTCACTGGACAGGCAGGTCAGTATTGTTGCAGGTGCATTACAAAGACTCTTCTGCTGGTGTGTATTCACTAACACATGTATACATATTGATGTCAAGTTTACAAGGATGTTTTAACCAACTCTGGCCTTTTGTAAATATCAAATGATTTTTCTGCTTCAAGCATTTGAATTCATCTTCCCTGCTACCTGTGTCTGTTCATCCTTTCAGAGACCAAGATGCTTGATTAAATGTCACAGTTGAAGGACAAAATGAATGAAAACTTAGGTTTTTCTCACCCTCAGCATGAGTTTGGGTCTTGGTTGATTTCTAGTGGACTCAGGATATTCCTCATAGTAGTTCAGAGGACTAAGGATTTTTTGAGGTAAATCCAAGGTGATTAAAGCCTTACCATCTCTATCCATTTCTGATAGCTTCATTGCTTAAACTTGAAAAAGATAAAGGGAAGAAGATAGTGTTTTTCCTCTTTTAACAGTTTCCATAGTCTCCCTAAACTGTTTTCCCCCACCCATATTTTCAAACCAGAGTTTGAATTCATTCCTAAGCAACTTCTGTCACCTATAGGAAGGCAGTCCTAGAGCCTCAGACATGTGAAGATGACATAGCTTTCTCCACTGGTCTGAGTTTTTTCAGTGCATGCAAGTTTTTCCTTGTGAGGCTGTTCACTGCTTATCAGGTAAATTCTCTTTTTCCACAATAAAAGAGAATTATTACCAGAGAATATATATTGATGGTAATAATTATCTACCAAGTCTACCCAGCAAGAGTTCAACTCACAGGAAGATTCTAATGCATACACTCACCAGCTTTTGGATCCAGACTCACTTTCCTACTTCTGTATTTTGTGTGGTTTGACATATATATGACATATGACAACTTAGTTTCTTCAAATCTGTCCTTTCCAGAAAACAAAACTTCAAAAGATGTTATATCTGGTTTATATTGGGATTTAGAAAATTTACATTAGCTGACTAAAGGTTCTGTTAGTTTTGCAAGAATCCATTGAAAGAAATCAGAAGGGGAAAAAAAAAAAAACGCAAAAAAAAACCCCAAAACCAAAACCAGTCAATCATAATCATTAAATACGCCAAGTTTGTATTGGTGAAATAATAATATCTGACAGTTGTATGCTTCCAAAATTTTCAATATTCAGAGAATTTAGGCAGCCATCTGTCCACAAATTATGTAAATAAGAAAAGCATTCAACTTTTGGTAATGGGACAGGATGATGCATTTTGAAGTTTATCTTTAAACCATTAGGATTAGCTTAAAACCCAAAGCACTCATTTTACCCTGATACCAGCCAAAGATACAAAATGCAGGGGGAAAACTGAAAAAGAAGGGTTTTTTTCTTTCTTACAGGCATTTTGTCAGGTAGTTGTTAAGGGAGAAACAGTGTGCAACTGTTATCAACAGATCTTTCTTTCACATCCATTTTAATTAATGCACCCACTTTGATTAACTATTTAAAATGGTATTTATGCTTTCTAAAATTTTAAAAAGTTTGTTAAACTTATTCAGTTTATTCCTGACGTTTCTTTGACAGCTTACGTCATTTCATCCATTTATGTTCATTTGTGGTAAGTATATGACCATAACCATAATTATGGTGTGTTCAAATTCTACTTTTTGTAATACCTGTTTTGCAAAAATCTGTTAATTCCTTAGTAATTTAACTTTAAATCATAATTTTAAAAATATCTTTTGTAAATAGTATAACAGAAAAACTTTTGTACTAACGTATTTTTCCATTCTTTTTTTCCTTGCAGGCCATTGCTGCTGAAAAAGTATTTCTATTAGGTGTAGGTGTAAATTTCCATTGTGGCTAATATCTCCAAATCTTCAGCAACAAGTAAACATGTAATCCCATTCTCCCTTCTCATAACAGGCCAGACATTCCTGTTTACCAACCCTTTCACAAAAACATCTCAGGACAGTCTTTCTTGATTAGCTGTTCTGTTTCACTCTTTCTGAATGTACACAGACGCACACATACGCACACACACACACGCACTGGGTGGTTATTTTGGATCCATGTTTGGATAAGGACCAGCTCAGCCTGACTGAAGGTCTTCCTTAGTGATGTGCTGTTCTGTTTGCCTTAATAAACTGGGAGTAATATGGCAGGCGGAAATTCCTCAGGTTTGAGTACTGGCATGTCCTTGAAAAATGATTTTCTCCTTTAAAAGCTCAATAAATTTCTACAGCAGCTCTAATCACGCTTGCAGAAATTTCTAAACCAGATTTTTACAAATTGTGTCAAACTTTACAGTCTTAAATCCATATCACGTATATTTCTACCAATTCTGTACATAGCTTATGCCGATAGGATCATAAGGAAGACAAAAATTGTTGTTTGCCAGCCTTTGCAGTAAATCTTTTAAAGAATTGTCTGATCTAGAGGGAGCTGAACTGCAGCTGTTTATGTTGGTTTATTGTGGATACTTAGATCCACAGAACTTTTGAAATTTAGACCTTTCTTCTGTATTACCTAAATTTAGATACAGCATCCTACCTATAGGCATCTATTTCTAAGAAACTTAGCCAGAACATTTTGAAATCAAATTGTATTGAGAATCTAAATTTATCCAAATCTTCAGTCTGAACATTCATGGGAAAATATTTGTGAGTTTTTGATTGGTTCTTGCTCTTAATTCAATTAGAAATACTGCAGAGAAAATCTTTTGGGCTTTTCCCATGCCATAACTAATGTAAGAAAAATAAATAAAAAGAAATAGCAAGCTTCATTCTTTGGAAAAGGTTTTAGCTAATTTCATCTAAAATTAAGTGCAAATAGTTCCTTAAATGCCAGGAGTGTATGAACTAACCCTAATGCTAGATTGATATCCATGTGTTCTTCTATATCTTTGATCCATCTTGTAATTCTTTACCTACATTTGGTTTTTAGCAGTAGAAATAAAAATTCTGGTAACTGTAGACTGCAGAGGAATTCTGCCATTTACATTATTAAGATGAGTCTTTGCATCTGCCTTTATAAAGCTTGTAGGTATTATCAGCTTTGGAGTTCTCTTCAATGGTTCCTGAGCCTTTTACCTGGCAAAGTTCACATTCCATTTAATGTTACAGAAAAGGCAAATACTCCTAGCACACTTATGCATATTTCTGTCTTTCAGCTTGAGAATTTTCTTTCATACAAAGGTCTGTATGAGAGACAGAGAAAGCAAGCCATGCAGTGCCTAGAGGAGCAGAACATAGCTGTCTACCACATGGAAGATCTGCCTAGCTGAAGGACCAGGAGCTGCTTGCTTGCTGAATCTCGGGATGTTGTCTGTTGTGGTAATATGAGCCTGAAGGTCTTTTTAAGTATATGATATGTTTCCATAAACTACTTTAATATGATTAATTCAATTCACAAAAACAATAATCAAAGTAATTTTATTGGTTAAGAAATTTTGAAGCAAATTTCCCCTCCTCTCTTCTTTTCCACCTGTGCATCCTTCTCCAGTCTTGTACTACTCCTGTGCTATGCATGGCCTTTTAGTATCTGACTTGCTGAATGCTTCAGGGCTATGTTTGACATTATCCAGGGCAATTAAACCTGACCTTCCTCTGGCCTCCCTTGAAACATCTGAGTAATGCTAACTACTGTATCAAATAGTTGGGGCAGGGAGGAGAAGAGGCTACTTAACTAGCTTTGGCAGCCTGAATTCTCACATCATTCCTGTAAATGAAAGTTGTTGTTCTGTCAAATGAGATATATGGTCTCACAACAAACATCATTAGAATTCTGAGTTTCTGAAGTCCTGTTTTCACAATATTTGCAGAGCCTTTTATGCTTTCAGACATTTTATTTTCCAAATGTAAATACTAGTCAAATCCTTGTCTCCAAGGGTTTAAAATCATTTTAGACTCTAATTTTCGTGCAATTAAATGTGAGTTATGCCTTACAATAAATTTAGATAATGCTTTGGAGGGAAATAAATAAAGCACCTGGATGCAACAGTATTGTCACAGATTGACAGTTCCAGCTGCTTAGGAGAGATTTTTGATTACTAAAGTATCAAGTCACTTAAATAGATGCCATTCTGTAAGGTTTTATCAGCTGCAGACATTCAGGGCAAAATGAACTTTTTTTAAGCAAAGGTGATGTCTGTTAAAATACTGGTTTTGATTTGAATTATACATTCTGTAGTGGTCATTTTTTATGGAAAGTAGGTCTGCCTATTAACTTTTAAAACCTGTCTCAGGCTATTACTTGCTCTCAGCCTGGTATTCCCTTCAGTTTGTCTTGTATTTTAATGTTCCCAATTTCCTTCTGTCATATTTGATGTTAAAATTAAGGCCACAGTTAAGCCAGAAATTCAAAACATCAGTCTCTTACACTAATTGGTTTCTTGTCAGCCATCAGATTCTTACAAATGTGAACCAGGACAAGCTGCTTTAAGATTTTGCAGCCAAAGATTGTATTTGATGTGCTTTGGATCACTTCTTTTGCGTATCTGATTTCATGCTTTTCAGACTAACCCCTTGTTTCCTTCTGGCAATGCTGAAAATACTTGGGCCTGTTCCAGCTGATTTTACATCAATAGGATTCTTTTGGTAACTTCGAGGTAGATTTTAAACATTGCATGGTGTTACATTTACTTGAAACCTACGTTACTCTGCTGACTTTACTAGGAGCCAGGCTGCTGCTCAAACTATGTATAAGACAGATTATTGATACATGCCTCTGAAAACAATCCAATCTATATTTTCTCCATGGCCATCACACTCTGAAGCAATACATACTCTGAATGTAGCTTTCCAATAGCTCACATTTGTAGCAGAAACAATACTGACTTTGAATCAGTCTGTGCTAAGGGTTTTTTTCCTGTATTGACATCTATGTGTTCTTCAGGTCAGTTACTTCTGTCATTGAAAAGGCTACCCCATACATCTCAAATGTTTGAAGCCAGTTAGAACTGAAGCTCTGAAGCAGCCCTGGCTGCCTTTGCAGATTCCTGTGCAGGTTGCCAGCATCTTTTCCTATAGATCCCTTGGAGTCTGGTCATGAACATGGCAACCAAAGGAAACAGACTTTCTTTTTGAGGATTCCTAATCACAACTGAGAATTCCACGATGTCAAGAATTTTCCTCTTATAGCAAGGCTTTTTCTTCTGATACACAGAGATCCCCTTCCGTAGAGTAGCACTTATTGCCACACTGCTGATAAATGTTAAAAAACAAAATGCAGGGTAAGGATATTTAGCGCTAACCAACCCATCATCCAAAGAGCATTTTTATTTTTGAAAATATATCTATATTTGTGCCACCTACTTTTGGGAACCTGTTCAGGTAGGTTTAGGAGTCCTGCCAAGTTAGATGTCTGTTTTTCCAAAGCAGTCAGTCAAGAGAGATAGGAAATGCCTTCTAGAGTCTGTAGTAGAGAAGATTAACTTGTTCCTTGAAACTGTCAGCCTAATGTCATTTTGTTGCAATCCTTCAGGATGATCTCTGTATATAAATACTTTATTCTCGCATTTCAGAAATAAGGATTTTTTTTCTTCATGACCTACTAAATTAAGCAAAGAGACACAATTTCAAATCATATTAACAAAAAGTTTCAAAACTGGAACATGAACTGAAACTATGGATCACTCCCACAGTGAATGAAGAATGGAAAAATCTAAGAAAGGGAAAGATATAATTAATAGCAATTTAAGTTCATATTTACTTAGGTAATAGGAATTAATACGGGATATTAATCTTAGTTGCTAGTTTTGACACACCCAAGCTATCTGCTTATTTCATCATTCCCTTTTTTGGTACTAAGACAAATGCTGGATAAAAATGCATGTCAATCTAACTTCATATTCAGAAAATTGTTTTAGATCAATAGAAGAACCTTCAAGTTATCCTTCTTTTGATCAGTTTAGAAATAGTCTTGGCAAAACAAAGAGATGGAAAATAGTGATCTGAAAAGAGAACTCCCTGAACTGAAGAAAATACAGATCTCATGAAAAGTTATTTCTTGAATCTGTTCAAATCGTACGTTGCTAAATGGATTATCTTCATCTAGGGCTCTCGATTTAACAATATTAATTGTTGATCATACGTAACAACAGTGTACATACTAAGGAACTCAGGTAGCCTGGAATATCTTTCTTTTACATGCTATCATATTAAAAAATTATATTTATATTCTCCTGGGGGTGATGTCAGAATAAAAAGCCTAAATGTTATTCACTTACATTTTAAAAATGCCAGTTTTCTTAAACATGAAGAGTTTTCTGTTAACAACTGGGCTCCAAAATCCAAATGAACAAAATGTTTAACATGAAACTCAGCAGTTTCACATTAATAGATTCTAGCTGACAGCATGCGGCTCGGACATTATTGATTACAGCTCCAATGAGATGTACTAACTTTAATACAGTGTACAAGCAACATGTGCAGGCAAGCCAGATGCAAAACTGAAACATTATCTAAACAGAGTTGATTTCAAATGTTTCAAATGTAAATAACCCACCGGGTGGTCCTTGAGACTGTCAGCAGTCATTATTTTCTGTAGCGTAAACAGGGCTGTCAGCTGGGATTTGTGTCACAGAGATAAAAAGACATTTTTCCTTAGCAAAGCCTAGGCTGTTGTTTTTAAAGAAAGTTGTGCACCTCCATGATAGATGGAGAGTACCTTTCTGGATTTTACTGAAAGTGTTTTATAAGCTGACATGGAAACCAGAATAGGTGTCTGAACAATGTAGACTAGGAGGTAAGTAAAGGTTAATGGAATTACCAGAGTAATAAGCTTTAAAATTCTGACAGATCTAAATAAATGCATCATTTCCATAGGTCCACCGTGTTTGTTCTTCAAAGTTTTCTGCAGGTAGCAAAAGCTAAACCAAGAAAATAGATACAAATAGATAGCAAACATATAAATTTGGGTGAAAAAAATCATTGTATTTTTGAGGCTACTGCTTGAATTAAAAATATGAACATGATCAGTTTAAGTGATCTGAAGTATTAGTTGATCATAAGCATTTAAACAATGGCTTTAAGACTTAAGTCCTCTAATCTGATTCAGATATTACAGAAGAGTATTATTCCACTCCTTGCCTCTACTTAGTTCAATGGCAACTGAGTAATTAAAACATCTTAACAAGTCTGATCTGACATCTCTTAAGAACAAAATTAATTATGTAACACTGTCTTCTGTATCAACAGTCACCTCTTCATTTTATAGCCACTGAAATCTGCAGGAACACTGCCATTGGCTTTAGTGGATTTTGGGCAGTGGAACACATCAACACTTATTTCAAAAATTTTTAAAGACTTTTCCAGCTGATTTCCTGGAAAAAAATAAAATTTTCAGGTTTTCCTCAAGACCTTTTTCACATTTCCTCCTGGAATTGGGTTGTCAGGGATCTATACCTCCTTTCTGTAATTGTTCTGTGCATTGCTCAAAAACTAGAGGACTCCATGTTCTACTGAACCACAAAGATGTCTTCTTCCTATGCAGATATTTTCTTTGTGTCTGAAGAACTGAATATAGATTCTATCTTCCATGATAGAGTCATCCTTTGCAATCTGTATTTATACTTGTTTACATGGTGCAGTAAAAGGTAAGTAGTCAACTGAAAGCATTAACAATGTGGTTAATCCCTCCTGGTGCCTTAGCTCCTGAATATGTATTACATCGCTTAGTAATTTTTGGAATAAGGAAGGAAAATGGAATCATTCCTCTGGAGTGTGACCTGAACGTCTAGAGAAACAATGTACATTTTAATGCAATAAATGAAAATGGTGGAAACCTTTTGAAGATCGTCTGGGCTCCATGGAACTCTACACTCTAATCCTTTTGTAACAGGAATATCATTACAGTTATTTTAATCCTAAACTTAAACTGAATCCCATGGTTGCACTTCTTTCCTCGCAGGTGGCAAGATAAACTCCACTATATTTGACACTGCAAAAAATGTCCCTTCATCTAAGAACCTATGGCCAGTGATGTAGAATTGGCTTTCTTCAGACAGTCTCTTATGCAGAGATACATGCAGGAAATGGTTAAAAAGTCAAGAAATCTTTATTCCTCTCTCTTACTTAAATCTTTATCCTTTGCTTGTATGTTCTGCACAGTCTGTGTAGTGTTTCCTTCATGCTTGTCAGATTGCCTGGCTACAGTTTTTCCTTTCCTCTTCATTCAGTGGGCTCTTCATTTCCTCTTTCATATTCACCTTTCTTTCTCAAGGGGATTTTGTATGGTCTTTCAACCCTTGCATTCCTTTCTTGGAAAAACAACCATATAACATAGCTGGCATCCTGAAACAGCATTTTCTCTTTTAAATCTAGCACTTGTACTTAACTCTCAAGTTGTCTATAGTTATCTTTTTCTCACTACAAAACCTTTCAATTTGCATAACTGTGTAAAATAATACTGTGGGCATCCCACTACTTTCTCCTGCTAAAAGGAATTTGAATAATACTGCATATTTTTCTTCTGTGTCAGAATTAACTTTAATCCAAATGACAATATATTTTAAACAGATCTTTAGTTCAGCAGATGAGGTTAGCAGATATTCTGAGTGCAAGAAAGCTAGAAGTGTCTTTGTCCCATACATGCTTCAGGAGGTACAAAACAACAAACCTTTACTGAAAATATATGAAACTTGCCCAAGTACCACTCAAACAATGGCCAAATGTAAATAAAAAAATTGTGAAGAATCTATTACAAGATTTAGTACTGGAACAAGATTACCTTAAGTGAAGTACTGCACACACAGGGAATGGCAATAGTATCTGTGCTTTGTGAAACAAGTCAACGTATGTTAGTATGAGTTTCTGCTATTTATGTGGGAAAAGTGAATGTGTTAATTAGTGTTTATTCAAATCTATTTTTCCCAGCTTGTGAATTTTAGTTTCCTCAGAATAAAGGCTGTACAATTGTAAGTTGAGCATGCTATAAGCACTTATGCTAACCATCCACAGATTTTTCGCCCATTTTACCTAAGCACCACCCCAGACTTACAGCTATCTGTATACCATGTGCAGACCTACGTAACTGAAATGATGGCACAAGGGATGATCCTTGCATAAGTATTGAGAAGTGTATGGATGTCAATGTCCCAATTTCTGGGTGCTGAAAGGGGAATGTGCTCTTGGTATGTGGTCTTCTCTGATTCTTTGAAGCACAGCTGTGGTTTTTGTTTTTGCCAAAAGTCAATTTTTCAACAGAATGGAATTTTCCACAAAATACGCCCTTTCACAAGAATTGTCTATTTTTTTAACTCTTTGAAAAAGAAAGTGGTTAGATTTACTTACACACACAGGCCCCCCCCCCAAAAAAAAAAAGAAAATGTTTGAAGGATAATTTCAATAAAAATCAGGCAAATTTAATTTTCCTTCAAATATGTTTCAGGTGTACCAGCCCCTTGAGACTTTTCTTCCACAGTTCCCAGTAGTTTTGTCACCCTACAGTATTTCAGTAATTTTCATACATATTGCTCTTAGATTTGTGTATATGCATTTCGTGGCCGTTCAGAGCAAAGAAACTTAACTACTGAAATAAAAAGGGATTGAAATCCCTGCAGTGCAATGTGTGCATCAGAGAAACAGAAAGCTGTGAATGTGCACTTTATAATGATAGTCCTTTCTTTCCTTTTTTCTTCACCTGTCATTATTTTTCTTCCACTAACAGTACAACAGTCTAGTAATTGTCTGTATAAAAACATGCAAACTATCCCCTGTTCACTAACATGTCAGATTTGAATGTTAGAGGAAAACACACTGAAGCCAGCTGAAAATGTGGTTGCAGAGAAAGAATATTCTTCTGAGTCCTGATATTACAGAGAAAGAATATTCTTCTGAGTCTTGATATTGGGTATCTTTTTTATAAGTATTTGTTTCATTTATTAAATTAATGCCAAAAGGCTTTACCGCATCCCTAGGTAATAAAGTGAAGGGACTGGGTAAGATAAGGGTACATTCTGTGTAGCAGTTTTTATGCGTGCCTCTGCATGTGTATGTGTCTAGAAGTAGTATTTGGTGAAGAAGTAATGATGGACTGAACCTTGTTGATTGGATTATATTGCATCTTGCCCTTTCCATCGTTATTATATTATTAGCTAATGTTTATTTTCATAACGATCTTTTACTACATCTGTAAAAAAATAAAAGAAGCCTGCTTTGAAGTTCAGGATTATATTGTGCTGGGAGTATTAGAAATTGGCTAAAACACAGCCATGGAGGGAGGGAGTTGAGCATGGGAATTTTAAGGCTGAGCGGAGCAAAAGCTATAGATATTCTGAAGCCCTGGTCCCATGACCTTTAATAACATCGCTTAGTTTCTCTTCCACTCCACAAGTGGCACTGCTGATTTACTTGCATGAATAAGATTTAAAGGATCAAAACTCTAACTTGACACTGGTGGGCATATTGGCATCATTTGGTTTAATCTACTGGAAGATCTATTTTTGCTCTGGTTCAGAAGAGAAAAATTAGAAGAGCAAACTCCCTACATGGTCACTGGAGAGAGGTAAGTGCTTCCAGCGAGCCTCTTAGGCAGTGTCAGTAAAATGGTTAAAGCAGACAGCGTAGATAATGTGCTTCTGAAATATAACCATACCATGTGTTCTTGGAAAGCTAGACAGAGATTTGGGTGCATGTTAAGATTAGTCTAAGAAAGATAAACTTATGGTGGAGTCCTTGCTACTTTCTTATGGAATGTTAATAGCCCAAATTAAACAGTGGAGAGTACTCCAAATACCAGAGCAATGAAAAAGTTTACAGCAGTGATATCAGCATTTGGAGTATCCATATTTTTTTCAAGGTCTGCTCACTTCCCATGACTTTCAAAATACTTGTACATAGCCAAATATAACTCAGGGTGCAGATATGATGTAGGCCTGATTTTGAGTGCCTGGGTATAATTCCTTCACTGATGTTACCCCATGAATCCAAAACGGAACCAAATAATGTTGCTTTCTGTTATAAGAAGTATATTTTGTCCCCATAAATGAAACAAACTTAGGTTAGTGTACTCGGCAAGGAGGCCAAGTGAACTGGCACAGAAAAATTCCCTTTTGAAGTAAGAATAAAGTGATTTTCTAAGGTCAGCATAGAAATTTAAGTAACCCCTATTGTTAAAATTATGTCATCTTTGGGCAAACAGGATAAGTTTGTTCTCAAAGTCTGACAACTTTGTCTTTTACAATCCTGAATTCAGGTGTTATATGCAGCTTTCATTTCAAAGCGGGCATGAGATAAAGCATCATCTCTTTAAACCAGAAGCTGAAGTTTTGGTTGCATGTTTTTTGCAAACTGAAGTGATCAAGGACCAGGCTGCCAGGCTGGGAAAATGGCAAAGCAGCAAGCAGAGAGAAAAAAGCTGGGCATTTGTGTCCATGCAGCTCACCAATCTCCCCTTGCTGGGTGCAATCTCTTGGTTGAGCCAGCCTTGCTGCTTATTCTTCCCCATGTGCAATGTGAGGAACATCCTGTGTTTAAAACACTTCATACATTGAAGGAACTAAACACAGGCATGTTTGAAAGATGGAAGTGTATTTCTAAACCACTCCTGTTAGATTCTCCATATTGGTACCTTGGTTGCATGGTTCAACTTACTGTTTGTGTGCAGTTGTTTTGGACTAGCCACTTGTTTTAGGGGACAGCACAGTAATACGCTGAGCTCCTTTTGGTCTCAATGGTTTTAAAGGAAGTGGAAGCAACTTAGTTGTAATGCTGCTATGCACCCGCAAAATAATCAAAGCTGTATCCTGGAGAAGACTTGCCATCTTGGGTAAACCCCAGCTGTCCTGGGCAGCCATCACTCCAAAAGCAAACCTTTGACCCCTTTATATTTTCACAATTATATGTATGTTATCAAAAAGAAGCAGAGACATGGGAAAGGAAAAAAAAGTTTAAAATAAGCATCAGTACTGTGGGAATACGGTGGGGGAAGAGTGGTGAGGGCAGCAGCTCTCCTTTACAGCAGACTTGAAGTCTGTGCAAGGTTCTGTTGTATACATGTCTGTTTCATTTAGAAAGATTGTCATTGCTTGAGCACCTGCCTGGCTTAGTCTAACACAACCAGACATCAAATAGGCCATAAAAATGGCCCTAGTCTGTGCCTTCTAGGTCCAGAGCCAATGGGAGACCAGGCCAAGCAAATACAGCTTCTAGTTGGGCAAGTCTGGCTGCTGACTGTCCGGTGGTGACAGTATACAGATGCTACATATCCTATCTAATTTGAAACATCTGAGGAGAATAGAAGTAACACATGAATGATGAATTCGGAATAGGAGGTTCTCATGTAGAAATAAAAAAAAAAAAGAAAGAAAAGGCTCATTTTTGCTGCTTTTCCACTGTGGTCCTACAAGTCCTTTAGTAAATGCCAAAATGCAAAAAATATAAACCAACCAACCAAAAAAAAAAAAAAAAAATTACCAGCATAGGAGACTAGATTAAAATAGCTTATATGCTAAAAAGGTTTGATCCAATTGCTCTTGAAATCCTAAGGAATTAACTTTAGAGAGCTTCATACTAAATGCCTAAGGACATTCTTCTAATAAATAAGCTGCCTCACTGAACATACTTAAAGAGGTTGGAGTAAAATAAAATGCACTTCATTTACAGAGCTGTGGGCTAATGTATCAACATGCATAGAGTTACAGTGGTCACAGCCCCAGGCAAATCACAGATTAAAAGATACCATCAATGTCAGCAAGAACAGCAGTGGGCTCTACATTAGCTCAAGAGTACCCATGTTTACCATCCTCTTACCTCTTGGGGGTTTTTTCCTAATATTTTAAATGTTATAAATTAAATTAATTTCATTGGGACAACATGAGAAGCTGATCAAGACTTCTTGATATGCGTTTATGAGACATAGAAGACACTACTGCCCAGATACCAGTTCCATCATGCACATGGAGCAGGAGGAGTCAAAGCACAACTTGTGTGGGGCAGAGGGAAAGGAGCAAGGGATATGTCACTCCTGGAAGAAGATCTTGTGATTCCAAATAAATAGAGAGGATAAATAAGTATCTCACCAGCTGACATGGTCTCACCAGTCTGCTTTACTAAAGAGGAGCTGCAGTGGCACTGCCAGACAACACTGGAATTTGTGAGAAAGTGAGAGGTTGGGAAAGATAGGAAGAGAAAGCATGAACTTGGGAAGAAGCTATAGAATAGACAGAGTGAAAAGGGATTGTATCAGATTTGTATCACCAATTAACCACACATGTTTTGTGGTTGGTGCGTCAGCCTCATTTTATTTTGAGAGTTGTCTTTTAGGAAGAAGTCCATGTACTCTCATAAACTAAGGATAAATGGAAGAGATGTCTGTTGTTCCGTTGAGTTACCAATGATATTGAACATCCTTTTATTTCTCCTTATCCTCTTCCCATAAAGCAAAAAACATAAAATTAGCACAACAGAAACATTAGCAAGGCACCCACACAGGGATTACACAGAAATCTGCAATGTGTTCTGCTGAGCCAGAAACATGGTTAAAACTTGGAAGCCCTCTCAAGAAAAGTGGTGTCGCAAGCAAGGCTGTTTGTAATTTTTGATAGCAAAACTTTCCCTCCTGTGGATTATTAATAGCTGCTCTGAGTGCTGGTTAGGGTGAGCCTGCCACGATAAAGGCATGAGCAGTAAGTAGAAAGCATTCAGCTGTGAGCAAATATGTAAGCAATAGACCGTAGTGATCCCAGTGAAGCAGTTCTCCTTTTCAGCCTTTGTGCATCTATCCCTAATGCGTGTTATTTCCCAAAGCTGTGAGAACTAAGTAAAAACCTGATTTCTTCACATTCCCTGTCCTAGAATTCCTCACACACACACACTCTTCTGGTATATCAACTCAGTTCCTTGCAGAGTCTAAGAAAAATACACTTTTAAGCTCAATACAAAATTTAGCACACAGACAAGAGAGGGAAAAAGACAGTTATTGTTACTTTTCCTCTTAGATACTCCTGTATCACATCACTACTATGATTGCAGGGGCCACACCTAGCTACCCAGATATTTTCTTGGGAAGATAAGCACAAAGTATATCTTGACATCTCAGATGATTCCGTAACTACAGAAAATTGACACAATTCATTTGATTGCATGACCTGATAGTCCTTTCTGCAAATTTATGTGATGTTAAAATGCTAACATTAGGATGAGCTCCACAGATTTTAATATTCTTTTGAATTTTTATGTTTACCTAGCCATTAACTGCTTATCTGTACTCCACATTATGGAATAAAAATTACCAAGGAAATAATAGACAGAAGAGATAAAGTCTTATGAAAGAAGCAAATATTGAGTATAGTTTGGCTGCCAATCAAAAATGCTGAATTCTGACGTCTCCGTTCATTTCAGCAGGAGCCTTGCTCTCAGTCAGTCTAAACTATTGTCAGTGGTAGCTAGCAGAGCAATAGCTAACTTGGCTTTTGACAGATAGAGCTTCTTGCTAGCCAGCTGGGTTAATAAACAGTTTTGAAAGCATTTTTTATCCACTGTTACATTGACAAAAACTTAGGATCATTGAAATTGAAAGTCTGAATTAGAAAGGAATCTTGCATCCTCCTGTCTGTATTCATACATTGCATTTAGAACAGCATTTTTTTGTTTGGATTCCTTTTATTTTCTTTGAACAAACACTTGCAATTTTTCTTTTGTTTTGAGCATGCCATGTATAAATGCCATTTTTTAGCATATCTAAGTAATTATTGAGGTTTTGCTCTTTGTCACAAACACAGATACCTATCAATCAGTGCGAAAGGATACAAGTCAATGACCTCTCTTAAAGTTTGGATTTTGTCCTGAGTTCTAACTAACATCTGACAAAGAAAAGTAACTAAAGAAAAGTATCTTGCTCCCACTGGAGTCAAAAGAACCAAGCCGATTGGAGAACCTACAGTGAAGGTTCTGGGTAGTGGCAGTAGTAATCTAAGATCCATAGTCTGATGCTGTATAGGTGAAAGATGTATAGATATATTCCATTTCTTTTGAGAAATACATTTAATGTGCTTAAGCCACACTAGACTTTAATGAATGCTTACATTTAACAGAGAATTAAGTTTCTTTGATGAATTAGAGCCTAAATGAAATAGTTTTAAAAAATAAAAAATAGAGTTTTCTAGTCTTGTAGTTTTTTCATCTCAAAATATTGGAGAAATCGGTTTTTTTTCTTTTTTCCTTCCCATTAAAAAAGGGAGAAATAGATGAAATAGCAAAATTCAGAACAAGAGATTGTTACTTTTTTCCCATTTCTCCTTCTAGGTTTTTAAAAAGTAAGTCCTACAGACTTTGAAAACAGAAAGGATGAAAACAATTCAGAAGAGTGCATAAGGAGTACAAGCAAAGAAGTTACTAGAAACAACTGACCTTAAGACAGTATTTCAGAATGACAAGCTGAGAAGGGAGTAGATGGACAAAAAAAACAAGAACATCAAAGAAAGGACCGAAAAAGTCCTCAGCCTTTGTTTTAAGTACTTTTAGACATTTCTCCTGCCATTATGTTATTGACTCAAAGAAGCTAATGACTTCCCTCACTTCCTAATTTCTATAAACGATGGGGTTTTTACAGGTAGGACAATGTCAGCTTCCTCATACACGGTGTTTACAGTTGAGAATGTTTGCAAGGAGAAAAGATAACTTTATCAGATTACTTTTCACAGTGTTTTTTCTGCAGATCTCCTAGGCACTACAAGGTGCACTGCTGAAAGATTTGGGGTGAAATCATGGCCAATGGGAATTTTGCCATCAACTTCAAGAGAGTAAGATTTCATCCTTGATCTTATTTGTCTAGCAAGAAAGTGCTTATTTTTCTATTCTTTTTTTGTGCACAAACTGTCAGCATTGCATGAAACAAACCATCCTGATTTCCAGAGGGCCTTTCAAAAGCCGGGCAATTGCCAAAATTGCAAATCCAATTTGTTCACAGATTGACCAGTGTGTGATCATTCCAATTACATTTGGCACATGTCAAGTGGAAGAATCAAACCTCCCTCTTTTTGGATCACTTATAAACACTTCAAAAAATAAACTACCAATATAATTAGCTGCCGAAATGCTTGGCAGGTTGCCCCGAAAAAATCCCCACCAGAAGAAAACACACCCCCTTGATTCTTCCCGAGCTTGTTCTTCAATAAGCTACTCGGACCTTGTCCCCTGCACCTGCACTGATTAGTGTAATCCTCCTGACTGCCTGTGGGTACCCCCAGAAACTAATTTTCCCACAAGTGAGGTCCAGGAAATGTATTACATGAGAGCTGGACAATGTGGCAAGATCATTCCCCCCCCCCTCCTTCAGTCTCACTCTGCACAAGTTGCTGGTAAGGCCCATCTGCAGGTCAAATGTATGCAGCAGTGCTCATTGGGTCCTTATTCTTTAATAACTGTGGTACTGGTCCATGTTGAGGTTTTCTTTTTGTGCATCACTGAAAATGCATGACCCCGTCAAGCTGTCTGAAACCTTGTGTAGGAGCTACTTTTTCTAGCAAACATCTGCCTGATCTCTTAAAAAAAGTCCTTCTCTTTTGCTTTTTATATAATCCTGGCAAAATACAAATTCACTGAGCTTGTTACTTATTTTTTGCTAGCTTGAAACATAAAAGCTTTTCCTTTTATTTCTTTATGGTTTTCATTTTCCTTACCAGTAATTGTCATGAGAATAGCTTCAAAACACTCAGAAGCTGAGAAACAGAAAAATACACTGCTGAAGAAGGAAAGCCGAATATCAAGTAAATGTATCATGAAGCACAAGCTTGTTCAGCAAAACCACATTTTTGAGAAGAGTTTGGCAAGAAAGAAAACACACCTTTGGGCTTTTAAAATCAGTTTATACTTTGTCATCAGAGCACTGGGGACCTTCCACTGCTTAATCTTTAAAAGGTGTTACTTCTGAAGCTGATTCGTAGTCCCCTGGTGCTCTAACTTCCACTCTGTGCTATTAACTCTCACCCTACTTCTACAAACCCAAGTCTTTAGATTATCCAGATCCTAACCCCCTTCTATGCTTGTAATGCTTCTTAGTGTTCTGCTTTTTTAACAAAGTTTGTAAGTACCCATTTTGTGTGGGAAGACCATCAATTAAAATATTAAATCAGCCCCATCTCATGGCTAATCGCTGTCAAAAAAAGCCCTTTTTAGCCCCACAGATACCTGCTCGAAGCTACACCTCACTTTCTCCCTAGTAAGTATTTCTGTCCTGATGATTACTTTCAATTTTACTCATCTTGTCCGTGTCAGTTCAGTTCTCATGTAGAACATAATCAAAGACTATAGCAAGTGTTTTAGACAAGTCTGGATAATTTGGCTCTCGTTCATCACCCTTACCCAGGAATAGTTTATCACAAAAGCTGCCAGATAAGCCTGGCATTGTCCATATTTGGTAAGTATTGTTGCATTTCTTCCATGTCTTTACTTATGTTTTTCTTCAAAATTGTTCTGAAATCACTAATACTGACAAATGGATCTGTAGATGCCTGGTTTGTGTTTTTCTTTCATTAAATATAGCTAGTAAGTTTATTATTCTCTAGTCAAAAGCTACCACAGCCAATGTGATGGGTGTATTTATAACGGTTTCTGCCAGACTTCCAGCTCCATGTGCCAGTTCTCTCAGTGTTCTGGGGTCATTTGATCTCTCTGGCTGAACTGTGATGAACTATTGAAGACTGTCTGCCTTATTGAATACAGTAATGTTCATATCCATAATTCAGCTCTCCCCATTTTCTATCAAATCTTCCCATTGAAAAGTGATGAACCACTTCATTTTAAAAGTTTCTCAGCATGGGAAAATTAAATTCTGAATTTATGTTCACATACACCATCTCATGAAATTGTGTGATATTGCTACCCAAAGACTGCATTTTTGGGAGAAAAACAGTTACACTTGTAAGGATATGCAAACACTAACAAAACCTTATGAAAATAGTTTTCAGACAGGAAAGCTTGATACCTAATAAAATATTGGCGCTCTCTCATTCCTTTTCATTTAAGAACTAGTTCAAACTGAACAGACTAAAAACTTTTTATTAACATCTTCTAGAGGACTTTGTGTGTTGTGTTTCTGCTTTTTGAGGCAATGCAGCAATCCCCTCTGTGTATGGCATTGGGACACTCTGTCTCTTCTTTCTAAACCTGTATTTCTGGATGTGTGTAAATCAGCCCCTCAAGATCGTTCCAGTCAGAAACCTGGCTTCCAGATTCTTGCTGCAGAGGAGAATGATTTTCTTTTCTTCTTGCTTTTGACAAAAGTAGATTTTATAATGTCTAAGCCACACCACTGGAATGCAGTAAATAACCAAACATTTAAAAGACCTGTTAGCAGCCTCAGCCAGTTTGTTTACGTAGCTCTAACTCAAATGATCTCAGTTTAAAGCACAGTTCAGGCATTCATCTACACCCTGAGTTCCCGCATCCTGCCCCCTCGACAAGGACAAAGGAAGTGAACAAAGAGCATCCTGACATTTGGGAGTATGCAGAAACAACAAACACAGGGGAGCACCAAAGCCTCAGGACCACGTTTGAACACAGAGCGCACTGTAGGCACTGCTTACGCTGTACCCAAAATGTGAGATTCTGGGCAAGGAGAAATAAATCTTCCCATTCTAGAAGGCAAGCTATGGTAATGCTCTACTGCTATTCCCTTCTCTGCTCATTTTTATAAGTAGGAGAAAATGCAGGCCACAGAGAATGAAGGTAATGGACCCAGTATTGCAGAAATTCCCTGTTGTTCCCTCCTTCCAGGGGGATAAGGCACCAACATTGCATTTCACGCTGTGAAATTCTATTGCTGTTCCTTAGCTGCTGGGGAGTATTTTCCCCTCCAAGCCCTTCCTGGGGTCAGTGCTATGAATATCCCCTCCAGCACAGCAAGCTGAGGCAGGCAGCAGCCATGGATGGCATTTGGCTTGGAGAATGTTTAGTTATGTGAACATCAGCTTTTGCAATCTGATTCATAGCCTGAATGAAGGTTGCAAGTTTGCAGGCTGGTATGCAGACACATTGAACACTAGATTGTAGCTTTACCAGCTCTTTTGTTCAACCTGAAGAGGGTCAAGTTACAGTGAACATAATAAGTGTTTAAAATCCCCTGTCCATTTAAATTTCTCCCTTCCCTCCCCATTCCCAGTTCCATTCCATCAGAGGTCAGGAGCCCATGATTTAGACAAGTAATGAAGGAAAACAGTTATGTATACATTGTTCCTCCGTGGTCGCATGAAATAGATTAACTGTCTAAAGAAGGAAAATGCTGCCTGTTGTCAACTACAGAGTTAATCAAAAGTCTCAAAGGAAAAGCTTTGTGTAGAAGAGAGGAAAAAACCCAGCCCCTATCCCTTCTTCCCCTGTAACTTCAGCACTAAACCAGAGTCATCTAGCTTTGCTTGGGCTTGTGTCTGAGGCATCCAAGTCCCCTCCATTGCCTCACAGGTAAATGGACATGGCTATAGCGCAGTTTTAGTGGCATCACAGTGTCTTAATTCAGTTGATAGCCTAAAATTAGGGAGAATTAATTGAGACCACAGTTAATGGAAGTAGAGGTGCGAAAAAGACTGAAAAAGATGCCCGGTGCAGGCATATGTAAATAAAAGGCTTCAAGTAGTTAATAATCACAGTGTTTGCATCACAGGGAGGATTTTCTGGTAATATTTACAAGCGAACGGACAGTGTTTGTGTCAGAAGTGCACAGCCTACCCTGAAACAATGCTACTTGTGTTTGGTTAGGTTTTTTCCCCTCTAAGAAACTCTTCTTCTTAAAATATAAGGCTGTAATTGTCTTATACATCATGTTTTCCATTTATAGCAGTCAGCATAGATCCCTAGTGCTGTTTAGTGGAAAAAAGAAAGATTTGATCATTGAAACAGGTGCCCAGTCTCTATGGGATGTATAGATTGTATAAAGTTTTATGGATAGCCATGAAGCGGTTATAGCTAAAACTGTTGATGAAAAAGGTTACAAATATAGTTTTCCCCTAAAACAATGAGACAGTGTATAGGGTTGTCTTAGATTAAAGTTTTCTTTTTGATTAATTGTCTTCTCCAAGAACAAACCAAATGTGTAAGGACAGATCCCGGATCCTCCCTTATCCTCTTTGCAATGCCTTGATGGCAAGGTGAGATGCTGACCTGAAAATATTTGGATTTGCTCGCTTTGAGATAAAACACTAAATATCTTATTCTCATTTTGATTGTTACAGTTCTAGCAGATATGCCAAATGATGCCTGTTAAGCGTTAAAACCAGTCAACACCACCCTGCAGCCATCACAGTAAGTATCCCTTGCCAACAGAGCCAAAGAGATGTATAGACAGTTCACTGGTCCTTTTCTGAATGTGAAATGCGTCATCCAGGTATCAAGCAGAGAATGGTGGGTGCTATGAGGACAAAACTACCAAGCTGTATATACCAAGGTGAACACACCCTCACTTATGTACATAAACATCAGGTTAGCATTGGGAGAATATATTTCATAAAGCAGACACTTTGACTTTGAGCTCTCAGCCCTGTTCCCCTTCAAAGGCTGAACTTGAAAACTAAAATTAATAATTCCACTTGTTTTATAGACAATAGAAATACTTCTTCCTATCAAGCTGTCTCTTCCACAAATGTCTTTTTTTTATTCCAATGGAACTAATGACCTTATTATCTGTGCTCTTCTAAAATCCTCTATCACTCCTTTTTTTTTTAAATTATCTAATTCGTTAAAATAATTAAATTAACTCAGAGCAGTTATTCTGTTCTCAGCCTTTCTCAATCTGTTCTTGACCTTTCTTCAATTCAGATTTTCTTCTTCTACCTCAGACCCAAAGAAAAGTTATTTATCCCAATTGCTGCTTGTTTATTTCACCTGTGTGGAGGTTTGCAGAATGCCACACAACCAGGATCCTTATATTTTTTGAGTAATTTCATTCTTTTAATAGTACATATAAACTGGACTTCTTAAAGTATAAGAAAAAAATGAATAAACAATGTTTTCATAGAATCGTAGAATCACAGAGCAGCCCAGGTTGGAAAGGAACTTGAAAAATTATATGGTCCAATTTTCATGAGAAAAGGAGACTAGATAAGCCTAGATGTTAGTTCCTATAATACCTAAGGATTATAAAATAGTGGAAATAATGGGAATAATCTTGTAAACAGAACTGCTGTTGAGTAGGTAATGTGATGTTTGATGTTTGCTGTTCAGACTGTCCTTTAGAGGCAATGAAAACTTTTGCACCTTCTGTCACTGATGATCAAAGATCTGGTTGTGTAGTGCTTTAAATGAACCATCAGTCATCATTTCTTTTCAAAGGAGCATTAGTCTTGTGTTTCTGAACTGCTGGTTTCATGCAGCACAAAAGCCTTTGGAGAGGTGATTATCCTGGGACTTGATGTCCCACACTTGGTGATGCATGTGCTTCTCTGCGTATTCTGTTGGAAATCTGTTATGTCACTTTTCCTGTTGATCATCACTATTTTTGAAGAGGACAAGAAATTGAAGTATATGTGTTTAAAGCCTTATTAGCACAAGAATCTTTCATGCCTGCTTGCTGTTAAAACAGATATTCTTCTCAATTTGTATCCTTTCTTACTTATGGACTTGTGATTTTTCACTATGTTTTTCTGTGATAATCAGAAGGTTAAGATATTTGTTTCTTCAGATTTAGGTTTTTTTCTAGGAATTTCCTAATCGACCTCTCTTCACTTTGCTTCTTTTTGTGAATTATAACTACTTTGTCATTATTTTAGAAACTAAGAATTATGTCTAGGTGCTTAATTAACAACTTGGGTTAATGGCTGACCTCTAAAATGTGGATTGATGAAAGTTTATAGCCAGACTAATACAATTACTAATTTGGAGGTGGAAATATTGGTGTATGTTTTTTAAAAAAACACTTTTCCTCAAACTAGGCATTAATCCAACCCAAAGCCGTTTAATTTGATTCAAACTATCCAGGTTTTATGACAGTGGCATTTTTCAGTTGTAATAAAATTTTAATTCATCAAAATGCACCGACCTGGTATTCTGGGTGACATTTACTGAAGCAACAATATAATGCTAAGATGTGTCTTCCTGAGGATGCAGACTTGTGCTGTCATCAGAGATGGATGTCATGGGAAAAACACGTTTAGCTGAGTGGGCAGCCAGGGCAAGACTGACAGCCAGGGGCAAGACCAAAGGCCAACTTGTCCTTGTCTTGCATTGGGGAAACAGAAACAGCTGCTGCTGCCACAAGGTATTTTCTATCTGATGCAAAGTTGAAATCTTTGCCTAGGACTCAGGTGTGCTGAATAAAGTTTATAAGGAATTAGGTCACTCACTTCCATGCTCTGGGAATCACCTTAATGATTAGAGGTCTATTATAAAACCTGGGAGGAAATTAAGAATCTGTTCAAGAGAGATGAAAACTCATATATTTTTCAGGGGAAATGGCAGTGGTGTTATAGCTTCATGGTCTCTGGGCTGAACAAAGCTTCATGGTGTAATCAGGCGTCCCTGTATTTTAGCTGTTCCCCTTGTTCTTGAGGCAAACATTTTTCTGTGAAAACCAAATAGAAAAGACTTCCTCGTGACTGACAACTGATTCTAAACAGTATGAATTGCAGGCAGGATTTTCAAAAGCATTCTCTGTCAGTTCAGTCTACCTGTGACTTTGGAAACCAAAAACGTTTCCCTCCCTGCCCTCCACTGGCATCCGTGGAGCTGTTTAAAAATCCCTGACTATTTTCAGGTCACTGGCATTATTCCATGGATCTCAAGTTAAGCTCACATTGTCTTATCAGACCAAGACCATTCTAAGCATTTTTTGAATCAATAGTTTTCCCATCCTTTCTACATGCAAAGTGGTTCTGTTTTCTCTTTAGTTTCTCCATAAATCTTAAGATACTGTCAAAATGCAACATGATTTATATTCATTGTGCTTCATGTATGTTTCCCAAAGGTGCCAAAACAATAAACCTTGGATAATAGATAAGTTATTGCTGATAACTCAACCAAGAAATATATGACAACTGTGATAGCATGGTTTGTTCTTAGCAATTATTTGTATTCTCTGAGAGATGGGAACTACTCCAGAGCCTGGGAACACAAATCCTCTAATCCAGCCGTTATGAAGAGACGATAGATTCACTAAACTGCCAGGCCACAGAGATTGCTTGTCTCTTTGTCATTATGCTGGGGCAAAGGCAATTATTTCTGTCAAGCCTGGGTACAGGTTTCTCTCTGAAGGAAGCTCAGATTGGGAGCACTTGATTTCTCCAGGGAGAAACATAATTTGTCCTATTCATAGGCAAATAACTAGGTTAGTAATTAACATGAGAAAAGCCTATATGAAGCAGAAGGGATGGCAGAAGGGAGAAGAACTGGAACCTCAAATGACCACTGAACAGCAGGGCAAAGGCATGTGGAGTTGTGGCAGCAGCCTCATGCTCTCTCCACTTCCATCCAAGGTCAACCAAGCTTTGTTCAGCAAGGTACAGAAGCCACGTCCATGCGTGGGGCTGTCTGTGGAGCAGCAGGAGAACAAAAGGGGGTGCACAACTGCCCAGACCCATGGTGTAAGTGCTTAGCTGAGCGGTCCAGGAGCAGGCAGCATCGCCATGGTCTGCCTGGTGCACACTGAAAACCGGGTTATCCCTGTGAAGATGTTCAATATGAAATTCAAAACAGAGCAGGGTTGTTTAGTCAGCAATATGTTTGTTATAGCACGAATGGCTCCCTGGTCATAAGCATGTGTAGTAAATGCTTTCCAGAGACCAGCAGAGTAACTACAGATCAAAAAACCTCAAGGAATGAAAGGCACTAGGATCCCTCCCAGACGTGTAGTGTTACAGGCAACACTTAAAAAACACATCCAAGTTTAAAAATAAAGCAAATAAACAAGTAAGCATGTCACCCACCACCACTCCTTGGTATGTAAACTCTTACTGAGAAATGAACTGTCAGCAGAGCAATGTAGGTTGACATTTGCACCATTTTTTTTGAGATTGAAGTACCAGAGTTACACATAATCTCAGATGAGCTACTTCGATAGCCAGAGAAAATGCTGCCCACCACATATCCAAATCATGTTCTGGAGGAGACCCTTCCACAGCTGAGATAGCTGACAACCACTGAGATGCTCTGACATCCCTCGCTAAGTTTGGGAAGGGGGATAGATATGGGCTCTAGTGCCCTTACATAGAGCCTAATCTGGAACGTTAGACTACAAGGTCCTTTTGTGCCTTTTCTTGCCCTTCTTTCTATTTAATTAGTAGACTTCCTCTCTGGTACAGTTACCCAGGAAACAGTGGTGCTGGCAACACAATTACTGTGACAGTGCAAGTTCCCACGATGTCACAATGGCTCATCCTGCTGTTGAGCCCACCAAGCATGGACTCGTTTGCCTTTTCAGCACAGCTGGCTTCTGTGATCTCGAGTTTGAAAGAATCCCGTCATGAGATCTAAACCTCCAGAGTATTTTCTTTGTGCAGAATGGCATGAGCAAAGGTCTCTGGCTTTTGCATTCATTTCTCTAATCCTAAGTGGGTATGAGTGGGAGAAAAGGAGGAATCTTTAGTAGAGGTGTTTTAGTTTGGGACATGCCTTGCCCTATTCACATTAGTTCCCACAGTGGTGTGTTTAAAGAAGGGACTGATGGCCCCAGCACCTGTGCTGCCCATGACCTGTTGCTGCTGCACTCCCATGTCAAGCACAGCTGGGATGCCCAGGAGCCCTCACTGCTCAGGACAAGCAGCTTGGTGCTAGCCCTTCCCTCTTGCCCTGAAATACCCAACATAGTTCCTCCCATGCCATCAGGAGAAGGTGGCAGTGCAGTAAAGGCTGTAGGTTACATGATGGTCAGACCTGGTCCTCCAGCTCAGCAGTTGCTTCCTCAGTGGCTGATGCCTTGAAATACCAATGGAAGGGGTCTCAAAGGGTAAACTGAATTAAAACCAGCTTCCCCAACTCTCCAAAGTGGGATTGAAAGAGGAGAAATGCTGGTTAAGAAGAAACTGATGTTTGTGACTTATACTTATTCAATTCATGCAAATAAGAAGTGCATCAACAAGAATCTTGTTTCTTAATAATGCTTTAAGTTATTTTGTAACTTAGATAGATACTGGAAAATGTGATCAAGCACACTCTGCCTGCACCCCTCTATATCTGTATTGAGTAAATGTCCTGGGTTCAGTGTTACCGGCTGGGCTTAAACCATGACAGTAAATAAGTCTCCCCCTGCCCAGGTGCGTTGCAGAGGGGTGAGCACAGGCCAAGGCAAACCCAGCAGAGGCTGGGCCATCGCTTGCATCCAGGCTGGGACACTGCTCGTGGGGGATGCCTGGCCACCCACAGCCACTGAGGGACAGACGCCACCATCAACACCCCCCCGGGACATGCTGCCTCAGCCTGCAGAACTGCAGGGTTTGAGCAGGTAGCTGTCCTGCTCTCCTCTGAGCTGCATTGCCTGGCTCCTGTGTCCTGACATCGGTGTCGATGGAGGCAGCATGAAGAAAAAAGGCTAAACAACGTCCTTGAAGGCATATAACAAAAACCCCAGTAGCACTGGGGTTAAATTTAGGGATTTCTGGTCTTTATTTTGCCTATATAAACAGACTACCACTCTTAAAAACACTGTAAATGTTTAAATAACTGTCATGTAGTTTTAATGTAGCTTGAATGCTGATGAGTCCTTACGATCTTGCACCAGCAGTATATAATGTAGCAACAGTTTCCAAGCTAATAACACCTAATTCATACAGCAAAATAAATAATGATTATTATTTACTGCAGGAATAAATGTAAACATAATGTCTCAAGACCATTACATTTTATAGTCTTCTTTTCTGAACTGAAGGGGAAGGCAATAGCAACTCTTCATAGGTATGCACTGTAAGCAAATATTTGGATATGAATTTTTAGCTCAGCAGCATGCCCCTGCAGGTCCGAATTCTGGTAACAGGTTTAACTTTAGAAAATAATAATCCATCAGCCAGAGAGTTTTAGCTTTTTATGAGAAGCGATTTATTTTTATGTTCATCCCAGTGAAATAATTGCCAGTGCAGCCTTTGTCAGAGTGCCACCATGGCACTATTTGGAAAAGAAACCACAAGTGGTGAATGGCATGTAATTTCATAGGAGGAAAAGGGTGTAAACAGAGTTATGACAAAAATTTTGAATTCTGGTCAAAATCTGCAATATCCAAGTAACTCAGAATGTTCCATTGGAAACATAAAGTAGTGCATCAGCATTTATCTCTTTCCACAGATCATGACCTATTGCATTTCCCAGTCACTTAAAGATGGAAATGCCCCTCCACAGAGTTCAGTATTTACCACCGCGGCTGGAAGTAATGGTTTAGAGTTCAAACCTCTCGTTGCCGTTTGGAGCCACAGGGAGATATATGGTTTCCAGAAAATGCAATACTCAGAGATAGTCCCTAGATGTCACTAAATACCACGGCTGGTTTAAATATAAACCAAGGCGTTTTGCACCAGATGGGCAATTTTCACTCTGAAGACAGGATGTATTCCTACTAGCTGGAAAATTATAGCTTTCAAATTTTTAACTTTCTTTATCTTTTTTTTTTTGCATTTCATC
This sequence comes from Strigops habroptila, assembly GCF_004027225.2. NCBI lineage: Eukaryota > Metazoa > Chordata > Aves > Psittaciformes > Psittacidae > Strigops > Strigops habroptila. Next base: position 42,532,050 of record NC_044282.2, on the reverse strand, counting down.
CTTCCATTTCAGTAGTGAAATAGCTGCATGTTGAAAATTAGGAAAGCACACTGAGCTGCTCGAGCACCAATGCTAGCGGATGGATGCGTTTGCTCCTGGGCTGTCAGACCTGCCAGGTGGTTTGTGTCTACAGGAGGTGACTTGGGGCCCAACCCAGCAGCTTCTCAACCAAGAGGGAAAACTCCTGTTCTTTCAGTGCTTCTGGAAATCCATCCCTTCATCTATCTTTTATGAAATTACTTTTCCACTGCAGCTTGCCCACTCTTTGTGCTCTTTTCTATCTCAGAGGTGCCTGGTCCCGTAAGAGCCACCCAGGGCTGGGAGCAGTGGGGAGCAGCAGCTGGGTGGTGTTATATGATAGTGCTTTCTGCCTGTCCCAATACAATCAAAGATGCTGGGACCGTGCTCTAGCACTGAAGCCAATTGGTACAGAGCAACCTGTGCCCATACTTTCTGCTTTCTCCAGAGCACTGTGATCACATGCAAGCTGCTGTTTAGTAGCATCCCCCAGCCTGTGATAACACCCCAACCACTCCTGAAAATAATTTAGAAGATTTCTGGTTGACCCAGACCAAAATTATATGAGACTGTTCTGAAAAATCAGCAGTGTGGGTAACTGCACTGCTGTTCATGAGATTGCGACTTGGCGCTGCTACTCCTATAGCTGTGGAGATACTGTCTCCTTGTGCTCTCCAAACAAGGAATACAGAAAGTGTCTGAATTATTTAAAATAATTAAACTTTGATTAAACTTTTAAACCTTTTCATTTTTCAGAAACGTTAAGAGCTATGCATAGCCATGCATGTTCATTATTCGTTTCTTTTTCAAGCATGTTTTCAACATTTCTTTTATCCAGCAGCTAATCCTTGGTCTTTCCTGATAACATTTCTTTTTTTAAAAGCTTGTTATGCTTTCCTAGTTTAATTACATTCTCTGTGGAATTATATCTGTATATTTTTTATATATTTTCTGCAGACAACTCCCCTTCATATCAAGAATTTGAGTTAAAAGGCTGCCTTTGATGAACTGTAGGCCTATGGGGAAGATTTTCAAAGGTAGATATGACAGGTGATATTTTTGATCATCCACCTTTACACTGCAATACTATAAACTATGCCATACACTTACTGACGTCTAGCATTTCCTTGGAGTCCCAAAGCAGCCCAAAAGGAGTGACTTTTTTTTGGCATGAAATGTGTTAGTCAAGTGGCTTTTCCTTATAAAATGAAAAATACTTGCAAACATTAAAAACCCTCCCAAGTGGAGAAGAGATTCTGTTTAAAATAGAAAGTGAGAAGAGAATTTAAAGTAAGAAGGAAAAGCAACAAAAAAGTCATATAGGGTTTGTGCTTACTGAAGAGGCTGTAAACCAGAAACATGCTCCACCACTAAATCCAGGTAGGTGTTGCTGTTGCTGCTACAGTCCCCCTCTTACTCAAACAGCATTGGCTTCTCTGCCAGAAAACACCCAAGTCTGAGGGTTTATTCTCAAGGTCAGGTCATCTGGTAACTTTCTGCAGAGTACATTAAATCATACCTGAACCTAAACTGTCTTGACAGCTCAGTGCTCTGTTCAGCACGCTGGGATGGCACAAGTTTAGCTCTCCTTAAACTTTTCTGCCTTATCCTTCACCAGTAATTCAGCTACCTCTGGTTGTGTTTATTTGGCACTGCTGGAGCAAAGCTTTCAGTTTGTCTCTGACAAGTCTGGGTCTAGGTGGACAAAATTGGAGAAATAAAATATAATTCTTGTATTATTTCTGTATCAAATGGAAACAAAACAATACAAAAAATAACTGGGAAGAAGCACGCATAGGGTGAATCATTGGAAATCAAAGCTATTCACATACATAGGTGTGGATTTACTGTAAACACCAGCGCTGCAAAAGTATACACAAAGCATGACTGCTTACTGCTCTCATGCCATCATTCCCTTGGGACACTGTAATTATTAATAGTAGTTATTTTTTTGTACTGTAATAATGCCTAAGAATCCAGCAACAATACTGGACTCAGCTGCTCTATGTGCTCTACAAACAGAGGACAAAAAGCCAGCTTGTCACAATAAGCTCTGAGGTCTTCAAGGTCTCAGCACTGCAGCTGCAGATACTCTGCTGCTGTTAATCCTGACAGCTCACCTATTTGTGCCTGGGGCAGCATGCATGAGGCATCTGATGAGCAACAGGGCAAGTCTGAGGGTGTTTGTAGGGAGTCTTGATAATGTGGGATGGAGGCATCACAGGAGAAAGTGCTTTAGAAAACGTAAAAAGCAGCTGATGGAGACTTTAATTTTTGGCTGAGCGAGGAAGGCTATAGAAGAGCAAATATGTCACTAATGTATTAGAGATTATGATGTTGCAATACTTGAGATATAGTAGGAACCTGAATGAAAACCTTATCTGGTTGGATGGACAGAAAAGATCTACCTTACAGATGCAGAGTCACAAAAATTCAGGGACAAGCTCAGTATAAACGTATGGATCCAAAGTCGTGGAAGAAAACCAGTGCTACAGGTCTGAATGATACGGAAGATGAGTTCCCAACGACTAAGGGTGAAGATGGAGGAAGGCATGAGCAGGGGAGTGTGGGTCATGGGCTCTACTGATTTTGACACCTATATATTCCCGGGAGATATGAAAAGACCTGAGCTTTGAGTTTGGGCAGGCAAGAAAAGCTCCAGAGCAGAGAAGTGAAATTCTCAAGTCTCCAGCATACAGCTATGTTTATGAAAGAGATTACCTAAATTTATTTGTGTCTACACGTTTGAAAAATGAGATTATGTGAGAAACCTGAGATGCACTTGTCAGCTGGTGAATGCTGCCAGCTCCTGCAGAGTGGTTTGAAAAGATCATCAAATATTAGTAATTGTCACTCTGGCACGTTTACATCCACTTCTCTGGCAACAGCCAGTCACAGACACTTGAATATGGGTTGAGACTTTCTACCTTTCCCCAGAACTTCTCAGTCTTCTACTTACTAAAAAAAAAATAAATTGTATTTATTTAGTAGCACTGAACAAGTTCAGACTTTGTTCTTTCATTCCAACTCATTTTGTTGATCTGAGCATAATTCAGGATTCAAAAGATTCAAGAAATCTGTCCCAAAAGCTTTCCTGGTAGCACAGAAAATAAATTGTATTTCATATTTTAAATATGCATTACAATGAAAAAATAAAGAACAATGCAATATAGTTAGCATACAAAATGTACATAATATAATGATAAAGAAATATATGCAATCAATTATTGTATAGATATTTAATGAAAGCAACCATAAAAGTAAGAAGAAAAATACCCCCACAAAATTAAGGGTTACTTTAGTAGGGTGCTATTAGGGCAGAAAATCTTACCTCACTTAAGTAACTTTATAGTTTTGTAGTATCTACAGATAAGAACGACCACATGAACACACCTACAAAATCAGCACTGGACCTCTTTTTCATTATCTTAAGGAGTAATGTAAAATTATCTTAGTCCATATAATGTAAGTGGATATGATAAGATGATTTTAAATCAATGCAAAGAGGGGAAAATCGTATCTCTTGGCTATATAGTAATCAACCTGGTTTTCTGACGTTTTGCTCACAGAAAGCTCCAGGTCATTCCCATCTCTTACAGAGTAATTAATTTTCCATTAACCAAATGAAAGCTGTGATGGCAGAATATACTTAAAATGGTTACCCATACAAGCCTGCAAACTACTGCTCATGTTACCTTATTTTAGCACCAATATTGTTTCCTATGTTACCTTATAGTAAACACTCCACTTGAGCACACTCCGCATAAGATGAAATGCTATGTCTACACCTTGTGCTGAAGCATGTGTGAAAGATCATGAGGCACAAGGAGCTACTGTTAGACCCGAGTAATGTTTCAGGAAGGATTTGACATTTCAACTGAATAAAGGCAAAAACACAAGTATGTGTTGTTACACATTTTTGTCACTGCCACTTTTCTGCCCCTTGCCAACATTTTTGATGAGCATGTTTCCAAACGTGATTTCCAAATCTCTGTGGCTTTGGGAATCATGCTAGCTGTGAACCCAGCATCTGACCTCGGGGACCTGTAACACATCCTGGAAAGTGTTTTTATAAACCCTGAAGACAAATTTCAGGTCCTGAACTGACACAGAAATAACCAGCTCTAGAAGTACAGGTAAGGCAACATGTTGCTGTGTAACAGGACTGCAAAAGCTGAGCAGAAGTTCCAGCAGCTCACAGGCTGAGAAAGTGGTATTGCAGGAGAAGCAAGCTCCTGTTTGAACAGGAGTTTGGCCTCCATAAGACTGAATGTACATCAAGACCCCATCCAGAGTACTGTGTTTAAATTTTGACTGCTGCACTTGGATGTATGCCCTCCTTAGAGATGGTCCAGAGAAAAGGAGTGAGAATGATGAAATTCTGGAAACCTCTGTCTTAAGTAAAAAGGTGGATTGTCTGGAATGAGAAGGTACAAAAGGCTGTTGCAAAGAAGGGAAGAACCTGTTCTCTGTGCTCACAATGAGCTGGGCGTGCATGTGTCCTGGGCTGCATCAAAAGGCGCATGACCAGCAGGTCAAGGGAGACAGGCTGAGGGCGTTGGGGCTGTTCAGCCAGGAGAAAAGAAGGCTCCAGGGAGACCTTAGAGCAGCCTTCTAGTACCTAAAGGAGGACTACAAGAAATCCGGAGAGGGACTTTTTGCAAAGGCATGTAGTGATAAGACAAGGGGGAATGGGTTAAAACTGATAGAGGGTAGATTTGGATTAGATATTAGGAAGAAATTCTTCACTATGAGGGTAGTGAGGCACTGGAACAGGTTGCCCAGAGAAGCTGTGGCTGCCTCATCCCTGGCGGTGTTCAAGGTCAGGTTTGATGGGACTTTGAGCAACCTGGTCTAGCGGAAGGTGTCCCTGCCCGTGGTGGGGAGGTTGGAACTAGATGATCTTTAAGGTCCCTTCCAACTCAAAGCATTCTATGAATCTTTATTATATGAATCTATAGTGTGTTGAAGTTGCAGCAAAAAAACCCAAGTTTACCATTAGGAATTTTTTTTTCTTATCATCACAGCAGTGAAGCACCATGTGGAGGTTTGTGTAGCCTGCATATTTAGACATGGCTTGACAGAGATGTCCATGGGGAGAGGGGAATAGACTAGATGACCTCCTCCAGTCCCTTTCAAGCATAGGAATTATGATTCTATGATTTAATGAATGATGTCAAATAACTGCAAATTTAAATTGTTCCCACATTCCACTGGAAATATTGTAACAACTTGACACCACCTGTGTGTTTAAAGAGAAAACCCTTATGCAATCCAAAGAAAATCAATTTTAACTACAGTTTTCTTCTATCTATAGTGGCTGCTTTTCTTTTGAAATTGGCAACCATACTACTAAAGCCTTATTAATCACTTTAAAACATTGTGCAGTAACTAGAGTTTTACATAGTTCCCTCATTAAAAAAAAATTATCAAACCCCACTAATCTTCCCCCCTTTACCTTTTACACCTATTACCTTTCCTCTTTTTCAACAGCCACATGCTGTGAGTGCTGAAATTCGTATGCGTGGCAGTGAGTTTAAAGCTGAGCTCCAAGTCCTCAAATCAAAATCTTTCTATAGGCAAGATCAGCCATGCCACTTTGAGACTGCTGATAGTCTGGGATCAAAGGCACAGCAATGTACTGTCTTTACACCTGATTGCTACAGTGACGAATCAATTTGTCTTTCAGGCCCAAATTTACCATGTGAAGTGCACCAGCATAATAAAAATTTCATTAAGCAGTTTTATTTTTTTCCATATAACAAACTTCAAAGGAAAAAGAGAATTTGGAAGAACGAGTGTAAGATATAAGAAAAAAAAAAAATACTCCAAATGAAAGGATACTATGGAGAACCGGGACATTCCTTTGCAGAAGTATTAAATACTTGCAGCTGAAAATCGCTCCAAAACTCTGAAAATAAGGCCAGCATTATTTGACCAAGATAAGCTATTTTCCACATATCATTTATCAGCACTAATCTGTAATAACCTTATGAAGGGTAACTAATTGCAGAGTTTGGCCTTAAATATTTCTGTTACAGTAATGTCTTTTGCTTTTTATGGAGAGACTATTTCTCCCTTTGTAATGTTAATATCGACAGGAACCAGCAATGAGACTGAAGAATGGCACAGATTAGTTGAAAGGAGACCATCTTGGAGCATTGCCAAGAATGACTGAATTTTTCCTTTTTGATTTGGGAAGATGCTAACACCCTTTAGTTTCCCATTAACACCATGCACAGAGTGAGGCATCCTAAGAACTGCTCAGCCCCCATCAAACCCACTGGACGAAAACAGCTCAAGTCTCTATGACTTTATAGGCAGAACATTCACACTGATACATGCAATCACCTTAACTCAGGCAACAGAAGAGTGATTGTAGCAAAGAATTAGATGAAAGCAATTTTAAAATTTCTCACAACCCAAAATCCTTTCTTATTCCGTAGTGTGTTGCATCCGTCTTGATCAGTAACATGCAAAATAAATCCCAACGTACAAACTTCAACTTAGGTGTTGGTTTTTTGGGGATGTATTTCTTTGCATTGCAAGCAAATGTAATGTTTTGTTCACTGTAATTTCTGGTGTCTTTGTTCCATACCATTTCATGCACATTGAATAAAACAGAGTCTGCCTCGCAGACAATAAAAAGAAAGAAGAAAACCAAACTAAGACAAAAAACAAGGTTAGAATTAAAACAAATACAGGCAATATTTTCCCAAACTGTCGTCTTAAAATGAGTATTAGCTAGTGAATATAGGGCCATATATTAACCTAAATCCTGTCTTTCTGTCCAGGTCTGGCTTCTAGGAACAAACTAGCTTCCATTTAGCCTTTTCATATTTTTGTAGTATCAAATAAGACATATAAACACAGAAAGAAAGCTTCATTTACATTTACATACTAGAATCTTATTGCCTATGTCTACAGCAAATCCAGAGAGTAGCCATCGAAGGTTCATAACCATTGAACTTGCATCAAAAGTGACATTTAGACTTCTAATTTCCATCAGCTTAAAATATGTGCTTGATACAAAATCCCAACTAAATTTGAAGTATAACAAGGGTGGAAAATCCTGTGGCCTAGGGGCTCAAATTCAATCCATGACTTCATTTTGCAAGGCGTGTAAGTACGTGCTTTATTTCATGTTATATTGGATAAACAATTGTGGTTGATGTTTGGCCTAAAAATGTTTTTGAAAAGCCGAGTCAGCATTTGGCAAGGACTAGTTTCCCCACCTTGAATATATCCCACATAGCCTGGTTTTGGTATTCAGAAAAAAATTGGAAAATACACCAAGAATTGTAAAAGGGAGCTTGTGTATCTCCCAGAGAGCACCCATAATATGTGTGGTCACAAGATGCAAGAGAATAATCGGAAGAGTCACATGTGGTTGCAGAACTTCTTAAGATATTATACATACTGCACCAGCCAGTACAAGAGATTTCTACAGTGAAATCACCATGCCTTCTTTGCATTTAGGGTTGGCACTTTGGAGGGCAATTTTCTTTTACACAGATCAAATAGAAGGCATATAATATAGCCTTGGTGTATTAATTACAATTTATGTTATTTAGTGTTCCTGGCGAAGCAAATCACCTCCATGGTAATGATATGGGCTTCCAAGAATTTTGACCACAGGTGAACTGTGTTCATTGAAATTATTTTAACCATTGCAAACAGTAGGTTATGCATGCTATTACTATGGAGGGATTTCATTTAATTCAGCCATGATCTGGTGATACTTAGATTACTTTTGGCCTAACTGCCATTAGGAAACCAGATCTTCAGTCAGTAGCTTTTCCTAAACATTGTTCTGACATGTGCAATACATTTTCTGCCATGCAATTCATGCATCCAATACGAGATAAGGAATCAGTTTTATACAAGCTGGTTCTGGTCTGTTGGAATTTTCTACTACTCACTCAGCTAAGCTTGATTTTTGTTTAAAAAGCTATCCTTTTGGGCTTTTGCCAGCCCCCAAAGTTTCAAGAGTCAAGCCATCCACCAAGAAAATAGTATGATCAATTTAACCAGGAGACTTTTATTATACAGGAGGTTGTGTCAATCTGTTTGTTCTCTTTCTGCTATTTTTAAGAGTGCATTTTGGTCATACTTTCTGGCTTTTCTCTTAAGGCGTAAGTCTTAGACATTTCTGGTTTTTAATGAGTGCTGGGGTTTTTTTTATAATCCAATGACTTCCATATTTGAGGTTTAAGAAAGCTATCAGATATCAGGAAACCTAAGATAAAATTGCAAGAGTTGTTACCACTTCAACTGCATGTAAAAACAGGGAGATAAGCTTGTCATGGATGACTGACTTCCCAGTCTTTATAAAATCATATTCCAACTTGACACCAAACCCTTAACATTCAACCTTATCGCCAAAGGAATTACATAGTATGGTCATAACTTGTAAGAACTGTATTTATTATGGAGGTAATTTGTAGCCTATCCTTGTTCTCCTGAGATTGGCCAGAAGAAAGAATAATTCAGAATTTTTACTTTACTTTTTATCTTATTTCAGCCGCAAAACACGCAGTCTTACATTTTCATATGGTCTTCTGGGTTTGGGTTACCCAGCATGAACATGCCTGTCTATATTTTTCATTTTAGCCAGTCCTGTTCTCCCTGCACTGTTCATGCTGACTGTGAAATTCTGAACCTTAAAAATACTTCACGCTTTCTGGTTTTACTTTCTGAAGTTTTTAAAAAGTATTTTGTTACTTTTACTGATGCTTTTCTGTATAGGCAGAAATTTATTTATAGGTGACTACTAAAATTGGGGAAGCAGAAAAGATAGAAAAATATACTGTCCCTTTCATGAGAATTTCTTCCATTACAGATGTTCTTACGATAATGATTTCCTTTAGGGCAATCCCTGGACCCAATAAAAATTGTTCTGCTGCTTGGCTTTGATGAGATTTATGGAGCAGTGGTGAACATCTTACATTCAGAGGAAGGAGGAAGATGCTGAGTTGGGGGAGAGGTCATTGGTGGTGTGAGAAGAGATCCCTCTTTCCTGAGAGGATGGTGGCCACCAAGATCACAGGGTTGCACTATTCTGAAACAAGGAATTCAGATGCTGTCATTATGGTGGCCAACTTCAAGTCATCTTCAGAATAAGAGATCTGTGATTGCAAAGTGGTTAAACTATCTCATTGCTAAAACTATGATGTCCCCAAAGGTGGCAAAGAGAGCATAACAGATATCACCTTTGGTCAGAACAAAAAGTACTTTGAGAAAGAACTGACTTCAAGGTCATTGCTCCTTCCTCTAACCAGCATAGCTACCAGTACAAACAGTATTGCTTAGATGTAGGACAAATAAACTAGAAGTACTACTAAACAACAATGGTATCCCTGGTACCACACTAAATCACTGAGGAAATCTGTTCTTGCTGTTAACAGAAATTCCCAAACTCTGGGTGGACTTTCCATCTCAAGCTTTATTTACTTTAGATTGTGAGTTTGCCTTAATGCGAACAAGCCTCAGCCTTCCAGCTAAGAGGCAAGGTGGGATGGCTTCCTCTCCTCCACCAGAGACAGTGATGGAGGAGCTAATTTCTTTCTGCACAAGGGAAACAGTAGCCTCCCAGGTATTTGGACATTTGTTATGTTCAGAACAAATGAATGGAGAAGGTCAGCTAGCACACAGATGAGCTTAGTTGTGCCATATTGTTCCCGAGATGGCATGACAAGAAATGCATAAAGAATTCAAATGAGAAGTGCCATGATTAGGTTTTCTGTTTCATTCTTTTCTATAGTGCCTAATTTGCATTGTGCCTTTGCAATCAAAGCTAAGCACTGGGCTGATGTCTCAGGAGAACTAGCCATGACAGCTCCAAAACTTCACTTTTCTGAGCAGTAGCAGCTCATTTAGAATTCAATCACTATGCATGTATAGTTACTGATATTTTTCCCCATGTGAATTCCTTTACATTTAAGGACATTGTATGTCATCTATCATTTTGCCATTTAGCATTGTGAACTTCTATAGCATTCTGCATTCAGCTTTAATTTTGAACCCACTGAATAATCTCTTAACCATTGCAGACCTTCACCTCACTAATAATGCCTTCATTCCAGGCTAATTCTGAAGATGCTGACCAGTAGAAAATCCAATGCTGACCTTCAGAGGTTTCTCCTCACAGTTGTGATCTAAGCATTTGTTCTTATCCTTAGTTAGTCCAAACCCCAATCTTCCCTCTAAGCCAATAAGAGGCTATTATGTCTAGGAGCCAATGAAGAGGAATATTATAAGAAGGTTTTGAAAGTTAAGGGACATCTTAAGGATCAGTTTATGCCTTATGACAAATTTAAGCTTTTGAAAACATGACTTCCATATGCCAGACACCAAAAAAGGGCATTGTAAGGAAGAGAAATGTTTTGCTGATTTATCCCTTTGCTTACCATTGGTATATGTTGTTAGGGGTACCTCATCTCATGGTAGCTTAAACCTTTTTACCACACAGCTTCCTTTGTTCCCTCCACTACTATGGAGTGGAGCACCCAGCTCCTGAATCCTCTTAACCCAGAGTTTCCCAGGCCCCTCCTCACACCTCTGCTTCGCAGGCCCATGACTCCCACCTGCCCTAGATGTATTCCCTGGCAGGTTTTCTCCGCACTTTGCTCCCCAAAGTCTCTCTCACTGGAGAACTTTTTTCCACTTAAAGGGAGGCAGGTAACTGGATAGAAGATAGTTAAGATTGCTTTGTGCTGAACATTAAAGCCCCACTGCCCTTCGCCACCAGCAGCCCCTTCAGGCATAGTCAGCACCAGTTGGCTGATGGCCCTCACCACTGGCAGCCTCCAGTGCAGATGGGCCTCAGTGAGGTGTGAATTATTTTCAGTGCCTCCCCTAGTATCTAAACACTGGCTTAGAGAATACTTACTCTGCAGTACTGTTGTAGCAGTGGCTACAGTGCACACATCTTGATAACACCTAGGTGTTATTTCCGAGGGAGATTCAATGTGAAGCTGGGGAAACTGATGAAGCCAGCAGCCACTTTCTCATTTACAACAAGATGTGCCTTTATTTTAATAAAGTCTAGCTCTACCAGTATATAACAAGGCAACTATTCTGCTTCATAAATATGGATCATCAATAGCTATAATGACAAACCTCAATATAATTCTTATAAAACCATGATTTTTCTTCTGGGAGAAGAAAACATTTTTTAGGACCCACTTTCTGATGAAGTGTTATTAACAGTAATTGGCTTAGTTCAGCAATTTGGAGCTTTATAAAGTTAAAGGTTTAGTCTTCTTCTCTTTTCTCGCTGCAGACTGACACAGAGTTTCCTGCTAATCTTTCCCTGAGCACTCTTTGACTGTACTTTTCTCAGACTTTGATGCCAAAAAGGCACCATTAAGATGCTTCTGCATACCATTGACCAGTTTTTCCAGAGCTAATAGTTTTGGCCAGCCTACAGCAACATTTCTTTCCTGGTGTAATGTGATGCAAAGTGGCCTCCATAAGACAAGTGAGGGGTTGTATAAAGGATTTCAAATTGTGTTATCAATTTAACACTATTAATGAACCAAAGACAGTATCTTGATGTAGGCTTCACACTATTTTTCGCAAAAATCTCACCCAGGCTGCATGTAGACTTTACAGGTTTGTGATTAACATCAGTGATAGAATTTTTTAATTTCTGTAATGGCTATAAGATTAGGTGTCTTTTAAGAATTAATAGATAAACAACAAAAACCCCACAAGCACTCTAAACCTTAATCTGAAAAGCCTGAGAAGTGCTTATGCAAAAGCGTGTGTTTTAGCAAGACTTTCAAAGCTTCAGCAGTCCCTGTGCAAATTGTGACCATCCAAGTTAAGCTTTTAGAATGCGTGGATTTCACTTCAATTACAGAGTTTGAAAATAAAGCAGGACTAAAAGGTGATTTTAAAGATCTTTTAAATGCAAAGTTACATTTAGATGCTCTCGATTAGCTCAATGGCATATGGCACTGAGTAGGCATGAAGATGCTCTAAACCATTCCTGCTGGTTCCCTTTTTAGGTACTTATAGATGTCTCTGCTTGGTTGTAGGAGAACCTCTTTTCCAACACTACTTCTGAAATTCCTCCTGGTTTAATTTCATCCCTTCTCAGGTATCTTCAAAAAACTAGTGTTAAGAAAAACCAATTGCACTCTGATTCAGAAGTTGAGTATCAAGTCTGAACCTATGCCATGCCATATTTTTGCAACTATGCTTTTAAAAATGGCAGTAATATGTTCATAATGCTACTGCTGATAGAACTTTCACATTGCAGTGGTAGAAAAGGCTGTTATGGGATAATACATATAAAATATTCTTCAGATAAATAAAATATTAACTTCTCTATGTGAGACTCTGTAGAATACAGATAAATGAAGTAATAAGAATGAACTGAATTGGAAACATATTTTTATTCTTCCAACTTGCCTGACAGAGGGAAAATAGCAAAGATCAAAAGAAGGTGGAATCAATAGGATTAGTTTCAGGAACACTTCAGTGTGTTTCTGATAATCCCCTCAAATAAACTGATACTTTTTCAGCCCTTTTTAACTAAACTTTGCTTCCCGTTTGGTGCCATTAGCCATGCTGATCCAATGCTGCTTGCCTTAGTTGCAGGAGTACTCTCGACAGCCCTTTTAAATGATGCTCCAGTGGATTATCTGAACAATTTCCCATTGAAGGCAGTGAGTAACCACTGAGTGCTGACGTAATATAATTTCAATAAATCAGTTCTATCTGAAATGTCAGATAATGTCCAAACCAGATAATGGAAATGGAATACAGCCATATCCTTTTGCAAAATGCCAGTTTCATGTGAAATAAAAGCCATTCATCCTTCCCACTCCCTAAATCACATCAGTTGAAACAAAGCAGAATTTGTTGATGTTGAAATTAGGATGAAGGCATAGATTCAGGGAAGCAGATAGGTAACAGCAAGTTGGGTAGTGTGATAACTTACCCCTGAAGGGAATATGGATTGCCTCTCTCCCAAAGAGCATGTCTCTCTTCCCACGTACAGCATGGGGACTGTTCAGCACTCTGAAAGGTATTGGCCCCCGTATTTACGTACTGGTTTAATGGCTTAAACAATGACCAGTGAGTAAAAGATTCAGTCTCTCCTCTTTTAACTGGGCATGAAGGTCAAATAAGCAGGGTCAAATCCACCTCTCTGACCTCCAAAGAGAGTTCCCTAAGTATCTGGTTATGGTGTAGGAAACAGGGTTGAAGATACTTTCTCCTCTTCCTGGTGAAAATTGTCATCAGTCCACAGTGAAGAGCACAAACTGCACAGGCCAGAGGAGCGAGCTAGCAGAAAACTCACTAACACAGAGCTATGGTTAGGACACATTTGGGGAAGTGGTAGGTACTGATGTAAGCCATCTGAAGTGTTGGAAAACATGAACTGTTCCCTCTCCAAGGCAAGCAGCTGGGTCATAAACTGCAACTGAAAGTGATGTTGTGACAGAAAAGATAGGGAAACACTTACTGATACGAAGAAGAGGACACATCCCCTGTCGCCTTCATCCAAGAATTTGCCATGGGGCCCCAATTTTGTCAGCGCGGGACCTCCCAGAGAAATCATATAGGAGAATATCTGCACTAGTGGACAGTCCAAAGATGGCATGGAGCTGCTGAGCTGGCACAGTTCAGGGCCATCTTGCAAAACTGGAGTAATGAGTCATCTGGGTGCTGCATGGTCATCTTAGATGTCTTTAGGAGTAGGGGCTTTCAAATAGAGGGGAAGATGGGGGAGGAAAGGAGATTTGTGGTTCACAGCTTGCAATTTAGGTATCTGAAAGCTGCCTAAGTGCTGGTTTGGCTCTCAACCCAAGCTGTGCTGTGAATAGCAGTCACATCTGAAAGCTTAACACTATACAGCAAGACCTGAGATGACAAGAAATGAGCTCTGTGGAGGCTGGAAGCCATAGCAACATTTCAAGGCAGGAGACAGTGTTAGAAGTGCAGAGCATGAAGGCTTTGATGATACTCAGATGAGTAGTCATGAAGTATAAGGAAGAGGCTGCAGTGATCAAGCTGAGAATTCATTTTGGCAGTAAGATGAATAGGAAGAAACATATTTTTCCAGCTGAGATTGGAAAAATAGGAATGATATTTGGCAAAGTCTTTGCTCTGGTAAGGAAAAGGAGACAGAAATGGCTTGTAATTTTATATTGATAACATTATTGTTACCTAGTAAAATCTGTCCACTGTTAACCAGATGTTTGGAGAAAACACAGACAGCAAATCCAGGCATAATTTCCTAAGAGCCACTAAAAACCTACTCAAGTGAAAAAAGTGAAAATTAATTTGATTAGATTAAATAAGCAAGATGATACATAGCGTTAAAATGAATATGTATTCAGACATCTTCCCAGGTGTACAACACAAGGAGAGGTTTACTGTTGCCTTGAAAACAACACGATGACTCAGATAATTCCCTGGCTGACAAGACAAAGTTGTCAAGGGACCAGTGAGGGTCTCTGTGATTAGGATAAACTCAAACACTAACATTCTGCTGTCAACATATTTTTAAGCACAAAAGCCCTATTTTGACAGCATACTGCATGGTTACAGACCTTTTTACTATCTCACAGCCCATCAATTGAGCTGGGATCACACATGCAGCATTAGCTGCTGAAGCCCAGGGGGTTCATTCAGTGCCATTGGTAGCATCTTGAGGACCCTCTGGTAGATCATTTCATGGGACACATGTAAATGGCACAGGAGAGATTAATTTAATCTGTCAATAATCACTCCTTTAAATAGGATTGCACTAAGTACGCATACATGGGTTAGCTTAGAAAAGTAAACCAGGCATTTCAGCATGCACCAAATGAAACTGCTGCCCCTGAATTAGCTCCCTGAGGAAGGCCTCAGCAGGATAAGGAGATTTCTGCTGCAGGAGACACTGATGGGCGGAAGGTTCCTACAGAGCATGAAAAAACCCCACTCATCTGCTTTTTCTTCAAAGAACAGTGGTGTGGAGCCTAATGCGTCAGATCCTTGAGCTTGAGTTAAACATGTGCATGACTGGAGTCAGAGTCTTGAGATCAGGATAAAATAGGCTGTAGAGTGAGATAAATGAAAGCAGAATTTGACTATATATCAGAGTTTTATGCACTTTGCTAACACTTGGGTATTCTTAGCAAACTAATTGTCGTTAGCTGAGAAAGCAGGAAGTTCAGAAAATGAGAAGCACTAATCACAATAAATTGATTTTAATGCATCTAAAAATAAAAGGCACAGTTCTTGTCTCAGATATAGCTGCAGAGAAACTGATTCATTGCACTTAATATAAAATTGAAATTCTGGATTAATTCTCAAGGGAAAAGGAGCTAAGGCAGGATCACCACAGCTCTCTTCTTCAGTGTGCCAGGGTAACTGTAATCCTGTAGCACTAAAGTTCTGCAGCAAGCTGTGCTGCGTTTTGTTGCTGCATTTGGTTGAAGTTTCTACTAAATATGTGTTCCTCCAGAAGCTAATTAAGCTGCCCTCAGTTTATTCCACTTTTCCTTTCTGACAAAGGAGAGGGGGTAAATCCATTGCATCTCCATTGCAACTGTCAAGTGTCATGACATTCAATTACTTACTAATTTTGGCCAAAAATTCTTAGAAACCTTTTCAACTCCAGCAATCAATGAAACAATGAAAGGTCTTCTTAATGCCAGAGTTGTCTGATCTTTTTCTCCCACTTAAAATCTTCCATACCAGCACATTAATTCTCATTAGTTAGTCAGAACAGAAATATCTTGTGCAAAAAACAAAATACATGAAAATGCCTAAGAAGCCAGGTTAATCACTCAAAAATTAATAGATTCCTGATTTAAGATCATTTGAGTAACTTCATGCAGTATGACATAACCTTTAGATATATGACTACTTCCTTCCCCCCGCCTTCCTCAGGGGAAATCTCCTACATTTGGGATGTAAAATAGATTTATAGGAAAATTTAGGATGGAATGGACCTCTGGAGGTCATCTGGTCCCATTCCCTGCTCAAGATAGGGCTAACTTCAAAATTAAATCAGGTTTCTCTGGGCATGGTTCAGCTGAGTTTCCGAAGGTTGTAGAAATCAGTAGACCCCTTTTATACTCCCAGCAACTTCAGGACTGAAGGGGATCTCTGAGGCACTGAAGTCCAATTTTGGAAAATATGGAAAACTAGAGATATTCCAAAATAACAGCAAACTGCCACTAAAGGTCAAAACACGGAATTAGTTACCTAGGATTCTATCAACGAACAGTTAAAACCGAAAATATCATTCAGGACAGCCTTCATGGCTTTACAGAAGGCAAATCAGTGAAAGGATATTATCTTTTTTGGAGCAGCAGGTTGTTAAAGAGAAGACAATTAATTTTTTACAATATCATTTTACTACTACAGCACAGTATTTTAAGGCAACTATTTTTTACAGTTTATTACTACAGCATTGTACTTTAACCAAAGTGCTTGCATTATATGTGGAAGTAAGAGAATGCATAACACATAAACAAAAAGCTTGCTTAATGACAGCTCTTGGAAAATAAATTGTTGATGGAGAGGTATCCATTAGCTAGACAGTTGCTAACGGGGTATCAGTTCTTGGGGTATCTAAATGGGGTATCTAAAGGTCTTTATATGGCTGAGATGATATCATTGCTAGCGTGTTTGCAAATGACACAAAATTGTCAAGGTAGTGAATACTAAGAATAAATTTCTGTTATATAGGAGTTAAAACTGTAGAATGAAATATTTCAAGTTCCATGAAACGCATTTCAATTCAGTTGTATGCGAGGTAATATCAAGAATATCTACAGTCTAGAAGACGGTTTTAGAAAGTATTGTTTCAGAGACTGATTGGATGTCATCTCAGACACGAGATGATCAAGGCAAGAAGCAATCTTGCCTCACACACAATAAAGCTATTTCTAGAATATTTCTTCCTGGTTTGGTTTCAATATGGAAATAATGGAGGGAGTTCAAATGAAACCTTTAAAATGATTCAGAGGCTGAAAAAAAATGATGTGGAAGAAAACATATTCAGGAAGAAAAACTGAAATGTGACTTAATAGGCAGAGGCATCGGAAGAAAATGTCCAGTTCTGGGGAAAGAGACTTCTTGATCTGACAAGCAGACGTATAGTAAAATTATTTTTTGTCAGCTGAAGTTAAACAAATTCATTTCTGGTGTTCCTACCTGAGAAGGTCATTAAACACTGCAGCTCTTTGGCTGGAGGAACGATAAGCCTCTAGGCGGGTTGCAGAGGACCACAAGCCTTCTCCCTCCCCGTGGATGAGTGACAGCCAAGAAGGCTCAGCTTTGTCCTTGCCACATTCATAAGACATGAAGCCTGCATTAAGACAATGTGTCCCTCTGAGCTTCCTGAGTAGAAAGAGCAACTTGGATTCACATGCCAACATCTAGTTGATTACCGGTGCCTGAGCTCCAGCAGGAATTTCTGACAGATTGGAATGAAGGCACCCAGGACATTACTTTTTTTTTTTACTTCTGCAGCTTGGTTCAGGGATCCACAAGCTGCTCTGGTCCTCTCAACATCTGAACCTTGTGATCAGACACTGCAGGAGTTGCAAATACCAATGGGAGCTACCTTCCTTTTTCTTATTTTTTTCTTGTCTAATTTCTTATTTCTGAGAGGCTATGAGAATGGAAATATATTTTCTTAAGTAGTCATAAAGTTCAACATATTTGCATGCAATCCAATGGGTTATAAGAAATAAATGTTCACACTGAATTATATGATAGTGTCTTGTGGATTTACACTACATTAAAAGGTGATGTTACCTTACACATATTATTTCCCTGTCCCTGGAGGAAAATGGGACATCTCCCAGCATCACAGTTTTGGAGACAGCACAATTATGGCCCTGCGCTGCATATTTCCATTGTGTGCACCAGGGC
This sequence comes from Strigops habroptila, assembly GCF_004027225.2. Classification (NCBI taxonomy): domain Eukaryota; kingdom Metazoa; phylum Chordata; class Aves; order Psittaciformes; family Psittacidae; genus Strigops; species Strigops habroptila. Next base: position 42,514,140 of record NC_044282.2, on the reverse strand, counting down.
AAGCGTACCTCAGGATTTGGTACCCTCTACGGTCACAAAGCAGTTGCTTGTTCCTCCACATCCCAATGCCAAATGGGATCAACATTTGACATTTTAGAAATAGTTTTAAAAAAACCCAAACACAACAGCTAGCAATGTTGGTAGCCACCAAAGAAACCCTGTGCTTTCCAAACACCAACCTGTCTCCCTCTGGCTTTTCCATAAGAGACGACTAGGGTGCTGATATCACAGTGCTCCTTTCCCTCTCCCCCATGCCACTCAAATCACTTCCTGCATTTTAGGAGATCCTGGCACAAAGGCAGAGCCCTCTTTCACCCCCTGGACTTCCTGCAGAAAGGTAAAACCCTGATGGTGTAGCAAAGCAAAGAGAGGTAAGGTCTGAAAGGGAGATCCGATCATCATTCAGCCAAAACAGCCCCCATTTAGTTTCCCAATAAGGGTCCATCCTTTTTGATCCCATGGGGTGGAAAGGAAATGTTCAGTTTTAATTTTAATTTTCCTTCAAGGGTTAGAGTTCAAAAATGTGTTAACTCAAAGCCAGGGACAAATCAAATGTTTAAGCCTGAGAGTCAAAGCAAAATTGAGAGTTTGCAAATAAAAATGGAACAAGCAATTCTGAAGTCTTCAAAACAGTTCTGAGCCTACCCTGAGGCTCTGCTAGTCTCCAAGTCCTGGTACATGCTGGAGTTGTATTCACCCCTTGTGTCCTGTCTGTGAGAGCCTCATAAAACTAACCAGGAATTTATGCCAGATTAAAAACAAGATCCCTTCTCTGCCTTACTGAATGGTGAATGTGGGCAGAGGACAATATCTATTGCTAAAGAAACACAGAAGTTATATGAGAGGTTGTAATTATTTGCAGAGGGAGCTTAGATGCCTTAGGATTTCTTTTCTGAACTGACTGAAATATAATTTACATGTCCCCAAAGAGAACAAAATAAAAAGAAAAATCCCTCCTTTTTCCTAGCAATTACTTCTGCTCAAGCATTGTCCGTTACCAGGGTGAAAGAAATTCTGAAATAAGTACAATGGAAACTTTCTGAGTACAGTTTTGGTGAACTAAAGCCAACATTTAATTTTGCAGCATTTTCCAAACTGTTCCAATCAAGCACCAAATCCTGTGCCTTCAAGTGTGTGCTAGTTGTAGATGCTCAGATAGAAACATTGGGTTTTGCTGTTTTTAAGTCTTACTGTGTCCACACAAACAAATTAAATAAGTCAAATAACTGAAAACTTGAATACTGTTGGCTGGGTACTGCAAAATGGAAATGGCTAGTGAGATGGTAAAGATCAGTGAATTCCGCAAAATTTGTGATATAAAGATCTGATTTTATAAAGTGCTTCAAATCCCATAGGCAGAATATTTACACATATCTCTGGTAACATGGAACTTCAGAGTCCTGCTCCAAGTTCCTACTATTTTAAACCCCAAATCATATGACAGTGATACATAAAGACAAAAGTTACTGCAGATGAAGTTCTGATATCATTGAAATCCCAATCACTTTAGAAACCTTGAGAAAACCAGATTAAAATTGAATATAAAAATTCAAACCTTTATACTATTCTGATTGTTACATATTGTTATTTGTGGAACATATAAAGTGCTGTCAGCTATTTCCCTGTTCAGACAAGATAGTTCTTTACCATCTAAGAGAAGCAAATTATAGTAAATTATAATCGGAGCTGAGTTATAGCAACCACAGTTTCATGGGGTTTTATGTTAAAAGCTTCTCTTTCGCCTTGGCTTTACCCTGCTCCCTGTTGCTAGAAGAGGAATATCAGATTTTCTGAAAACATGTTTAAATGGGATTTGGATAATTCATCTCTAAAAGTTTGGCTGTGCTATGCTGATGATTATTTCATACTTTGACCCCATCATCCAGAGCAATTATTCATATTTAGGGAAACATTTCAAGCCAAGCAGCTGTTCAAGTTTACTATGTAGAAAAAGGAAAACCTTCTCTTTCTTTGACCATTCCTACTGGCTAATATTTTGCTACAGAGAGTAGTCGGAGGAAACACAGGGGTTTTTTTTTAACTTCAATTTTATACAAAACAAGTTTAATGTCCTATCCACAAATCAGTTTTGATTTATTCTAAGCATCTGTAGAATGAGATGAATGTCTTCCACCTCAGTACCACAAGTTTAAATAAGTCATAAATCACTTTTTGTTGGGGTTTGGGTACACAATAGGTCAAACTGTCTTAATGTTTGTGTCCGTCTGTCATAAAAGCACTTACAAAAATCTGGAACCTTTATACCTCCTCCCGCCATCCAAAAATCTATATTTACTCAATAACCTTTTTTTCTTTTATTTGTTGCTCGCCCTTGTGAGACAAAACATACGCAATATCTATTTTTAGCTTTGCCTTTGACAGGACATAGTTTAAATCTGAAATGTTTAAATGAAGTTATTTTGTCCATAGAAAGTCTTAAATACAACAGTGAATCTAATGGATTTTTGGAATAAAACAGCAAAAGAATAATTTGAACTTTTATAGTATTTGGCAGTGTAAAGTCATTTTGATGGTTTTGTCCATTAAAATACAAATTGACTCTTTCCAGAGTTTTGCTGCCTTATAATTTTTAGGAGATTTATTGAGTTAGGTAGCTGTGCAATAAAAATAAATGCCTGAGGTTGTATTATTTATTTTGTCGCAAAACTGGTTTAACTGTACACAACTTTAAAATAGCCCTGATTAACTGTTAGAGTTTGTGAGTTGTTTTTTTCTTTTTACAAAGAATATTTTCTTTCACACATTGTTAGTGTAATTAATATAAATATTTACTGCTTTGCTGCAGGGTTACAGCATGTACCCCTAAACAACAAAAAATGGTTTTGACCTCAACCTCATTTCTGTTAGATGAAGAATTGTCAACTTGGCCCTTCAGGCAGGTTTTCAGGATCAGGTGGTCACCAGACAGCACAGTGACTTCTGTCAATGTCTCTGTTTTGATTTTAAAAACGTCATAATTGTTATGGTAAGAAAAAAAGTCTGCATTGTATTTTATAAATAGGGTATCCCAGACCAGCTCCCAACACACTTTAGGCATTCTGGTTGGGAAATTCCTGCCAGTCTAGCACATAGGGAGACAGAAAGAGGAAACCAAGTTTTGATAGGTAATAATCTTCCTCTAATTTTTTTCTAGAAGAAAACTATGGTTAAGTAAGTATTCCATAACTACGGATGTCCCAAGCAACGAGAAAATAAGTCTTGAGGTGTCTATACCTCAGGAGATGGTGATTTTTTATTTATTTATTTATTTCTTGCTTTTATTGGTGTCAGCAACAAGTAATGTGGCTAACAAGACTACCCATCCCTCTTGCCACTGAAAGACGAGCAACGGGTCAGACTTTATTAGTAAAGCTTCTCAATCACTGCGTAAAGAGAAGGAAATTGATGAGATCCCACTGAATCTTCTCTTCCCTAGGCTGAACAGTCCCAGTTCTGTCAGAGAGAAGCTCTCTTCTCGTGGCCCTTCATTGGACTCTCCAGTATGTCCATGTCTCTCTTGTACTGGCAAGCCCAGAACTGGGTGCAACACACCAAGCAGAGGGGAAGGATCACCTCCCTTGTCCTGCTGTCAATACTTTATATAATGCAGCCCCCCTCCTGCAGGTCCAAACCTGGAATGGCCCCTGGGAATTCACCAAGGCTGTTCTTCCCACTGGGTTTTAAGATGAGACAAAATTATTTCCTTCTAGAAATGGTGTTCTCCAGCCATGTTTTGTGTAATACATCCCGCGAATTGTTGGCATAAGGAGCATGCATGGCGCACAGGGAATCAAGCTCAACCTGACCGGGGCACGACAGGATCAGAGGGAGATGGGTAAGGCAGAGAAGAGCCCCAACAGTAAACACCTTCAGGCACCCCAGTTCTTTGCAGAGACACCTTCCACTGGACCAGCAGCAGTTGTACGATGAACAATGATCAGTTTCTTAACAGGATATTTTTAAAGCAAAATGCTTGTTACAGTGTTATCTGAATAGCTTTGTGGACTTGAAGGTTAAGCCAAGTAAGTGTGATCCTTGATAAACATAGAAGCAGATTTTCCGGAATTAATCCAGTCTTATGGATTATTGATGTCTCTTAGAGACATCAATTTGATAGATGGACCACTCGGTGGATAAAAAACCGGCTCGATGGCCGCACGCAAAGAGTTGTGGTAAATGGCTCGATGTCCAGTTGGAAACCTGTAACGAGTGGTGTCCCTCAGGGATCGGTGTTGGGACCGGTCCTGTTCAACATCTTTGTCGGCGACATGGACAGTGGGATTGAGTGCGCCCTCAGCAAGTTTGCCGATGACACCAAGCTGTGTGGTTCGGTTGATACGCTGGAGGGAAGGGATGCCATCCAGAGGGACCTTGACACGCTTGTGAGGTGGGCCGATGCCAACCTTATGAAGTTTAACCAAGCCAAGTGCAAGGTCCTACACCTGGGTCGGGGCAACCCCAGGCACTGCTACAGACTGGGCAGAGAAGAGATTCAGAGCAGCCCTGCAGAGAAGGACTTGGGGGTGTTGGTTGATGAGAAGCTTAACATGAGCCGGCAGTGTGCGCTTGCAGCCCAGAAAGCCAACCGTATCCTGGGCTGCATCAAAAGAAGCGTGGCCAGCAGGTCGAAGGAGGTGATCCTGCCCCTCTACTCTGCTCTTGTGAGACCCCACTTGGAGTACTGCGTACAGTTCTGGTGTCCTCAACGTAAAAAGGACATGGAGCTGTTGGAGCGAGTCCAGAGGAGGGCCACGAGGATGATAAGAGGGCTGGAGCACCTCCCATATGAAGACAGGCTGAGAAAGTTGGGGCTGTTCAGCCTGGAGAAGAGAAGGCTGCGTGGTGACCTCATAGCAGCCTTCCAGTATCTGAAGGGGGTCTACAAGGCTGCTGGGGAGGGACTCTTCCTTAGGGACTGTAGTGGTAGGACAAGGGGTAATGGCTTCAAACTTAAACAGGGGAAGTTTAGATTAGATATAAGGAAGAAGTTCTTTACAGTGAGGGTGGTGAAGCACTGGAATGGGTTGCCCAGGGAGGTTGTGTATGCTCCATCCCTGGCGGTGTTCAAGGCCAGGTTGGACAGAGCCTTGAGCCACGTGGTTTAGGGCAAGGTGTCCCTGCCCATGGCAGGGGGGTTGGAACTAGATGATCTTAAGGTCCTTTCCAACCCTTACGATTCTATGATTCTATGATTCTATGATTATAGTTTTCCAGCAAATTGAAATAAGTAGAATTTTGTATTAATATATTAATAATTTAAGAACAACCAAATAAAGATTGTGAATACTATTTTTATATCTAATAAAGAAGTGGTAGAATACACTTTTTTTTTACTTTCTCTGTCAAAATAGAATACATTATAAGACATTTTTCCACATTAAATCTGATACCACAGTCTGTCTTAAAGTTGTACTTCTGTTTCTTGCTGAAGTGGTGACAGGCTGTCATGTACATAGAGCTTAGCTAGGATACAGTCTATCTTCAGCATGAAGACTTCTCCAACACACAGCCTCAGAATTAAAAGCTATGAAAATAAATTACACAGGTAACACAGGTATAAAAAAGAACAGATTAGGTTTTGTTGAATAAACGAAATTAATTTGTTTGCTTTTATCTGTCACTTATTCATATATAGGATAAAATAAAAAGTAGCAAAATCATTTACTCTATTATGTCGTTTCATTACATGGCATTATAAAATGTCCTGTGCTGGGTTTTGAATAATGACTCATGTTTTTAAATACCTTAATTACTTTTCAGAGAACATGGTATATTTCAGTTCAATAAAAAAAATCATTTTCGTCCTATGCAAGGTCACAAAAGATCTAAAAAATTGATTTCAGGATAACTCAGACAGATTTTATTGAATCTAGCCCTCAGTTATATATCTATCATTGTTAAGGCAATAGCAGGATCATGGTGTTGCCTTTGTAAGACACATGGGTAAAAAGAGCTCTTAGCAGTGATGGATTCTTCTCAGAGGTACAGATAATATTTATCTGCTTCTGGTGGCACTCCAAATGCACTGGATACTTTCCAAAAAAGAAAGGCATAACTTCTGTTGCTGGACAGCTTCTTGCTGAAGTTCACTGAAACCGGGCAGGGCTAGGTGGAGGAGAGGGAAGAAAAAGAAGCCTACCTGAGAAACATGGTTGAGCAAACCCTGCATCTTGGGTTGATCCAGCTGGGTCCCATGGAGAAAAAGTGTGTCCATGTCTAGTGTAAGAAACAGCACAGTAAGCAATTACCCCAGGAGGGCACAGAGATGCTTATGTGAAAGCCAAGGGCACATATTAACATGTGGATGATGATCAGCAGGCAGAAAACCTGGGAAACCTGTTGAAATCTGTACTAGGATCGCCATCCTTGAGTGACATAATCTAATGTCGAAGCTGGCTCTGACTTTCAGTCCTTCAAGAGTTGGACCAGATGACTTGAAGTGATCCCTTTGCATCTGAAATTGTTGTGTGATCTGTAAAAAAGGTAAGATGGCTTTATTTATTCAGCCAAATCTCAAACAAGATCACTAGGCACCCATTCAGTGCTCTGGACACCTCCATTACATGTTGAAAACCATGATGTCCACAGCATCACTCAGCTCACTCTCTTGAGCGGCAGTGCTAACAGAGGGATGCAAACATGCCAGCAGCATTACCTTTTGTGGAGTTTGTTAGTGAGGAAGGGGTGGTGCATCAGAGGAGGAGGGAGCAGCTCAGAAGATGAGGACTTACTACAGGGATAGCCCTAGAGGCAGCTTTCCTCTGCTTTGTACAGATGAAGCACCACGTTGAACAGTTCTGCTGATCTCTGCTGAGACAACCCAGCAGCTGAGTCAAGGACTGGATTAGGAACTGTTTAGGACTTCACTTCAACTGTTTAGGACTAATGCCCCAAATTCTACCAAAAACCTTATCAGAGACTCCAGCCAGTCTCAGCATGCAGTTCTCTGTGTGCTGCTGGGGTGCAGCTCCATTTTATAAGCACTCACAGCCTTTTGCAACAGCACGAGCTTGCAGATGGTTGCAAGGTGCAACACGTATCAGCAACCTAACCTTCAGTGTGATAAAAGAAAGATAACTGTGAAGGACCACAGGGGCAAGGAAAGAGGAATGATCTCACCAGGGGCTGATGAAAAAATCTTGCATCTGCTGAATCCTGACCTGACTGTGTTGACTGTGCCTGGGTCTGAGTTTTGAAGGGCAAAGCTGTCGTACTCAGGACCTGGCTGCCAACAAATTCCCCGTGCTCCCTCTGTTCAGCCTGGCCGTCCTACTACAGCTACATCTAGACAGCAGCCCAAGGCAGGGGTACCCGTCACACATGCACAGGTCACAGCTGCCTTTAAATGAGCAAATATCACACCACCAGTGGTGTGGAGAGCGACTTTAGAGCAGAGGAAACTGAGGCAAGCTACTGACTAAAAAAAGGAAATTAATGGCTGAACCTGGTCTGTTGCCACGCAAGTCTCAGCGTTACTTGGAAGCACAGATACACATGATAAAATAATTTAAAAAATGTTACAGAAGAGTGAGGAATTATAGGGAAAATACTTAAATTTCTTTTGTTTCCACTCCAATCAGCAAATATAACCATTTTGCAAAAGCTGTTGGACTTCACTGTTGGGGCAACCTCAGGCATAGCTACAGGTTGGGCGGAGAAGAGAGTCAGAGCAACCCTGTGGAGAAGGATTTGGGGGTGTTGGTTGATGAGAAACTGAACATGAGCCAGCAAGTGTGTGCTCACAGCCCAGAAAGCCGAGCGTATCCTGGGCTGCATCAAAAGAAGCGTGACCAGCAGGTCAAAGGAGGTGATCCTGCCCCTCTCCTCTGCTCTCATGAGACCTCACTTGGAGCACTGTGTACAGTTCTGGTGTCAACATAAAAAGGACATGGAGCTGTTGGAGCAAGTCCAGAGGAGGGCCATGAGCATGATAAGAAGGCTGGAGCACCTCCCATACGAAGACAGGCTGAGAGAGTTGGGGCTGTTCAGCCCGGAGAAGAAAAGGCTGCGTGGAGACCTCATAGCAGCCTTCCAGTATCTGAAGGGGGCCCGCAAGGATGCTGGAGAGAGACTTTTTGTCAGGGACTGTAGTGGTAGGACAAGGGGTAATGGGTTCAAACTTAAGCGGGGAAGTTTAGGTTAGATATAAGGAAGAAGTTCTTTATAGTGAGGGTGGTGAGGCACTGAAATGGGTTGCCCAAGGAAGTTGTGAACGCTCCATCCTTGGCAGTGTTCGAGGCCAGTTTGGACAACATGTTTTAGTGTTAGGTGTCGCTGCCCATGGCAGGGGACTTGGAACTAGATGATCTTAAGGTCCTTTCCAACCCTAAACATTCTATGATTCTATGATTCTATGACTCATGTTAAGTCATACATCCAGAAAATCTGCACATGACTGATCCTGTAAGATGCAGAATGAGCTCATCTTTGAATGAGTGCCCAACCCCATGCACAACTTTGAGGTATAACGGAAAAAAAGATGAGTCAATTTTTTTCAAACCAGTTTCCTCACTGGGAAAATATTCCTCTAGGTCACACAGTACTTAATTTACTCAGTAAATACTATGACAGTGAGATTTACAACCATGTCATCAATAACACTGATTGACAAAGGACTTCCTTAAAGCTCTTTCATCTCCAGACAAACATGATACATGCACAAAAGAGCGCAGTTAGACATTTACAACCAAGCACGTGTGTTTGGAGCAGGGGTAGGTAGGGAAAGGGGGAGGAATGCATGAAAAACAACACCCGATCTTTTTTTCCCCCTATGATCAGTATTTGGGACTGACTCATATTTGTTTTGAAAAATCACTTACTTGTTTCATTGGCTGCTGAGGGCTCTTTTGATCTTTTAGAGGATGAACTGGAAAGGGACTCCTTTTTGGGAAAACTTGGGCAATTCTTTATGCTTAGATCTTCACACAATCAATTAATTATTTTGTCTGTACTGAATGAACTAGACAATAGGTCTCATTGGATTTGGTTAAGGACCATCTTTATAATTTTCCTTGTTGTCCGAATGCATTCACTCCACATCTACCCTGCAGGAATAGTGAGGGGAAAAGGGATAACTTGGTGGAGATAAATGCAGTTGCTTCGATGCTCCTTTTTATTGAAGCTGTTTTGTATTTCATGAGTCTCTTCTGTTTGTGCCTCATAATTGATGTAGGATCTTATATTTATTGGTACCAATTACACTTGGTCTTCTTTTTAATAAAACAATTTTCCATTGTAAAATAACCTTGTGTCCAAGGAGAAAGTTTTGTGGGTCCCAGTTAACTTGGAGAAATTTTTCTCAGGAAAAGAAGGCCTAACAATGCCATTTCTTCTTTGTTTTCAAATACCAGAATTTTTTTATTTTGAGTTCATAATTTAGATTTAATTTGTAATTTTATATCATATTCTGGTGTCTTTTACACTATACTTCATGTCATATAATTCTGATGTTACCAAAATATCAACTGAATATTCAAAAACACATCTCACTTAAATTCTAAAGAAACGTGGAATGCCACTTACATTTTCTGGCCATCTTTAATACTAGACTTTTTGCTATTGTCTACAGCTCTTGAATCTACTGGTTTCTTTTACTCTAAAGGTTTATGCTGAATCTTTGAGTATTTCCTAAATAGCCCAGTTCTGGCAGATGACTATTAGAAAAAAACATTTCTTCTAAAGGTTGGATTTTCTATATAGTCAGTGCAGAGAAGGAGGTACTTAGACCTCCACAGGGAGATTTTGTGTGCCTTTCTTTGGTGCCTAGCCTGAAGAAACGCAAGATTTGTGGAGAGGGGTAATATCTTTTATGAGACCAACTCCGTGTAATGAGGATTTCAGATGACCCAGCAGCTTTCTTGATCACCTATATAGGGAATTTGGGGTTTATCCTTAGGGGAGAATTGCCTCATTAGGCATGGACAGTTTAAGTGCAAACTGAATTAAACAGCCAAGTCCCAGCCGGTAGCCACAATAAAAACCTTGAAAACCTCTGAACGTGTGCAGGAACTAAAGAGAAAGGCACAAATGGCTTTAAAAATAAATGCCAGGGTTGTGCCAGCTTCATGATTTCCAGGGTCTGGCTCCTGCTGTTCGAATGTGTGGATTTGACAATGATACAAAAGTTGCTCAGCCAAGCGTTTGCATCTTGCTGCCTGTCTGGCATTCCTTCAGCTTTGCTTCTAGTAAAGCCTGCTCCCCATTGCTCAAGAAGCTCTCAAGAAAGAGGGGCTTTTTAACACACTGCAAAGCTTGTGCCACCATCCAATCAGGCAAAGACATCCACCGCAGCTCTGGCAGGCAGGTGGGGCGCGCTGACAGACGTCTCGGACAGGGCATTTACAGTGCTCTGGGACCTGCAGTTCACCCCCAGCTCCGGTTTTGCAGTGCTGGTGGTTGGGATATGAGCTGCTCTGGGGCTGCAGCACGAGGCCTCCCTGGCAGTATTGCAGGCCATGGATGCGGGTCCTCTCCTGAGCCACAGAGAGAGAAGGAGTGAAGCCAGCTGCTTGCATCTGGCTGCTGTGGAAAGCAGGAGGCTCAAGCAGAGAACACAGGCAACCAGGAAGCGGCTACAGGAGAAAGTCACTGTAACGCAGAGGTGGAGACAGTCTTAGCTGGGGAAAGGGAGTTTGTGCCCCCTCCCATAGGTGCATGATTCAGCCAGTGGCACCTACAGCTATGTATTGCATTCACCTCTAGGAACAATTATCCAAACTGCATCCGTATTTGAGTCCCTGAAAGTGTCCAGTGTGACACTTTCAGTGCAAGTGTACAGAAACAAGCAATACCAGCCCCAAAGAGCCATGGAATAAGTAGTTAGGTTACAGCAGGGTAAGGTGGAAAAGAGAGGTGGGAAGGGGAGTAAGAACTGTCCAGAGTGATGTATCTAGAGGCAGCGTAGAGGTGGAGGGTGGGACCCAGATCTAATTGTGTATAGTGATAATGTTCTGTGGAAAATAAAATTGAAGAATTAAGCCAAACTGCACTGCATCTGTCTCTTCCTGTCTTCTTTCCCTTCCATTTATATTTGGGGTACACATATAAAGGCACTGACAATACTAAGAACACTGTAGAGGTGATGCCAAGTTAAGGAGTGTGTCAATACTGATACATGTAAGAAAACCAGATGTAAGTCACCAGTGTAACAGCACAGACACACAAAGACGTCCACGCCTATTTGTGTTAGAGTTTGTGTACGTGAAGAGCCCCAGACACATCAGACTTGGGTGGTGACCGATGTGCCCGCGGAGAGCTGGCGCAGCCCAGTGCGCTCCCCAGCTGGCACACCCGGGCATCCTGCTTTCCCAGGCAGCCATGCTAGAGCCAGTGGCAATGCTGTGAGAAAACCACTAGATGTAGATGCAGTGTTAGACTGTCACTGGTCCAGGAAAATGTGGTATCTGCCTTCAAGGGAAAATTACCTTTCAGTGCCATGAGAGGGGGCAGGTGTTTCTAAACAGAAATTAAAAACCTTTTAAAGATTATAGTGATTTTATGATTCATAACAATGACAACAAGTGCATTGGTTGAGGGTCATCTAATAATGTCTTACTTATTCAATCTTTTTTTAAAAGCTTAGGTCTGTTACATTATGGCTAAGTGCCACCAAATATCACATTATCTTTCTTAAGTTATCCCCCGCTCCCCCTTGAAAGCCCCCATCCCTCCTTGCAGCATGGTCACTGAGATTGGTTTGTCAGCTCACCAGGGCAGCACTCAGGGCTGTTGCTGCTGCAGGTAGCATTATTGTGCTCTTTGGTGAGAGCAAAATATTGAAAAATAAATGGTAGGTAAATAATGGGTCTGTCCTAAGGTAAGGAGGCTCTTTTTCTGAATGCAGATGAGGAATTCATCAAACGGAGAAGGCTAATGTAAACTCCTTAATGTTTAAATCATCTAAATGGTGCATGAGAAACGCTGCCTGGTTATACTCTGCCTCGGGCAACAGGGCAGAGCATCAGCTAATATAAATCCATCAGATCTAGAGCAACATACAGCAGTGCTGGGCTGAGCCAGCAGGTCTGTTTGCATGAGGCTGGCATGGTCAAGGAAAATGCCCTGTTAAAAGACCCCTCTGATTGCAGCAGGACAGGTAAAAGGTACAAAAGTCTATTGCCAAGTGCTTGTTAGAGCCAGGTCCATTCACTTTCTTTCTATTAGGAAAGCACTTCTTATTCATATTCTCCATTTATTTTCTAATGTGATATAAAGTCAGGGTAGTGGGTTTTACCCTGCAGCACTTTCCTAGTGTCTGAAGAGTAGCAGAAAAAAACATCTAGAGGGGAATAAAAAATACAACCATGGTTGCTCTGTAAATGCCGTGGCAGAAATAAAATGATGCACATGAATAAAGCTGAGCTCTATCTCACAGACTACAAAGCTGGGAAAAAGAGTCAGGGTTTGGGTATGGTAGGAAAGGTCTCTCTGCTTCGGGTTGGGTGGACCTCACTGGCACTGAGCCATGTTCAAGCAGCAACTGAAATCATGGTGTGGAAACTGTCCCTCAAGCCTAGGGTAATGCTTTGCATTGCACAGATTGAAGGGCACCATCTCTCTAAGATGAATGAGCCACGAAAGCCAGATGGCTTTTTCTCAATAAATGATTTTGGCAAGAATGACTTTTTCACCAAACAGAACTCTTTGCAACATAATAATAATACGATTGTTCTTATTTTCTGAAAGTGTTGAGCTACTTGATTGTTTTTCATCCAATATCTTGACATAGCATTACCAAAATAGCTACTAAAATGTTTACATGCTCAAATCTCGGTATCTGATAAATCAATGGAAAAGACATTAAGAAACACTATGACAACATCTTCACAAGAAAGCACAAAGAATAATAACCACAATTAATGACAATGTAAGAAACATTAGAGAACATGATTTGTGTTGAAATATTTGGAATTTTAACACTTAGCTCCTAATGACAATGTTGGTTTGTGATCAGCTTGTCTCAGACCTGCTTTCAGCAATTATCCACATGCTCAGTGTTTGCTGTTGCCTTCAAAGATTATAATCTCAGTCAAGCAGAGACTCATCTTCTTGCTTGTTCGCAAAGCACTTGCACAACTTTGAATGGCACTGAAGTTAGAAGGAACAGACCCATCAACACAAAGATCATGCAGAAGATGAAAAAAAATCAGTCTTTAAACTACATGTGAGTGAAAATACATTTCTAGAAAGGAAAGAGAAAGATGCATAACATAATCCAAGATCCACATAATGATACAATTTAGCATCTCAGCAAGCTCTGGGCCAGCTGTGCAGAGAAGTAGACAAGAACATTATGCCTACATCTATATCTGTGGGGCAGCAATATGCATGTACAGCCCTGAACTAGCCTTGCTCTGCTTAGTGTGGGTACACAACAGCAAGGAGATGGCTGGGCCAGCTGTGCAGGCTCACCATGAGGTCCTCAAATGACTGACATTACCTAGAACCCCTGCTGCTGTGTTTTCCTTGCTCTCGCTGCCTGGGCTAGGCCGTTTACAGTCACAACACTGCGTGTGGTTTGCTCAATGCAAAAAAAGAAAGACATTCCCCATTATAATGTAGTTACTGTAGGAGGGTTTGACCTGTATGTGAACTGCAGGGGGTGGCTGAAGAAAGGACGTTCACATACACAAAAACTGCATCTGGACATTTGTGAAGCTGTCTTTCAGCTGAAAAGACAGCCTTCACTGAAAAGTCTCAGGGGTCCAAAAGTGGGAAAGGTTATGTCCTGGTTTCAGCTGGGATAGAGTTGATTTTCTTCCTAGTAGCTGATACAGTGCTGCGATTTGGCTTTAGTCTAAGAGCAATGTGATTTACCCTCTTACCAGTGGTAAGGGGGTACAATTATATAGCTCAGTTCTGTGCCATGCAAAGGTATCAAAGAACTAGTCAAGAAGCTCTAAGCCATATAGACATCATATTTCACTTGGTCTAATACACCTGATATCTCATAGAGGTTGGAAGGCAACTCAGGTATCTTGGTGCACTGCTGTAGTATGCTGGGCAGATATATGCTATTATTTAAATGGGGAAGGGTTGGAGGAAGGAAGCTGTGTGATTTACTCAAGATCAGAAAAATACCTATGGTGGAGCCGGTGTCCCAAGTAGCATCCCAAATGATCCATGCACTCACACATCCCATCCTCCCTGTGCATCTGTGTAACATGCAGAGGGAGGAGGAGAGTGATCAGCAAAGCACCCGGTGAAGGTGAAGAATACATCGATACCTGCTTTGCAAGTTAAATGATGAATACTGGAAAGCCATGCTTACAATTTGGTGACAATCATCTCAGTGTGCTAAACCCACTCACAGACATCGTCCCCAGCCTGACCTTTTAAACCTGATGGTAAACAGGTAGGACAGCTCAGTTCATTACTTCATGTTGCTAACAAGATCAAGAATCTAGAGATCCCTCAGATGTGCTGGGGAAAAGGTCCTACCCTTCCTGATCATTTGTCAAATATGCTAAGTGAGTCTTACCCGATACTCACAGCAGAAAGCAACCAAATGTCATTAAAGCCTGTCCTTACTGTCCAGGGACAACTGTTTAATGGAGCAGGTCACAGAGGCTGAGGGAGCTTTTAGACATTGCCAGGTGAACGATTGAAACAGCACCAGCTGGCAGGAGACAAACTTCAATCTGTGGCGTAAGATGCACAGAATGGGAGGTTGTTACCGGGCTTACTGAAACATAGAGGACAGATACAAAGGGTAAAACTAATGGCTCCAGCAGAAAATACAGACCAAAAGACCAGAGGTCCCTTGGTTGGGGGCACTGGGGCAGGGGTGCTTGCAGCTGGTGGGTGCAGTGTTCCCCAACCCCTGACTCAGGGCAAGGACCCAGGGCTAAAACAAGTTTATGGAGGTGAGGGTATGGATTAAACCTCCTTCCGTACTCACACAGCTGGCTGACTACATTTTAATGCAGAGGTGTTTTATTAGCTAAGTGGTTGCCAGAGCCACCACCCTCATTGCCACCACTGCCTCTACAGTGTTCAGTGTCATGGCACCCTGTGCTTGACCAGCCTTGCCACGCCCCATGGCACTCCCTGATGAACAGTGTGGTCCCCACTGCAGCCTGGTGGGCACAGCAGAGTTACAGCACTGGAACCAAGGGGGAAGAGCTGTTGCCTTTCACTGTGCCAGGCACAAACATGGTGTGTGGGTCGAGCTGCAGCAAAACCACCATGCTGCTGGCAGCCACTTGAACTCCTCAAAGCCGCTACTCACACTGCGCACAGCCCAGGACACCCACCTGTACTTTGTTGCTGCTTCACGTTTCAGACAAACAACTTCCAGCTTGGTTTCTCCTCTGCCATACCACAGCCTTCTCACCCCAGGAGCTTCACTTCTACCTGTAATGTCATTTGAACTTGCATTCATACTCCAAGCCCAGTAGGCTGACAGTAGGTAGACAACCTGCCTTTGGGCAGAGGTGGAGTTTTATTTTAATTTTTTGGAAATTTCACAGTGTTGTTCTGAGTGTGGCTGCCTTTCAAAAGGATGAAATCTTGAGTGCAAAGGACTGGTTTATATCTGCTGCAACCTGCCATTGCTAAGTGCAGTTGACCTCTTCCACTCACTCCAGTTCCAAAACACAAGTCCTGTCACTCAGTATTAAAAATTTTTTTGGCACACAGTGTCTAACAGATGTGGTATATAAATTTTTTAAAAAATACACACATTCAGCTTTTCCTGGGGAGTTTTCACATGTGATGATTCTGTTACATGTCAGTTATTTAAAACAAACACAACAAACAAGTGCCAATTACTTGATGTGGGACCTCACCAATTCATGACTGAAACCTGTAGTTCTTGCAGAAGTTTTAGCCCCGTTATGGATGAGATGCTTTTTCAGCCTCCTTCCTGTGTGTCCATGCATACGCATTCAGAGCCCTGCAGCCCTCCTGTGAACACTGGGACCTTTTCTCCCCACCTTCACCACTACCTCAGATTTTTCTCTGACACATATACCCTCCTTGCTCTCCTTCAAGCTGCTGTTATTTTTTGCCCTTCCCTGCGTGACCTCTGCCTCCATGCTGTGCTCTCCTGCTTGGTGCCTGCTTCCCTCATCCCTGCTACATTCAGCAGAGGGAAGAACGATGGATAGAAAAATTCTACAAGCAGAGGGGAGTGACTGTGGACTGACTGCTACAGGAGCCAGCAGGAGCCATCAGGTCTCCCAAGCTACCTCTGCTGGTTTAACGGGAACTTTGGCTCAAATACAGACAGGACTTCCTAGGATTCTGTTTGCAGGTGAGACTCCCCATGCATGTCGAAGATGCTGTTTTGTTGAGCTGTACAGTATCCTGAGTAATGCTAACAGAGACTGGTTGCGGGGAGAGGGGACCAGGGTCCTGAAGGCTGACACTGCTCACCACTAGTCACCAAGGTGGTGGGAACCACCAGGAACTGCCACCACCATAAAAAACATCACCAGAACAAACAACCCCCAAAATTGTGGCTTACCTTGCTCAGAAGAATTGAAACACAGTGGTGGATTTAAAGATATAATAAATAACATATTAAATTGGAGTCATCATTCTTCTGCCAAAACCTCTGCCTGACATGTACTGCTTGACGTGTGTGTACTTTCCTTTGGATCAATGTGGCTTCACGCTCCTTAAAATGTTCCTGCATAAAACGAAAGCATGATACGCAATACAGCATGTTGAAGATGTGTTGAAGATACTTACTACATTTTCCTTATGTAGACAGTGTTTGTTTAACCATCTTTATTCACAATAATTAACTGTTGCCATCGCTATTCTTTTTAGCACCAATTAAAAGTTGTTCTGTACTTCTTTACCAATATATTTTTAAGCCACTCAGTGCTTAATACAAGTTTGTAACCTGCAGGCTCAAGTCTCATGGAGACTCGTGCACATGAATAATTCATAAACCAAAGAACAGTGGCTATTAACATAAGCAAAACTACTTGAAAGAGAAAAGTAGGTCATGCTTGAATTCTTTGCAGGAATTTACCTTAATTTGCTCCTCAGATCTAGGTTGCCATTTTAGGAAGCTTTCTTGTCTGTGTTTTATTTAGTTTATATAGGTAGGGAACATGGATAAAAGAAGGTCTCCAAACTCTATAAACCTTCTAAGTTAGACTGAACTGTCACGAAGGCTGTAACTCTGTGGACAGCATCGTAAACTAAAGGGTTCCTCTACCTCCCTCACTGCCTCGATGTTCAATATTTTCTGTATGACTGTGAGGAGGCAGAGGAGATGACTCAAATGCCATTAATGTTTACAAGATGGTTCTGTGAAGCCTTAAAAGCAGGCACCTATGTCAGTGAGACTCAGCTGTCTTCCCATGCATTTGCATTTGTAGTGTAAAAAGCAAATCCCTCATAAATAATTATTTAATTCCTTGATTTTCCTTAAACAGAGAGAAAGCAGAAAAAATTTTAAAGAGCAATGAAACTGAACTCAGTTGTCGCATTCACAAAGTGCCATACATTCATCTTGCTCTTAAAAGCTGCAGGGAAAAATCTGATAAGAGCAAAGCTCTTCCTCCTTACAAAGTAAACAGTGAAATATAAACTGGATTACTTTTCATATCAGGAACATGACACTGATTTTTTCAGGGTGTTCAGCCTGATTATGAGTTCTGGCCATTTTATTCCAGAAAACCTCCACCATTTCACTGGATTCAAATTGTAATAGAAATAATGCTGAGACGATGTAGCCTAAGGTCCCATTTACATGCTCTGTGGTAGAAAAACATAGAAAAAAAATGGCTCTTTTCCTCAGAAGTTAAAAATTTGCCAGTTGTAGATGTGACTTAAACATCTTTAAGAAAAATCAGAATTATTTTTTTTAGTCATGTACCATCTTCTTACCATGTGAGGTGGCTTCAGCATTGGAGAACAAGACTCACCGCAGTTACTGACTGCAGCATGAACACTCACTCCCTTCTCTTGGAACTGACAGTTCATTAGCAGCCAGTTTATCAACTCTGCCTTTCCACAGGCTCATGAGCCCTCTGAATTCTTCATGGTCTTCCTGCCTTAAGATAGCAAACCTGTAATTTTTTCTACACAACAACAGGACATGGGATTCAAGGGATGAAAAGTGAATTTTGGACTTTGATCCATGTCTTGGATGAAGTTTAATAAATTTCATGGATTGAGATGGATTCCTGCACTCCCACCCCAAAACTCCCTCAGTTTCAGACAGCAAAAAGAATTCCTCAATATACTCTCCAGGTTGCCCCTCAGTTGGGGACATTTTCAATACAGAAGGTGCAGAGTGGCCCAACTCTCCTTAGCTCTGTGTATGTATGATTTTGTGTCTTCACCTGGGTTGTGTGGAAGAAGCAGTGTCTGTGTCACCTCCTTCAGGCTAACAAACCCAAATTATTTTTCTCCTCTGTTGTCTCAGGAAACATTTGTAAACATTGCAGGACACGGGAATGCAGCCTGGCTTTCGTCTGTACCTTATCAAGTTGTGCTGGCCACTAAGCTCTGGCGATGGCTCCCCTGTCATTGTCTGCCTTGCATCCCTTGCTGTGCAGTGGTCCTGCCCAGCAAGATCAGCTGAGGGGGGCAGGTCTCCTCCTGCACGGCCTGTTTCATGTCAACATCTTCACTTTGTGGAAGCAGCACTTCCTCCACAAGGCTTAGCAGGCCCCGCCCACCACTAATATCCAGTAAACTCTGCTAAATTAATCCTTATTTAATTAGTATTATTATAAAGTTTTCAGTAAGGGTTTAGGAAAACAGGTTTGGAAAGACATTTAAAAGAAAACCTAAACAACTTGCACAGAGACAAGACTGTCTTAATATATTCCAAGGTATCTTAGCCCAACTGCTCCTCAGATGTTGATGGGTCTGAATGAGGAAGTAGTGCCACCAGGCTACCTGTGGGTAAACCCTGATTCAGGCACCTAATCACTTACAGTTCCCCTGCCACATAAGCAGTGGTCCTAGACAGCTATGTACTTTCCACACAGGCTTGAAGGCCTCTTATCGTGTTCTGTAAATGCATGCCCAACACTCAGTTTAGCTAGTTGGAAACTTTGCTGGAGCCAGATAGGTCTGATGGTTAAGGAAGAGCAGAGCTTGCAGACCCTGACTGACAGGTCCCTGGGATGTTGCTATCAGCTTGCTCTGTGCTTTTCTAGTACAAAGCTGACCTTTTGAAGCTTCCCTCTCCCTCTGTGCTATGCTCCCTTGTACTTCAGTCAGCATGGCTGCATGACAAGGAACAAGCAGAGCAGCCTTGTAAAGCATGAACCATCAGAGCCTAAGTACCTTGAATAAACAAACTGCAAGAAGCGAAACGAATCCTGACTGACTGCTTGAATCTCTTGACGAAAGCAGCATGTCCTGGCAGCCCATGTGTCTCACAGCTCCAGAGGGATTAGCATGGTGTTTACCTGCTCTTTCCCAGGCTGGGCAAACGTTTGATCTTGCTAATGTGTACACGAGTTTTTGACAGTTGCCATAGCACAACAGGAACCTTGCCTTCTCTCTTGTTGTTTGTAACCTTTGTGGACTAACCAGCCAAGCTTCCTGACAGCATCAAATGCAGCTTATTTTGAATTAACTTCAAGGGCAAAAAGGGCTGCTTTCAAACGATCAGTCACTGACTGAGTTAGATATTCCTCCATCAACAAGCTTCAGCTTTCTTTCAAGGAGAGGAAAGGGCTTTTCTGTTCCCAGAGAGCAGGGAACTGGGTGGCTTTTGGGAAGCTTCATGGAAGGAGCAGGAGCAGGAAGGTGGCACTGCTGTGGCTGCACCTGCACTGGAGGAACAGGGAAACACTTCCCTCTCCTGCAGGACTCTGTCTGGGTACTAGTTCACTATTATTTTGTGCATGGTATTTAATACTTGTCTTCTGGTAGTAACTAATGTTCCATTGCGTCCCTGGGCACTTTGTGTAAAGTGATATTAAACCACAAAAAAGGCAAGATTCTGCCACGCACATGCCATGGAGGGTTGCAGAACAAAATTGGGAACTTTTCCTGGTGTTTCACAGCTAGAATAAGGGTGCATCTACAGCACCAAGCAATGCACTGTGTATGTCACGGTAAGGGCCCATAGCATTGGTGTCTGTGTAATCCTTTCTCTTCTTCATTTTATCTTCACTATGCCCATCTTCCTTCATATACTTGAACAGGAATATATTAAATAGGATTTACATGAGTTAGGTAGCAGAACTAATACCAGCTGATGTGATGGTTCAGCAGTGATTTATGTACAAAGTTTGAATGCCTTCCCCTAGCCCACGCCACTAACAGCGTCCCAGTGTATGGACAGCATATTCGCTATGTGAAAGCAGGTAGCAGCTGGGATAGTCCTCCAGGATTGTGTGGTGCTGCCTTCCCTTGCTGTGGGATGCGACCAGTCCTTTGCACACAGGTGTCAACGTGCCCGCTATCACACGATTAAAACTCAGGAATGAAATAAGCCTTTGCTACCATTTTCAGTTTGTGAAATGCTGATCATAAAGAATGAATAATGCAAAAAAGTAAATAATTAATAAAAATCTCCATCTGTTTTTTCCAGTAAATGGTGGTGTTGTCTAAATAAAGGCAATGCTGAAAGGAAAAAAAATATTGCCAGTGGTAATACGCCATGTTTTTAATGGCTCCACTTATCTGGATCTTATTTGGCTTGGATCTACTGGAGTAACTTTACTTCTCAAACATTAGCATCAGCACTTAAATTTATCAAGCTCTGAGGTCTATCTGTTGAGATAAACTCAGCCTAGCCAAAGTGGCAACATTAACAGCACTGATGGAGCCTCAAATAGAGTTGGCAACTCCTTTGCAGTGCTAAATAAAGTAACAAGAGAAAATTCACACTGTGGCTTGTCACTCCCCATGCAAACAAACAGAATTCCCACGGGCCCTTTTCAGGTCCTAAATGGCTTGGTGAATGGGAAATGGCAAGTTATGTCCCTTTTCTGTCACAACTAAAAGTCACGTCCTGGTTTAACCCCTCGCTTCCCCTTCATTCCCATTAAAAATTCTGGCATTAGTTTTCTTAATTTGGGAGGGGAAAAAAAGGAGGGGAGACAGAGACCAAAACTGTTCCCATTCCCAGTCTTTAATCTACCTCCTCCATCCTTGCTGCTTCTTCCCTGGGTTTGCACAATAGGATTAAAGCCCAAATGAGTAGGAAGCCAGATACTGGTTGTTCTATAACTTGTCCAGAGGTACAAGCTGAGATGAAGAAACCTTTCTTAGTATTGTTCAATGCTAGTGGTGAGTTGGAGGGTAAAACCTCTGACCCATTTTTATTTTTTGGGTTATACTTTTGCTCAAAGGCTTTTATGTTTGTTAATCACATTGGAAATGGATGTATAGAACTTGCATGATACAAAACAGGAAGGAGAGATGCATTATATTCACATACGTAAATGGAGAAGCAGGATTTTCCCTTTTCCCCTGGATTCATAAAGCTCTACCTTTCTTCAAGGAATTGCCTGTCCTAGCCTACATTAACCATAGTATGCATGGCAAAATGCAGTCCATCTCACCTTGGAATAATCATAGGTATCCTATAAATACTTTACCACACAGCAAGCACACAAACTGCCCAAGCACCTTTTCACAAGCTGTCGTATTACTGCCTGGAGCCCTGATACCTAAAGAAATGAACTATTAACTATTTAAATAGCTCAATGATTTTGCAAAAGATGGCTAGCAAGTTAAATGTGAATTCAAGCAATATGAATGTGGATTCACATTCTTAAAGCTGGTTCAATAACGCTGCTCAAGCTTAATCTGGAACTGATCATACTATGTATTTTCTATAGTGCATGATTAAATTAGGGTTTTTTTCTTGTTTGTGAGACATTCACAACGGACTCCTGTTTCCTCTCAGTCTGGCTTTTGACTAAGTGCCAGATAACTTACACAAACTAACCTGTTCATGAACCGTTGATTTAGACTGGCTAACTAAGCTGCATGGCCTGGCTCCAAACTGCTGATTGGAAACTTCTCATACAAGTCTCTTGTGACAATTAACAAATAGCACGCTGAGGTTCATGTGCATACTTACAGACAATGACCAATATCTCATTTCAGGACTGCAGAGTGAGCTTGCCTCTTGGCCCTTCTAGTACTTTGTAGGCTGTGCCAGTGTGGCCATTGTCAAAGTACAGATTGTACTTTCCAATATCAGTTTTATAGCTACCTTCTACAGCTCACTCTAAAATAAATAAGTACACAATTTGTCTGCCTTTTCCAACTTTGCCTTTTGCCAGCAAAAACTGAAGGATCATATCCTGTCAGAGACAATAGCAAAGCAACATTTCTAGCACAGACAGGGTTAGAAAACTCATTTACTAACAGACATTTGTTCCTTGTCTGACTTTAATGAAGTGACATGTCAAAACAATAAATATGAAAAGCTAGCACAAGGATTGATGGCATAGGAAAGGTTTTTTCATTAGAAAGCACTTGTAGAGAAAGGACTCCTCTTGAACTCTATCAAAGTCTGTGTGTGAGGTCTGTGTGTGACTATGAATTTTAATTAATTAACTAAAGCGAGAAGATTGGTAGCAGCTCTTGAAGACCCTTTTTAGTGATCAGAAAGAAGACAAAAAAGGAAGGAAGGAAAATAATTGGTAATGAAACAGCAGAAGCAGAACTTAGAGAAAGAATGATTCTTGTAACAGTCATCATATAGAAGGTAGAGTTAATGACTTTCCATGTAGGACACTAGAAGGTACCAGTGAGAAACAACTGAGAAATTGATGTACAAGAAGTTCAAGGAGCCCAGACAAGAAAATCTGGGAACTGAAAGTACTTTGCAGAATGTAAAAATAAATACTGTAGGAAAAAACAAAACACAGTTGAATAGCAATCAAGATTCGATTTCTGGTACTGAAGCATTTATGCTAACGAGAAAAGAGAAATAAATACCAGACTGCTGTAATCTCTTTGGTACTGATGATTGTATAGAAAAGTATTCCTTAAGATTGCTAGAAAAGATATTAACAATACACTAAGACAAATATTATACACAACACCATATAATTCGTATTGTGTATAACACACAAACCCCCACGATATCATTAAGGAAGGTTTTCAGTTCCCAGATATCAATTAGAGAGGAAAATCAGATACTTGGTTTGATAGCCAAGAAATTTCTTCATCAGTGTGCAACTGAGAGACAAATTCCAGAGCAAAGAAGGGATTTGTATCTGGTCCTGTTAGAACATGAGGCTATTGTAAAAGTGCTGGCCACAGATCAACAAGGATCAACAAAAAGAGCCCTTATTAAACATTTTCTAGTTTCAGAAGGGGAATGTGTGCAATACAGGAAGAGCTAATGAGTGAAGTCACTGGCACTGAGGAGTTCAGAAAATTGAACAAGACTTGAAAGTTAGAGAAAAAAGGTGTTACTTAGAGCTTCGTACGAAGAAAAAAATTAAAACATAAAGAAGGTTCCTAAAATTGCTTAGGTAAATAGACACATAAAAATTATGTTGAGAGTAGGTAATAAATAAATAAATAAATAAATAAATAAGAGCTTTTCCAAAATTCAAGGTAACTCAGAGATCACATCATCTTAAAGCTGAATCTATAGCTATTCTGTAGTGCCCATCCCTGTATTACCTGAAGTCTACAGGTACCTTTGAAATTCACTGTGATCTTTGATTTATTTAATGGATATTCTGTTATTCTATTTTCCTGGATGACAGGAAATTTTTCTGGGTGATTAAATACATTTTAGACTTCTTTTCATCTTATAACACTTATTCAAAGTGTTTGAGATGTTTCTGTAGCTTAATTTTGCCTCTTTCATCCTATAGATCTTGGACAGAGGTCATATCCGTTGCCAGAGATGATGCTAGAGCATATTGTCATTTATAGCTTATCCCAGATGTCTTTAACAAATTATGGTGGCCTTCACCATCCAAATGGGGAGAGGGCAACCAGTTGAAAAATTGTAGAACCTAACCAACCCAGCCACAAGCTCAGGTGGGACTAACTGGAAGGCTCCACATTCCCTTAAAGTCTTTTCTTGCCTTTGATCTGTTGCTGCCTTCTGGCTTTGCTATGTAATAAGAATCCTACTATCTTTAAATATTACAGGTTTCTGCTGCTCTTTCAGCACTGCCCTGAAATTACTGAACAGAAGGATCACAGTAGTAATTTACACAAACTGTGGAAGTGCAAGCTACGGTCCCCATTTTCTTTCATTTTCACCCATTGTTCAATAATTCATGTATACTCAAGATTTCAAATTACTTTCAAGTTCTATGACTAATAGGGTGTGGAGCTATAATTTACTTACATGAATTTTTCATTACCTCCTTTCCAGGGAATTTGGAGAAGGTATCTCAAAACTTCAATTCCTTAGCATTTTGACAAGGATCCAGTGGCTTAACTGAAATTTTACTTGAATTTAGCATGTAAATTCTGTTCATCTTCAACAGCAAAAGATATTGTATTGTCATTTCACTTATTACCTTCCACTTACAAGGAGCGCTTCAGATGCATTTGGCCAACCTCCCAGTGCAAAGAAGGGCAAAATATAGCATCAATTTTTAAAATACAATATTCATTACAATGGATGTAGTCATTAGGAATGGCTAATGTGGCCAGAAATACATATTGGTCTTGATTTATAGATATTAACTCATGTACTGGTATTTAGACAGAATAAGTACTAGGTAGACAAGAATTGGTATAAAAAAAGCACCTACCAAGGCTCAACAAAAAAAAAAAAATGTGTTTTATTATTATTTTATTCACTGCCATTAGGGATGCAAGATTGAAAATCTATCCCTTAGGTTTTATCAAAAAGCCCTTCCGCTTTTTTATTGTTCCATCTTAAAAATGTGCATCCTTTCCAATGTTTCATTTCCCTCCTATTCTCTGCGCACTCCTAACTCCACCATCCTCCTGCTCCAAAGCTAGTGTGGCTCTCCCTTTCTCAGAAAGACCCTCCTCTGAAACTCTTCTGCTGTATTAACACTTTGCTGACTTATGCATACCCACAGCAACACTAGCCCTGCTCTCTAGCTGTGTCAGGCACCTTATAACTTTACCAAGGGGCTATGGTTGACTGAGTTTATGTTAAGTAGGTCTGCAAACCTCTGCATGCAGACACACAACCTACACCCACCCTTCACCAGCTAATGCAAAACTTCCCTCATTGCTCCAGTCTCTGACAACTCTTGCCCTTACCCACAAACATCCTGAAAGGCAGCAGGCCATGTAATGTCTTATCTCATGGAGTTTTATGACAACCAGCTACAACAAGGCAGCATGTGAATGGCATTTCCCCAGAACTGTTGCAATGGAAGGCAAATCTGGGGACTGCAGTCCAGTTCCCAGAAGAAATTGCCTAAGGAAGGGAGGGAATTGGCAGTGTCATTTTTTTAAGAACAGGTTAGACAAATAACTAACAGGAGTGGCAGAGGCAGAGATAAATAAACCTGCCTTTGGGTAGGGGGAGGGATTCGAAGACATAGTACACTCTCCTTCTCCTCTGCTTCCTATCATTTGTCTGGGTACACCAATTTTTGGCTCATTTCCTAAGACTTCCCTCCATGCCCACACTAATTTGGATGATGGACCAGCAGACAAGTGCTGGAACAGAAATCAGGATGGGCAGGGCATGTTTTCTTCTTCAATATTGCCTTACTGTTTGACCTTGAGCTTCTCATATCCAGCTGTGATAGCCAAGACAATGCATCTGCAAACAGAACTCACAGTAATTCATCTGCTTCATAGTGCTAAGATTTTGGATGACATTTAATATGCAAAACCCTCTTTTTTTTTTTTTTTTGTTAAAAGATTAACCACATAAAATAAGAAGAAAATAAATGCTAATTTATGTGAAGAATTACTGCAGTACAATATGAAGAACTTCTGCAGCACAATGTGAAGAACAGTCACAGAAATGTATGTATACACTGCACAAATTCAAACTGGGCTTTGCAGTGCTTTTCATATTTTCTAATGGACACAGCAATATCTCATCCCACACATTTTACTTGTGTTGAAGCAATCTGCAAAAAAAAACCCTGAAATTGTAGGAAGACTCACAAGCAGAAGTGAACAAATACCATTTCCATTAAATCCACCTCAGGTTGCAGCTAGCATCTCTGAAAAGCAAACTCAGAAAGCCTGGGTGAGAACAAGTTAATTAGAATGAGGTGATTTCTGGTGAGGGTCCTGGTCCCACTCTCCTTTCCTAAGTGAGCCCCCAGCAAACGCAATGCTTCTTCCTTGGAAGCCTACTCATTTTGTCTGAATTCCCCAGTATCCAGAATATTCAGGAGCCTTGATAATGCAGTAGCATTTTAAAGTGATTGACTTTTCTGGATATTTCTCATGATAAAGACTGAAATATCTTTGAAAGTAATACAACTCTTCATGGAAAGAAAATTGTTACCTTTCTCCACAAGGGAAAATTTCTGAAGAACTTAGAGAAGTAAAAAGAAAAATCCCTACACGTATAAATCACTTTCAGATGAAAATGCAGCTATTGGCAGGCTTGGTAAAAAGCAGAGCTAGCAGTCAGTAAGCAGAAATGTAAATTCAATAAACATGTCTGTGGGTACAAGTTGATAAAGAAGAACTGCTGTAACCTGCCTGTAAACAACAAGATTGTGCTTCAGGCTGAGTTAAGGGCAGAAGCAACTTATTTGCATTACTTTCTTACTGTACAACCAAACATAACCCTTCCGTGTTTTCAAAATTTCAGCATAACAGGCTGAAACATATGTAGCAGCCCCACAAACTGCACAAGGAGAAAATGTGGTTGTACATGCTGCAGAAAACTGGATTTTGTATTTGCCTTTATGAATCCTCCCCTAAATGGATTCATCCATCCCAACACCCTGCCCAGCGCACTGCTGCCTGCTTGACCACCGCTGGCCTCCAACCCCTGGGTCCACTCTCCCTACTCTGTGCTACAAAGGACCTCATTCAAATGATTCAGAAATAACAAAATAGGGGTGTTTATGAGTAGAACATGAAAAACCATGTGAACATCTACTGCAACAGGAGCTCTTAAGTCCCCCTGAGGTCTTCACCCATTTCCATCCATTCATGTTAGCTGTGGATCCGACCCAGGCTATCCTTTAGTAAGCTCTTACAAAAGTAGGATTAAAAAGTATATTTATATTGTAGTGTCATGTTATAAGGTTGGAACATGGCTTGATTGTTTTTGCAGAGCCAAATTATTACATGTGTAAGTACTCTAGGCTTAACATCCTCTCCCAGCAGGGTTGCACAGAGGGCACTGTCTTTTATCGTGTCACTTTTCATTTCTCAAAGAGATATTAAGTGGGAATGAAAATCATAACAAGCAGCATGAACACTATTCACCCCAAAGTCCATTATTTAAAGTAAGTACCTTTTGCTGTTGATCAGTAACTTCAGCTGCTCACCCACTGTGAGCACAGCTGAAAGTCAGACACAGAGTTTACGTTTTATCAGTTGCATTTGGTTGCTCCAAGCACATAAGAATTCATGCTACAAAAAGGCATGCAATAAAAGCAAAGGGTGAACATGGAACAGAGATCTGACACAAGCCTCCTGCATTTTCAAGTGATATGGAAATCTAAAATCACTAAAATGTTAGTTTTCATCAACATTTCAGTAACATTAAACTGTTTGGGTTTCTTTGAGTCTGCCTCTGCAGAAGGCAAACATGACTGTAGATCCTACTTCTTTTTGTGCCTCCTTTATTCTGGTAAAATTAAATGGTTCTTTGGTTTGACAAAAGAAACAGTCTTTCTTTAATGCTCACTGTCACTTGTGTGTTTCTGAAAGGGCAGATGTCAAGCTCTGGCGGACCCATAATCAGAGCTGATAAAGAAGGTGCTAAAGCCCCAAGCGCAATATAATTAAAGCTTTGTCTGTCATGCTTTTTGTTGCATATTAATTTTCAGCCATGGCATTTTACAATTGAAGGATGTAGTCTTTGAGAAAGCTTGGCAATGGAAAAGTTACTAGTTGTGTCATGAGTCCGCCTGAGGAATAATGCACACACAAAAAAATACAGAGTTTCTACAGTTGCACTGAATCGTCTGTTTCTCCTTGGTTAAAGGAAGGAATAAGAATCAAAGCTAGGGAGTAATGATCATTAAACGATCACTTTCCACCTTACGTTCAGTTAGGCTATGAACTTGAGAAACCGGCAATTTTCAATTCAAATTTCTCTGCACACATCTTCTGAAATGCAAAAGCAATGCAATTGCAATTCCAGATTTTGAATTTTGCATCATGTTAAGTATTTGGATCAGTCTTTCAGGCTCTGTTTTTGTCTATATATCCTGTTGATCATTCTAGCATAATTACTGAATCTCGGTTTCTTTTTGGTGTTTATAACTCTCTAGGTATCTGCAAATGGAAGTCCTCCCTGGTTCCTTTTGCATGTCTCTTTCCTTTTGTCCCTCATTCCAACAACTGAAGCATGGAAAATCTTCCTTCTGAAATAGGAATAAAGATAGTAATTTAATTTAATTCAGATGTCAAAACTATGGACCAGAAATATATGCCAGACAATGCGTGATTTTCAGGTAATTTCTTTTCCCTGCAACGCTTCTGCCTCATTTAAAACATTAATTTAAAGGAAAAGCCTGAGGGTCCAGCCCATCCTGCACACAATATACTGGGCTGAAAATGAAACTTGAACAAACAACAAACCCTTGCTGTCAGAAAGCAATATATTGTTGATGCCTGCATGTTTCGTAGCCTTAATCCAGCAACACATTGTACTGCAGGGAGATACTTCTATTTAAATGAGGCAACTCAGAAGGGAATGTATTATTATTTAATATACATAGGAACAAAGAAACATCCTGACTGGTTTTTTACAAGCACTTGCGTATAAGTATAATCCTATGATTGATGTTTCTATACCCATGCACTAATAGCCAAAGAGATTTTCACATTTGCAAGAGCCATTGGAGAACATCCAATTCCCCTCCATTCACCTGGATCTCATAAAAGCAGTAGAGTGATGACCGATCCTGGGCTAGCTCTTAGGCTAAAGCAAGCTTGCTTATCCTTCATAATGGTGTTCTCAGTAATTGCAGGAGGAGTTCTATTAAAAAATATTTGGCCAAATAGACCAGATTTTCAGCCAGGTGTAAATATAGATTAAAGTCTTCTTTTAGAGCATCATAATTACCTAGTAAAATGTGCAGACCTACTTCCTACAACTGAAAGAAACACATATTTGCTTTGCATCCACAAAATGTGGGTTTCTCTGTGTTCTCTCATCTTACTGTATTTTGACTCTGCTGAAGAGTTTTCAGTGTTTTCCCTCTGCTTTCCCTCTGGAAGCAGACCCCCCAGAGAGAATTAAGCTCACTTCTGACACATTTCATAACCAAGACTTTTCAATCCATGCATCCTGTTCTTTCCTTTAGCTTTCAAAGAGCAAACCCTTTTTGCTAGCAGTTTTCTGGGAAAGTAGGTAAGATTCACAGAGTGACCCACAGTGTGAATGTACCTGTATATAATCACATGAAAGAGAAGAGAGACTTTCATACCCACAACTGCTCTCCTTGATGTGGTCCTGATGCACACAGTCACAGGCTGCACTCCTACCCCTTTCTTTCAGATCACAATGAATTTTGTGATTCTGCATCTGGAGGAGCTGCCAGGATGCCCTGATCTGCCCCGGTGGCAGCTGTGGGAAGTAGGTGTGGAGGAAACAGCCTCAGGCATGGATCTGCAGTTACTGCTGGCTACAAAATCCTCCAGTTTACAGAGCCGTGGGAAAGATCTCTTGTTGGGTGCAGATATGGGCAGCGCATCTCAAAGGATGGATAAAATAAACCTTCTTTGATGGACAGTTTTATTCAACTTTCTTCATCAAATATAGCATGAATACATGAGAAAGTTATATCAAAGTAACGAGCTGAAAATAAAGTTGCTTTAAAAAGATGGATGTAGTTGTTTGATTACGCTCAGTCATCATTTTCGAACCTTGAACTTAATTTCCCTTCACATCTCAGGCTCCTACTATATAAGATCATATTTGCTTTCCTGCGCTCCCCACTGCTCTCAGCTTTCCAGGGTGCTTTATAATTTACTTTTATCCTCCTGTGGGTTAATCATGCTTCTGCTGGTGCCTTCTGACAGAAATAATTTTTGGGCTTAGATGCAATTTATTGAACTGTGTTCTTCCAGAGAGTGACTGATGACTCTAGTAAAACTCAGAAGTGGTTATAACCAGTAGAAAGTTTTCTGTGACAGAGAAATAACTTCAAGATTCACGACATCTTTGAAGGGCTCTACCAAACACAGTTTAAGTATGAAACAACTTGGGAAAAAGCATGTTACACAAACATCAGGTCACTTCAGTGTCACTTATACTCACCAGGTATTTCTGAAAATGATGCCAGACAAGGGTGGCATATACACCTACGACAGCTGAGAGCAGAGTGCCAACTAGGGCTGGCTCAAGAGCTATAGCTTCTGCCAGATACCCTGTGAATAAAGGGCTGGTTGGGATCATTTCAAACTAGAAGACTGTGTAGGACTGACACTGTTGGAGAGGCACAGGTAACAGTGATTTTCTAGTTTTACCTGTTTGCATAAAAGTTTTCTCTTCTGATGACCATTTCAGTGCACTATTCTCACAAGCAAGGAGATCACAAGGCAGAGGCACAGATCCTGTTTGGGCTTTGCTCAGGACCAGGTCTTATTCCCACAGAAAGACTGCTCCAGCTAGAACAACCCATTCTGGCTGTCAAATCCATGTCTATCAACTGATTCACAACTGGTTGTTCAGTGACAGCAAACTGTGTGAAGATCACTGCTCTATAACTGCAGTGCAGTCTGCCCTCTGGAGAAGAGCCCTCGAGCTAGGACAGGTTGAGCAACGAAGGGTTTTAACTGAGCAGTGGGTCTTACTTCTTCTGATGGGGAAAGATGCTAAGGCGCATTGCAATGCTTTAGATGCAAGGATGTGGCCATAACAGCTGCAGGAGTTATGGGAAAAACTCACTCCTAAACTCTCTGTGGGCAGTGGTACAGGGGAGTAGGTTTTCTCTGTAGAGTTAAAATTGTTTGATACTGCAGAAAACTGCAGCTAATCTACAAAGCCCAGGATCTGCGATTCAGACCACTTCTTTATTAAATCTATTGCAATATTGTGAAATAGTCCTGAGACGATGAAGGAATGAAAAGTCTTTGCTTATAAGCAGGAGATTTACCCTCGGACATTAGGCATCACAACAGGAAAGCTCTTACTTTTCCCTTTTGTCTAAAGCTAAGTTTCTTTTAAGGTGTTATTTTGCATTTGAGTGAGATATGAATGAAATTTCTAAAACATTATCCACTGCCTCTGCCACTGTCAGTTTAATATGACTCTCTCTGTAGTTACAAATACAGGTCAGCTGACATGTGGCAAAAAGCCAAGCCCATGGCTCATGTGAATTGATCCTCCAGCTTTCACCCCAGCAGGCAAACAGTTAACAGTCGCCTCCGAGGCACCTGGAGAAGGAGCTGCATTTGAAAGTCTTCTTCAAACAATAGTAAATTATTTCATGGTATTGTGCTTTAAGATCTAAACAGCCTTTTTTTTTTTAAATGTCAAAATATAAAGAATGATCAAATATTCTCCATATAGAGGAGTGGGTTATAAATGGAGCTGTGCCAAAGTGTTGATTCATAAGCTTTTAAACGGCTTTTATTTACAGTCAGAACATAATCTATAGAATAGACTTTATTGTGACAGGACTTTCTACTACATGTAACTAGCAAAATCATTTAAAGGATCGCATGCTTGGATCTCTATCAGCACAGAATGATCTTGTCCTTGCTTCAGGAGCTTACAGAGAGAAAAACAACAGGGTAAACCTTTTTGGAAGCCTTGGCATATCAGTGGGGTGCAGTTACTATGATATACAACACACAGTGTGCTACGATGAACAAGCTGTCGTACTGTTTATCTCTACAATAAATGTTTCTTGGTAAATTACATCTTCGTAATCTTTATGCTATCTGTTATTTCATAAAGAATTTTCCTCTCTTAGCTGTTCTGGGCAATTCTCCTTTAGGCACATGCATTTAATGTCATATAAAAGAACTCTGCAAGAAGTTTTTGTAACTGAAAATCATTGTATTGTACCTCCTCCTGGAGCTGACCAGATGTGGAGCTGCTTCAATCTCTAACAATGGCTCATTCCACAACCAGACTTTTCCTTTTCTTTTCCAGTAATGATTTGTCTCTACTTTTTAGGCACTGCATCCACTTTTTTAGTTCTGCCCTAGATAAGCATAGCTTTCCAACCATGCTGGCACAGAGCAGCAGTCCTCTCATTTTATTTCACTGCTTCCTTTCCATTGCTTTCCTTACTAAGTAAACAAAGTACTTTTAAAAGATGATGCTAGGAACTGAAATCCATAAAACTGAGTCAACAGAGATGTTTCTAATGGCACGCTGTGATATCTCCCCCCACACACCTTAACCTTTCCTTCCTCCTTAAGCAATACATTACCTGTTGTTTTTTTATTCTTTCAGTAAGTGATACCTTCTTATCTAGCATCCCCCATGCTATTCCTGAGGTTCAAACTGTCCAGACACTCTCAGTTGTCTTAAATGATTTACATATCTAATTAAATACAGAGTAGCTAGGATTTAGCTCTGAAGCTTGCTGCTTCTGTTTTGTATCCAAAGAAGGACTCGTGTGCCTGAAAGCGTATCTACTTCTTTCAAATACAGAATTTGTTCTCATAAAAGATTATCCCCCAGCCTTGTCACATTGTATGTTTACAGTGGTAACAGGATGCAGAGGACAGAGATGGGAGCCAGAAGGAAGGTTCAGAGAAAGGAAAATGTGAATGAGGTCTCTGAGAAGATGGAGTCCCACAGTGGCAATGTTTTCACTCACACTTTGCTTGATTATCTGGTTAGAATTAGCACTGATAAAATTACTCATTCAGTCTGTGTGGGATCATAAAATGTCAAAAGTGAAGAATAATAAACAAGCATTTCAGGCAAGGATTTTTCTCTTCACAGGTTTTTATCTAATGTTAGCAAATCTTTAAAAAGTTCCAAGCCTATGAACTTTCCCCAGCAGAAAAACGTGTATTTTTATAATACTGACATCAGAATTCCTCATGTAAGTGACTCAACTCCCCTGTCTGAAGTTTCAGTGAGATAAAGAAAATGGCCCTATGTAAATGGCTATTTGGCATAATCAAAGTGGGTTTTCTTTCCTTCTTTGGTTTGAAAATGTCCAAAATAGGATAATATAAACTTTGAAGATTAAGATTATTTATGAACAGGTACAAAGCAATGGCAGCAGACCACGATTCTTCAAATTAAGAAAAAAAGAAAAAAGTTTTTCAGCCAACATGTTAATTGACAAAAATTATACAATTTCCTTTTAAAAGGCTGAACGTTTGTTATTCACTTTGTTTTGGGTGTGCAGCAACAACAAGAATCAAGCTTACATTTGCTGCATAAAATGATGGACTAAATGACCACAGACAATTTTACCTAAAAAGAAAAAAGCAAAACCAAAACAAACAAAACAAAAAACAAAAACAAAAACAAAAAACACAAAACAAAAAAAACAACAAAACAAGCTTTAAAAAGCTCATTCTGCCAAATTAGCCTCAAAAAACAGTTATATGAAAATCACTATTTTTGTATTTTTAAAATCATTGCATGGGAATACAGTCTCTTGACAGGGGAGAAGATGGGGTGGAAAGTACAGGAAAGCTTAATGATATAATCGGCAAATCTTTGTCCATTAAAAATACAAACTCTAAGGTCCAACAAGTTTCAACAGCATTTGAGAGTGGCCATAGGCAAGGGGACAGCAAGGCAGCAAAAATGCTTTCAACCCTTTAAATAAAAACCACAACACATCTCCAGTTAAGAACAGAGGAATTGTGCATTTTAAGGAAGGACTTTCAGACAGTGGATGCATCAGAGAAAGTGTTTACTCCTCTCCTTAGAGCTAATAGCAAAACTGATATCAGCAAGTAAATAATAAGGTGTTTCTTGAAACAGAGTGAATCAGCTCAGTGCTGGTTCTCCTAATAAGCCTCCACCCCTGCTCACCACTTTGTATTCAGCAGGAACTCCACGGTGGCTAAGCAAAGCAGAACAGGGTAATTAAATTGCTCTTTTCTCTGCCAGAAAAGAAAGAGCTTATTGTTCCAGTTTAAAGCTTCCTATTGCCTCCTTCCAGAGGCTGTGTTATCTTCTGAGACATCCTGATTCAGGTAAAATTAAAGCCCTGGAGATTAGAAGCATCTTTAGTTCTGTGTTTATTGCCAGTGTTTAATTCACTGTGTCCTGGGGCTGGCTAGTCGGCTGTCCAGAGAAGAGGTTCTGGGTGTCTACTCCTCTGGTTCCTCCTTCAGAAGCATCTGTTGCCTCTTATATCTTTATATCTATATAGTAGTTATATCATAACAACTTCAAAAGTCTTGTTCCTAGAGTCCCTCCTGGGAGAGGACAATGCCTTGCTCTGCCCTTGGTGCAGCAGCGGCTCTCTCGGGAGCTGGCAAAGTAATTAGAGCAAGATGAACTTGGAGGGTATCCGGGGGCTCCTGGTTGCAGGTGCCTGGTGGAGGCAGAGGATGAGGGACACTTGCTCTGTGCAGACTGCTTTTCATAATTCACTGCATTTCAGCCTTGCCAGCCCAGGTGTGAGTGGTGGGCTATGAACCCCAGAGCAGATGTAGACCTCTGCTACCAGTATCTGGCAGAAAATTGAAAGGCAGAGAAGGACAGCCTCTCACATCAGCTGACACTTGTGCGTGTGATGCCGAAAAGGCAGTGCGATGTGCGGAGGATGGGTGCTGCATGACACTTGATGGTCCTGGGACCTTTCTTCTAGGTCTGCCTGGACCTGTTGTGTCACTTGGAATGAACTTCTTCCTTTCTCCCATCATTTATCATCCTTTAAACTACCAATTCCTCAGTGCACTTACTGTCTGTCATCAGGTGTCTGTGCAGAACCTCCTCAGCTCCGAACATCCTTCTGTCCCATCTCAGCCACCACCACCCTCACCTGCAGGTACCAGCGGGACTGGGTAGCCACTGTATAGCTCTACTGCCTTTATTTCTTCTCCCACCACACCATAGAGAATGTATATTTGTGACCTGCTGAGGCAGAGAAGGATTACTATATGGAAGAAGTTTAATAGGTGGAAAACCACACAAATGCAAAGCTCACAGAAAATAAACTGCACAAATACAGATTCATTTTGGATCCCAGGACACTATCTTGATAGCAGCTATGGCACAAAGTGCTTCTTCAACCTTTTCTGAAGTGCTCCTTCAACTGTCTCTGCTGTGTACAATCACTTGTTAACATTTGTTGAAAGTCTGTAGGGAAATGTGAAATTAAAAGTCACTCTGGCTGGTATGCACTGATGAAAAAACATGATTTTGAATTTCAAATAAAGCTTGTAGGACTACAGAAGACTCATATAAGCAACTCCCATATTAGAGGGTGTCTTCCAGGAAAGCAATTAACATTCCACCTCCTGTATCCCCACCACTGGAGAATTCAGATGCTGACAAGCGTTGTCATCTCTTTACTTACTCCATTTCCTTCTTGCACATCAAGCTCTCAAACATGACTGCTGTTTTCTCAACACCAGCCCTTTTATTAGTGATAATAACAATGCTTTTGCAAGAGCAATTACAAAGCAGCCTCTTGAGACACTTGGCAGTCATTTCCCTTGCACTAAATGTGTCAAGGTGTGTGTCACAATTTGACCCGAGAACAGTTCAAAAAACTTGCCCACAGCACTATGTAGTTCTGTATCTACAAATTAGCAGACATCAGGGCAGTGATGGGGAGGCTGCACACGGGCTCTGCAGGGCAGCCATGCACCAAATGCGGCACAGGCTGGCATCAGTATCAGACAGGGGCTCTGACAGTGCCTCCTGGTAGGACAAGGACTGTGCCTGTGTGTTGAGGGTGAAAAGGTAGAGACATTTTCCATAGCTACTTTCCATACAGCACATTTCTTATGGTGGTGTCCCAGACTTAACTCTCTCAGAGCCCAGAACGTCAACTGTATACTGGGCTGCATCGAAAGGAGTGTGACCAGCATGTCGAAGGAGGTGATCTGCCCCTCTACTCTGCTCTCATGAGACCTCACTTGGAGTACTCTGTACAGTTCTGGTGTCCTCAACATAAGAAGGACATGAAGCTGTTGGTGCAAGTCCAGAGGAGGGCCATGAGAATGACCTCCCCTATGAAGACAGGCTGATGAAGTTGGGGCTGTTCAGCCTGGAGAAGAGAAGGCTGCGTGGAGACCTCATAGCAGCCTTCCAGTGTCTGAAGAGGGCCTACAAGGACACTGGACAGGGAGTCTTAATCAGGGACTACAGCGATAGGACAACAGGTAATGGGTTCAAACTTAAACAGGGGAAGTTTAGGTTAGATATAAGGAAGAAGTTCTTTACTGTGAGGGTGGTGAGGCACTGGAACAGGTTGCTCAAAGAACTGGTAAATGCTCCATCCCCGCCAGTGTTCAAGGACAGGTTGGACAGAGCCTTGGGTGACATGGTCTAGTATGAGGCGTCCCTGACCATGATATTGGGGTTGGAACTAGATGATCTTAAGGTCCTTTCTAATCCTAAATATTCTATGATTCTATATTTTTTCAGGTCAATTCTGAACAAAATGCAAGGTCTGGTGCTGAATAACAATTTTGTGGTATCAGAAAGATCTTTCCAAATAAATAAGCTAAGTAAGTGATGAAAAATGCAATTTTATTTTGCTGAATAAAATTATACATGCCAGTTATGTTTTTCCTGTAGATTCTTAAAAGGAGCTCTGCAAATATTGTCTCAAAAATTTATTTCAGGAAGAGAAAGGATTTAGTTCTCAAATACTAGGCTATATTACAGATTTATGGAGATACTTGACCAGGACACAGTTATTATTTTGAAAGTAAGATTCATCTTCTCCAGTACTTACCCTTCTCATACTAACACAATCTTTCCTTGCCCTTCTCTCCTTTCCCTACACACACCACCAATCATTTTAATTAAGCTGCCAAGGTTTTTCCTCTTCCTTTCTCTAAACTCTGCTATGTGTGTGAGGTCACACAGGATCAGATTAAGCACCAGAATATGTTTTAGTAAACAGAATTTATTTTCAACCTTCAGCTCCCCATCCACTGTTACAAACCAATCCTTTATTCCCTTAAGGCAGCATCTGAGGAAGAAGCCTCTGTATAAAAGACTTTCAACTCATGTAGACTCCAAGGAACAAGCTGTCAAAATAATGCATTGAAGGGGGTACATCCCATAATGCTTGTGTCTATTCATATCACAGCAAGGTTTATATTCTATGAACTGCTCAAAAGACAATTCTGAATCTTGTTTTCTCTTTCAAAAAGTAGAATTTAGGTATTTTAACTCATTACTCAGTAACGTTTTAGCTACCAAGAAAATGCAATGGTAGAGGCACCTCAAATTTGAATAAGAGGCTCACAGACATGTGGGACACCTTTTGTCATCCTCAGTATGTCAAGCAGCTCCCACTGAACTGTTTCATTTTCATCTTAATGATCAAGAGGTCTACTTGGCTTGTGTTTAAGAAGAGTTTGACCTTGTTTCTTCATCTCCGCAAAACTTTGCACTGTCCTTTATGTGCTATTGCTGCTAGGACAAATTGTCAAACAAACTAACCCGGAACACTTAATGACATTTTTGTGAGCTAGAGTAGCATCATTTTGCCTTGATTTTATAGAATCATAGAATGATTTAGGTTGGAAAAGAGTCTTAAGATCATTGAGTCAACCATAAGCCAAAAAGACTACCAAGTCCACTGTTAACCCATGTCCCTAAATGCCACATCTACTCATCCTTTAAATACCTCCAGGAGTGGTGACTCAACCAATTTCCTGGGCAGCCTGTTCTGATGCTTGACATCCCTTTTGGAGAAGAAATATTTCCTAATATCCAGTCTAGATCTTTCCTGGTGCAGTTTAAGGCCATTATCTCTTGTCCAATAGTTTGCTGCCTGGGAGAAGAGACTGATGCCCACCTCACTACAACCTCCTTTCAGGCAGTTGGGGTTTACTTTTCGTGTGTATCGGTGGGTTTCCTAGAAGACAGAAGGCCAAGTTAGCCTTTGCTTGATAAACTTCTGAAAACACGACAGAACCAGAAAAACTCATCAGAAAATCTGGCAAGTTAGAGTAATCATCTATTAGCATCACACACGGATCTGAGTGCCTTAGCATTATCCTCACTGGAGCCTTTCCCCAGCATACATTGTGGTTACCTCTGTAACAGCATATTAGTTGGTCCCAGGCTTTGCAACATATTTGCCTGCACTGTTTGAACAGTCCCTGGCATGTGGGTCCCTGCCTACTAACAATCTCCCAAACTGTCTTAGGGTATGGTTTGACAGCTGTCTTGCCCCAGAGCAGACTGCTTGCAGTTCTCATGGTTGGAAGGATGGGCAAGTTCAGTGCCATGTGCATAGGCTGCCTTAGCTGGTCAGCCCCAATGCTGGGAAACTCCAGCACATTTAATTTACTTGAATAGATGAAGCCTGTGGGTTCAAATCTTTTCTCTCTGCTTTTATAGCTGTATATTTTGACATAGAATGTTATGTTACAACACAGGGAATGTTCAGATCCTTCCAGCCCTCTGAAGCAACATCAGCATCTCTCTTCCAAGAAGGAGCTAGACTTGGTACGCTGGAAATTGCATGCCAAAACCATGTTGGCCTCAGCTTCCAAAATATTCTATTCCTGTTCTACTTTGCCTCATACGTTAGTCAACTCCCAGCATCAGTGACTATAAAAACAGCTTCATAGCATCACTCTGCTGAACCAAATCAATTGCCAACACAGACTGTGATTTTGGCCCTAAACTTGAATGAATCTGTTATTAATTAATACAAAGGTAATTGAGAAGACAGAGTACTATTCTTCAATCTTTCTAACAACTCAGTACATTGAGGAATGCACAAACAGAGAAGCCATTAAAGGAAAGGATGCTTCATGTCGTAAGACAGGAGGGAGCTAAACCCTAGGTTTTTGAAACCTCCAGTCAAAAGGAAAGGTGCCAATGAAGCAGCAGGACTTCCACCACAGGACAGCTGCAGTCCCAGCACTCTCTTGTTACCAGTGTGTTACCCAGCTGCGTGGGCTGCCTCACCACACCAAGCACTGGACCCGGGAACACTGGCTGTGCTCACACAGGTCCACATGACCCTCTGAAACAGAACTAGGCCCAGTAGCTCCCCTGTGCCAGCACTGCTGACACCTGTGCCTCAGTAACACCCCCATGTGTGCACTGCCTCTCCCTCCACACTCCAGCATCTGTCGCTGAAGTTGGTAAATCTGTTTCCTGCCATGTTGCTCTCCCTTTACAACTCTTCAGAAACATTTTTTAATGCTGAAGCTTTTGTTTATTTATTCAAAAGAAAGCTGATCTCACCAAGATGTAGAGTTCCCAGGGGCGTGTAATGACATCCTCATGACTGCAACCTGTGAAAGTGCTTATACTAGTCCAATTTTAACCACATGAACTACCCTGCTGCAGTCAATGAGACTACACTCTGGGCATATTGAAGTGCATCTGTTATTTCAGAGATTGCTACTGCATCTGGAGCATGCACACTCACTTAGATGAGAGAATTTTGTGTGTGTGTGTGTCTGTATGACAGAGAGCAAAGTATCTGGTGCCCATTTGCCGTGAGTATTTTAAGCTTGATCTGTAAGGCTGACGCCAAAGCCCAAACTGGGTGGCAGCAGGTTATACCACACTAGGGAAAGAACCAGAAGACAAGCGTGGTCTTTCTGCTATGGCTCACTTTGGAGTCACCACAACCCAGAGAGGTTTCACCTGGGGACATTCTCCATACTCAGATAAGTGGAGAAATTATAACTGCTCCTGTAGCCTCTAGAAAAATCCCACACAATTTAGAATAGGTCAGTTCAATTCAGTAGATAAAAGTAAGAACCCTGGGCTTTGAGTCCTTCCAAATGTTCTAAACCAAATGCCTTTTTCTCCCTCTGTAATGGTATCATACCCAGAAGAGTAAAGAAGTGCTTCTGGTGATGAGTACAAAACAGTAGCATAGTCTTGCTCCTCAACCTCCGCATCATTATATTGGCACAATTTGGAACTCTATATAAGGTCTGAGAAACACTGGAGCAAGCTGCAGTTGTATTTCTTGTTGTCATACAACTTTTCTCCGATCTGTATGTTATGTAAATATAGTTTGAGTTATGCAGGCCAGCTTTCCATCTAAAGGGTGTAGAAATTGAGTATCATAGGCATTTTTTAAAATGGCAAGAGTAAAATGACTATCTGGTAGATACTGTTATTGCTCCATTTAACATCCACAAAAGGATGAGTTTCATATAATCATTCAACTTTTATGACACTGCTTTCATTATAGAAGTTGCATACTGATATTTTCTAGTATGCATTATTTCTAGCTACATGAAATAAACAGCACTTAGGCGGTCCTTTTCCTGTGTTGATCCTTTCTTATGAATTGTTTTTGAACTTCTACAGCAATCCCCACCCCAGTCAGGTATTCAGTCACATCCCAGAAAAGAGTGTTGGGTTAGGTAAGGGTACTACAGAATCCAAAGTGTTAGCAATAAGCAAGAGCCAGTAAACACAAGCATCACTTTTGCTGCAGGAATTTGGTGCTGTACTAATATAGTTCACTGAAGTTCGAGGCTAAGAGATCACATCTTAAGTGCCAGATTATGGTGGGATTCTACCTTAATGTCAAACCCCTGCCATCCTGTGCTCCACTGCATGAAGATATTGCCTTCTGCAAACTTTATAGCTATTCTTTGAGACTTTCCCTAAAACCTGTCTTTACTAAGTTTTCACATATGTTTCTTATGTGCACTTACAGTGGGATTTTCCATTTTATTTTATTTTATTTTATTTTATTTTATTTTACTCAGGAGTGTTGCTGAGGAGAATTTCTGAAAGTTTCGTTAAAAAAAAAATCTCCAGGTAGTGCAGAGAAAGCTGCATGGTCAGCACTGGATGAGCCAGTTAAGGAGAAGCACAATGCAGGCAATCTATAATTTGATAAAAACAAGTGTGCTTATACCAGAGGGAGACAGACATGGCAGTATCCCCACCAGATTCCTGAGTGTGCTCTCTAAGCATCCATTACTGGCCCCTACCAGCAGCACGATATCGGGCTACTTGGATCTTTGGTCTGACCAAGTATTGTCATTAGTATGTTTTTATTACATTCATTTAGTCTGTTTTTTCTCCTACAACCCATCCTTCTCTTCTGTTCATTAAATTAAGCCTCCTACTTTCACAAAGCAGATCACTTATGTGTAACTTATATCACCATTATACATATCACCTATGAATTTACCTGAGAAAACATCCTGGTTTTCATCCTATTTAATTATGGGATATATTATACATCAATTTTTCAGCATCTTCTAGGAGAAAACAGAAAATCTCTTTAAATATATGACATCCTGATATGATTTCTATGTGTCTGCACCCCATTTAAAGGTGCACATTGCCCATTTATGTAAAAAAGAACAAATGGAGTCTTGGTCATATCTTCTAGTTAGACTTCAGCTAAAGAAAAGTGAGCAACTAACTATTTAAAGAATGTAATTAATAACCGTGGTCAAATAAACCATGATTAGCAAACCGACAGCTCCCAGAATTCTTCTTTACTTTTTTGTAGTGTATACTCACTCAGAATGTCTTTAAAGACATCAGTTACCCGGGCCTTTCACCATCAGAAGATCCTCAGTTTCTGCAGGATTTTCTCAGCTAGCAGACCTAAATTCAAAGAATTATGGAGAGATAAAAATGGAATGGAATGGGAAAAACCCCACACTATGCTGAGAGCGCTTTAGGACCATTAGTACATCATTTTGAAACCCAGCTAAACAAACAGCCAAACATAAAGCATCTGATTTTTGTTTGTTTGTTTTGGGTATTTTTGTTAAAAATTGCAATTTCTCAGGATGAATAAAATACAAATAAAATACAAAGAGAGAAATTGTGAATATAAATACTAGTTCAAGGAAGCAAGATGTAATGTATTTTTTATATTTTAGGAGATATTGTAGTCTGTATAATGTGGACTTCTGAAAGAGTTTTGGCAGTATGAGGAATCCAGGGCCACAGTAGCCTGCAAAGAAAAGGCTGAGCTTAAGGCCAAATTTAAAATAATCACTGACTGTCCATGCACTTAGTGTAATCAGGCAGCTGTAATCTATCCTTGTATTAAAGACTCAAGCCCTATTAGATGTATGAGCAAACCAAAAAGGACAAAATATTCCTCACTGCATGAGCAGCCCTGCTGCATCCCAGGTGGTTCCTCCTCTTGAAGCCATCTCATGATGAAAGTGAGTAAAGCCCTTTCAGCAAAGAAACAGAAAGTTAAGACTTGACAGTGGAGACATAACAGCCAGAAGAGAGAGAATCATAGAATCATAGAATCATAGAATCGTAAGGGTTGGAAAGGACCTTAAGATAATCTAGTTCCAACCCCCCTGACATGGGCAGGGACACCTTGCCCTAAACCACGTGGTCCAAGGCTCTGTCCAACCTGGCCTTGAACACCGCCAGGGATGGAGCATCCACAACCTCCCTGGGCAACCCATTCCAGTGCTTCACCACCCTCACTGTAAAGAACTTCTTCCTTATATCTAATCTAAACTTCCCCTGTTTAAGTTTGAAGCCATTACCCCTTGTCCTACCACTACAGTCCCTAAGGAAGAGTCCCTCCCCAGCAGCCTTGTAGACCCCCTTCAGATACTGGAAGGCTGCTATGAGGTCACCACGCAGCCTTCTCTTCTCCAGGCTGAACAGCCCCAACTTTCTCAGCCTGTCTTCATATGGGAGGTGCTCCAGCCCTCTTATCATCCTCGTGGCCCTCCTCTGGACTCGCTCCAACAGCTCCATGTCCTTTTTATGTTGAGGACACCAGAACTGTATGCAGTACTCCAAGTGGGGTCTCACAAGAGCAGAGTAGAGGGGCAGGATCACCTCCTTCGACCTGCTGGTCACGCTACTTTTGATGCAGCCCAGGATGCGGTTGGCTTTCTGGGCTGCAAGCACACACTGCCGGCTCATGTTAAGCTTCTCGTCAACCAACACCCCCAAGTCCTTTTCTGCAGGGCTGCTCTGAATCTCTTCTCTGCCCAATCTGTAGCAGTGCCTGGGATTGCCCCGACCCAGGTGTAGGACCTTGCACTTGGCTTGGTTAAACTTCATTAGGTTGGCACCGGCCCACCTCACAAGCGTGTCAAGGTCCCTCTGGATGGCATCCCTTCCCTCCAGCGTATCAACCGAACCACACAGCTTGGTGTCATCGGCAAACTTGCTGAAGGCGCACTCAATCCCACTGTCCATGTCGCCGACAAAGATGTTGAACAGGACCGGTCCCAACACCGATCCCTGAGGGATACCACTCGTTACACGTTTCCAACTGGACATCGAGCCATTTCCCACAACTCTTTGCGTGCGGCCATCGAGCCAGTTTTTTATCCACCGAGTGGTCCATCTATCAAATTGATGTCTCTCCAATTTAGAGACAAGGATGTCATGTGGGACAGTGTCGAATGCTTTGCACAAGTCCAGGTAGATGACGTCAACTGCTCTGCTGCTGTCCATCAGTTCCGTGGCTCCATCATAGAAGGCCACCAAATTGGTCAGGCAGGATTTCCCCCTAGTGAAGCCATGTTGGCTGTCACCAACCACCTCATTGTTTTTCATGTGCCTTAGCATGTTTTCCAGGAGAAACTGTTCCAAGATTTTGCCAGGCACAGAGGTGAGACTGACTGGTCTGTAGTTCCCCGGGTCTTCCACCTTCCCCTTCTTGAAAATGGGGGTTATATTACCCTTCTTCCAGTCATCGGGAACTTCACCTGACTGCCAGGATTTTTCGAATATGATGGACAGTGGTTTAGCAACTTCATTCGCCAGCTCCTTCAGGATCCGCGGATGGATTTCATCAGGTCCCATGGCCTTGTGCACGTTCAGGTTCTTAAGATGGTCTCGAACCTGATCCTCTCCTACAGTGGGCCTAAGGTCTTCATTCTCACAGTCCCTGCATTTGCTTTCCAAGACTTTCGTGGTGTGGTCAGAGCATTTGCTGGTGAAGACTGAGGCAAAGAAGTCATTAAGAACCTCAGCCTTCTCCAAATCCATGGTAGCCAGTTCTCCTGATAGCTTCTGGAGAGGGCCTACATTGTCCCTAGTCTGTCTTTTATTTGCTACGTATCTATAGAATCCTTTCCTGTTATCTTTTACATCCCTTGCCAAACTTAATTCTAGCTGGGCCTTAGCTTTCCTAACCTGGTCCCTAGCTTCTCGGGCAATGCTCCTGTATTCTTCCCAGGCCGCCTGTCCTCGCTTCCACCTTCTATAAGCTTCTTTTTTCCCTCTAAGTTTCCTCAGCAG
The DNA here is from genome assembly GCF_004027225.2 of Strigops habroptila. NCBI lineage: Eukaryota > Metazoa > Chordata > Aves > Psittaciformes > Psittacidae > Strigops > Strigops habroptila. Next base: position 42,469,781 of record NC_044282.2, on the reverse strand, counting down.
CTCCTTGTCCATCCATGGAGGTCTCCTGGCCCTCCTGCTGCACTTTCTTCTAGTCGGGATGCAACACTCTTGAGCACGTAGCAGGTGATCCTTGAATACCGACCAGCAGTCTTGGGCTCCCCTGCCCTCTAGGACTGTATCCCATGAAACCTTACTAAGGAGGTTCCTGAAGAGGCCAAAGTCTGCTTTCTTGAAGTCCAGGGCAGTGAGCTTGCTGCACGCTCTTCTCACCGTCCTGAGGATCTCAAACTCAACCATCTCGTGATCACTAGAGCCAAGGCTGCCCTGGAGCGTTACATTTCCAACCAGTCCCTCCCTGTTGGTGAGCACAAGGTCCAGCATGGCACCTCTCCTCGTCGGCTCTTCTATTGCTTGAAAGAGGAAGTTGTCTTCCACACAATCGAGGAAACCCATGCTCACTGCTAGGACAACATTATCTAAAAATGTGTATAACCAGAACAAACACCAAGATTCTGATCCTAAGCCTGCCACAAGCCAAGGCACAGGAGCACAAATTGCTCTATTATATCTGCTGTCAGGGCCTCATGAAGAAAAAGAAGAAATATCTCAAGCCCTTTTTCACATCTGCAAAACAGTCAGCTGTGGGCCAGTTGGTTATAAAGAAAGGTTATACAGGAGCTGCCCTCAACCCCCTTCATTTTTGTGACACAGCCACTGAAAAAAGTATCTTCTTGGTGTTCCTAGGAAACGAGTGTGATCCTTTAAATTCCCAATCACAGCTGTTTTGTGGTCTTTTTGGTTTTGGGGGTTTTTTGGAGGGGGGGTGGTGTTTCTTTTTTTCTTTTTTTCTGTGAGTAGTTCTGTATGTTGCTGACATCTAGCAGAGTGGCAGGGTACCTGCCAGAAACACAAAGCCTGGAGATCTTCTCTTAGGACCTCTCTTTGGGAGGAGGTAGTCCAGAACGACAAGTTATGATGATTCTCAGGTAGAAAATTTGTTAATAAAAATGTCTCTGCCTCATTTAGCTTTGTGAATTTTGGAAATTAATGTCATCAATATGCACAAAGCTCACAGGGTATGTCAGCATAGACCAGAACCCTAGCTCATGCGCAGTGCTGCAATGATGCACTTACGCTACTTCAGAGTAGAGCTAGTCCCTGTCTGCTCAAATCAAGCATGGACAAGAAGAACAAAGTGCCACTGACCTCATCAGTTCAGACATGCCCAGGTTAGGGAACAAGACTGTCCAAATGGAGACACCCTTATTTTGCTATTTGCACAATTCATACCTTGTTTTTCTATAGAATACCTTTTCCATACAGGCACACCTTTAGACAGAGGAAAAAAACACTCAAGAAGACTTCCAAACTGGTCAGCCATGGCCGAATACAGAAGATAGAGAAGGGTGTAGGCAGTAGATTTGAAAACACTCAGCTAAATATTATTATTATTTTAATACTGATATAGTCCACAGGCTGCAAGACTGTGCAAGAACTGAAAATGATAAGTTCCGTTTTAAACTCAGGATAATCCAGGACAAAAACAAAAAACAAACAAACAAACAAAAACCCAAACAAAAACCCCACAAAACAAAACAAAAACCGACCAACCAGCGAAACCCAACAATCATTATACTGTTGTTATGGTTATTTGCTGAAACTTCTGTTCCCTGTACTGTTTTTTTCACAGAAACTCAGGGCAGGAGTGTGTTAGCCATGTCTGTGCTGCACCCCGCACCCTGCGTGAACTTGGCAGTAGCACCAGCCAAGGACATATTACAAAATTACCAAAAGTCCTGACCAAAGGGTGAAGTGCAGTTTAATGACAGGAGCAGTGGTCTGGGAGCAGGGTGTGACTGCAGAGCCTTTCCAGCACACCACCAGGGCTACACCCAGCATCATCCTCCACAGCCTCCTCCACCCATTTTCCTAAAGCAGGCATATTCCCAGAAAAAGCTGCAGGTATTTGCATAGAAGCCCATGACCTGGGCAGTCCTGATGCAGTAAAAGAGGCATTACAAGGCACAGTTCATATTGTAATAAAACGGATGTCACCAGCAAGAAACAGGGGAGCAGAAGGGAATAACACAGGAGGACTAGTTCAAACAGAAGTCTACAGTACTGATGTTACACTGGGACTGAGTTCCCTAAGCATAGCATCTGGTGCTATTTGAGTCACAACCGGATGTATAAAGTGGCCTCACATAGCCATCAAATATGGCACATATCCTATAGTGCCCCAATGTTCTTCCAGATCAGCAGCTGGAGATCCCATGGGATAACCCTGAAGTATCTCAAATGGGGCAGAGGCCTACATCTAAGCAGCTAAACTCAGGCGGGCTTTAGGGTGACCTACGCAATTCTCTAATGATTGTGTTGACTAGATCTCCATTGGCCGTGTGTGCAGTTTACACTCATTGCACCTACATGGGGACACTTAACATTTAGATTTATGCTGAACCCCACTGGTACTGTTAGGTGTGATGAATCCAGACAAGGAGTTAGTGTATATTCATACATAATAAGTTATTTAAAATGTATTAATAATAGGATTTCAGGCTCTCTTGGACTGAAGTCTCACTGAGCACAATGGAGATGTGGACAAAGACGAAGTGATGTTTTTTCCCTTCAGCTTACCTGCCAAGTTTTGAAGATTTAAGATCAAACACACAGCCCCTGTTCAGAAAAAGCTAGTTTACATATCTGCCTTGACAACATAATATACCTTAAGTGGGCTTTGCACAAGCCCATCAGATATTATTTCTGCTGGTTACATTCCAGCAGAGCACTGCATGGATAAATAGCTCAAAGGAAGCATTGTTCAAAAAGAGTGTTCAGCACCTTGTACTAACCTCAGCTACTTTGATACAGTTAAGTGATAAAATGATTAAAGCCAATTGCAGTATTTTAAGATTTAAAAAAATCTGACAACAGTTTTCCCTCTTTTATCCTTATTCCTTTCTAACCCACATGCCTGGGAGAACTCCTCGTACTTGAAAAAAAAGCATTGTTTCTGCTGGCTCATGAGAAAGCTGAGATCAGGCCCTAATTAAAGTGGAGTTGTCAGGGAGCCTCTGTGTGTGTCCTCAGTGACCATAGACCAAATGGCCACAACCTGCTCTACAAACAGTGCGCTAAAGATGACCAACTTAGCATTCCTCTGCTTGCAAGCAAAACAAAACTTCAGTGACTTCTTACAATGAAGTTAGAATTTCCCATATCTGAAGACACTCTCCCTGCAGCACAGCGCACATGCATATACGCACGTGTCCTCACCATGTGTTTGGAGAAGGGGGACCAGCTCTGTCAGGCAGCATGAAATTAGAGACTTGAGGTCAGTTTCTTGCTGCCAGCTTGGGGGAAGCCAGGTCACAACGTGCTCCTCTGGGGGACACGTGGGTAAAGTCATCAGATAGTGCAGCAAAAGTGGGACACATTCACCCACCTACCCATTAGCAGCTGGGATGTATACTGCTCTGGTATACTTTTATCAAATAAGACCCAGTCCAGGAAATCTGAGATCACTCGAAAGTGCAAATCAAAGTGCTGTGAACGGAGATGATCAGGAGATTGGGTTGAAAAACCATGCCCGAACTGAATTAAAATTGATGCTGACACACCAATGGATTACGCCTATAACTGAGCTCTGTGTGCGTGAGGGTCCTTCTTGCCCTTTACCATCAGATATGGCTCTTTTCAGACTCCGTGTTACTATTTAAAAATGAAAAAGCCATTTTCACAGCGATCTTGCACTAACCTGTGTGTGTTTTTCAATATACATGCTACCTGCTCTTGGAGGGTTCCTGTTTTAAACACCAAGACCAGGACACAACTATTTATTTTTGTTCTGAGAGAGAAACTGATGACTTCTGTTGCAGTATGAAACTCTCCCTGCAGAGCAGGGTCCTGGTGGAAGACTCCAAGTGTCCCGGGTGGGTGGCACGAAGCACACTCTGGTCCATGACAGGGTAGTGATAGCAGCCAGCTGTTCTCTGCAGGAGAGCAGGGGAGCATCTGCTCTCCTCCTTGAACAGCCGAGAGACACAGAAAAGGGAGAGCGAGCCAGGACGCCAGCTGGGGAGCCATAAGCACAAAGGGGAAAGCAAATGCCTCTCATCAGGCCCCAATTAGCACAAGCGTGATGAGGGAGGCCACTTCCCCTGCAGGCTGCTGAAGGCTTGGCCAAAGACAGCAGCGAGGGAGCAACAGTGTGAAGAGAGGGAGTGATAACGGAGGGTGAGAGCTGAGAGAGAGAAGCGAGAGGAAAAGATGGACAGTGGGGCTTATGTGCTCTGAAATAAAACAAAATACCAACCATGTGTGTCCATAAATGCATTTCAGTCTTCCTCAGTGCAAAGCTCTAGTCCAATGACTTTGCCAATAATCTAATACTCCTTACCTCAAGCCACACAGTGCTAAACTGGGGATAAATAGATGTGTCTTGCTGGCAAAGAAGCAAAACCTTGCTGCTGTTGTGCTGTCAAACACAGCCCCTATTTTCATGAGCACTGCCATCATTTGCCATGTTAAACCACAAAGAACTTGGTGCTGTGTGAACAGTGGTCGTGGGCCAGACTTCAAACCTGTGCAGTGTATGTCATGGCTGTCCATGAGACCCTCAGCAACAGGCAGAACAGAAATGTTTCATGTACAGGGGCAGTCCAGTTTCAAATGGAAGGAAAATTCCTATTCATGTGGAAGAAAATGCATTCTTTACCGCAGAGGTCAGTACTGGCTTTGGAGGACTGTTTGGAAGGTGAGGGGAGGCTGATGTGGATCACAGCCTTCATGTGGTGCCCTCCCCAAGGGCTGAGTTTCAGTAATGCTGTTTTTATACTCACCAACTAGAAACACAAGACCCACAGTAGGTAACAGCTCTGCTAGCAGAAGGATTTGGAAGTGTCACCACTTCAAATTATGTGTAAAATTGTTTAAGTGTTCACTAGAACATTGACTATTATCTGTCTTCTTTCTCTGGAAAAGGAAAGATTTTGAGCCTTTTTTTCTTCCATGCTCTGTCCAGCAGTATGGAATTGAAAGTTGATTCTGCCAGCCGACATCCTTGCCAATCAGCCCTCTTCAATCTCTAAAATCCTTTAAAAGATAATAGGTCAATTTAGTGACCAATGTATAATCTCAGCCTTTTCAAAGAATAATATTAAAGCATAAAAGGCAGACTGCTGACCTTAAAGCTCAGAGATGCAACATATCTCTTTGATATGTCATATCTAGTATTCAGTCCTAGAAATGCCTAGATAATATTCAAAATAGATATATATAAAATCTTAAATAAGACAATAGTAATTCAATGTGTGCGTGCTTTGTCTGCAGTACTTTCAAGCATCTAAAAAAGTTAAATAAGATTAAATTATACTTTGACAATTCATCTTGTTTAAATTATTTTAAAATACAATAATTCTAATTAGTTAAGTGATAAGTTAAGCTCTCTACAGTATTCATCTCCTTCCAAAAGCTTTTGTAAAGGTTCAGTGAGTACTGACGTCTTTGGCTAGCTTGACAGGATTCAAGTTATTTTTATTTCTTGAGTGATTGTATCTCTGAGCAGACAGAAAAAAACTTGCCTGGTGCTGCGTGTCCTTATCTCTGAAGCCAGTGGGGATTGAAGCTGTTTATAACTTAACAACATTCAATGATACATCACACAAAGTCTTCATTTTTGCATGAAAAACTATGAAGAGGACATGCTGTTATTTTTCATGATCTATAGCCTATCTCTTCACCCCTGCCATGTGCATATAATTTAAGTTGGCTGAAGCAGCAGCCTCAAGAGGGAAGGAAAGAGAGAAAAGCTGGGAACACTGTGGTCTGGCAGATGACTTTGGTGTTCTCAACAAGTCTGTGCAAGTGTCAAGTGATTCACAAATGGTTCAGCAGACGTTGGCTCTGCTGAAAGCAGATCAAGGGCAGTTCCAAGCACCAAAAGGAAGCACATGAAGCCAGAGCTGGTGCTGTATTTGCGGGTGCTCTCAGTCGGTGCATACTTCTCAGGGCCCCACTTTTCACCCTGGAGAGCTGCCCCCATTCAGCAAAATGCCTGCAAGGACTGGACTTTGCTCTTCCAGCTTCAGGAAAAGAGACAGTGCTAATCCGACCACTGCCTCATCTCCCCCCCTACCATGCATCAGGGCTGACCATGCCAGGTGCTGAGTGCCCACACTGCACACAGACACAAGGAGACGCGAGACTCAAACTGTGCATGAGCGGGTATGTCAGTGCCCGTTTGCACAGCAACTTCTCTGGGAAGGTGCTTTAGTTCAGCCTGGGTGGGATGCTCGCCACTACAAAACTGTAAAGAGTCACATATGCTCTGTAATTGGGGTCACTGGAAAACCACACACAAACAGGGTGCACAAGCCCCGGATTTGAAAACTTCATAATTATAGGATCTCGGAAATATTTTTTCCTGGTAATCCAGAATGCTAATAATGAAAACTATCTGTTCATGCATTACTTAGCACCAGTCCTAAACCAAAGGATTAAGGATTTCAGCTAACCTTTTTTCTACAACATGCTGCATGACTTGATTTTGTGTATTAATTCTTATCACTTTTATAAGATGTTGGACACAGATCCTGAACAGGTCAATGAAATAATTAAACATTTTCATGTAATGTGAAAAAAAAGCCATAATATTGAATCATTAAATTATTTATAATTTAATTATTTAATCATTTTAAAGGTGGTTTGTGAGGGGGTGAAGTTTTTTTGGGGGGTAACAAATGTAGTAATAGAAGCAATTTTCTAAGGAGGAACTTAATTTTGTAATTACTGTCTGCAGTTACTCTTTAACTTTTAATAACAAGAAATGAGTTCTATTAGGCCTACATTACAGGTCTCCCTCTCAGTTCAGCTGGTACAAACATAACAGAGACTTTCCATTCAAAGCCAAAGAGCAATAAACTGACATTATTTTTTCCTCCAGTGAAGGCTGACTTTCAGTGGGGAAAAATAATTACTTTAGGCTGTAAACAAACAGCATATCACATTTCTTTGTGTGTCAGTTGATTTTAATATTGCTATTATTATTTTATTTTGTGCCTAAAGATGTTCTAGGTAATTTACAGACCAATTTAATACATGAACCAGAAGCCTAAAATCTATATAGTAAAATTACACAAATGGATCACAGTAAAAATTGAAATTAAATAGATGTTTGAGAATATCAAATTATCAGATATTAATTTTTTTTTTTTTTACTTGTTCCTCTTGTTCTGTAAAATCTGATGGGTCTTTATATAATCCATCCTCATAACACTATTTTTACTTCTAGGCCATAACCTGCTCTGGTGTCACGGCTGACCCTGCTTGGAGCAGGAGGTTGAACTAAGGTTGCATCAAACTGAATTTCTCTGTGATCTTACGATCTGTACCAACTCCATTTATCCCCCTCTCTGAGATGAAGTATGCTCATGGGCTACATCTACACTGTTGAATCCCTCAGGTCCTGGGGCTGACTCCAGTGCCCGAGGTGGAGAGGAGCATGAGCAAGTGAAATCAGACCACCGGTACCTACACTACACCTACAGCCAATCTACACCCACCCCACACCCCTATGCCCCTCTGCCCCAGACTCCTGTGTTTCTCCTGAGACAATCGACATGTCTGTGAGCAAGACAGGGATCATTTTGTGCAAAACATCTGATAAGTGAGGGTTGTACTTAGCCACGGTGAACTACCCGTGCTGCAGACCACATGCTGTCTGTCTGGGAGTACAGGGTGCAGAAGATGGGGGGCAGAAGGAGCCAGACCTGGGGCATCCATGCAGCCCTCTAGAGGGGCTCCAGAGGTGAAACCTCTCCGAGCAGCACCCAGGGAACTTGTCTGTCCCAGAGAAGGGCAGCTGAACTTCCCCAAAGTGGAGCCACTGTGGGAACAAGGGGACAAGTGCTTGCCTTCCCTCCCTGGCCTGCTCATACCCATCAGGCCACAACCAATCCCTTGGTTTAGATCACTACCATGCAATCCAGACTCTAGTGAAACCCCAAAAGCCTTGGACATCTATTTTAGAAGAACAGGAAGTTTTTCCCTTTTTATTTTGCTCTATAAAAGAGGTCTTAGAAAGTCTTAAACATACAGCTTGGTTTATAGAGAGGATGCCATAAATAAGGCTCCTCTATCAGCTGTACTTGCAAAGACAGAAAATAACAAGAAATATGTAGAAGAATGTTTTCTGACAGGTAAATTCCTGGTTGGACACCGAATAGTCATATGGGATAAACGATTAAGATCTCCAACACTTCCAGCTCTTTTCCACTCATTGAATCTTCTTTCTTGGGGAAAGAAACAGGAGTGGCATGGGAATCCTTGCAGCCCAGCAGCCAGAAGTGGACATCTCCCAGCTTAAGCTGAAGTTGAACATCTTGTTAGCACCTGAGTTAATGTTTGCAGGGCAGGGGTGGAGCTGTTTGTTGAAGAATCTGGACCACTGATTCCCAGAAAAGTCCTGCAGTATGAATAACCGTGTGATCCTGTCCAGAGCTGCTGCAATGCCAGCATGATAAGATCTGACTGAATCTGTAATTTTGTTTAATGTAGCTGTTGCAACATAAACCTAACGAGGCTTGAATACCAGGGCTTATGTTTATTTGTTTTGTATAGCTTTGGAATTGATATAATTATACAGAACAGCTAAGCCATTTTACTCTCATTATCCAAGATGTTATTTAATCTTCAGAGTCAATTAGATGAGAAGAAATCTGTTATCACTTTCAAGATAAATTCCTCTAAATCAAGAATATGTAGTCAGGTCATCCCATGAGTATTGGGAATGTTCTGTTGTTATGCAGAGCTCAGGTGATGTTGGGGTGCATTTAGAAGGCAAAGGGCATAGCATTCATGAGTTTTGTTGGGCATGGCCTGATTTCACAATGTAAACAACTGTGTCAGAGAGCCCACTTACAACACAGATGTTCCCAAGCTTAGTTAAAACACAGCTCTGTAGTGTAAGAGAAACTTGATTCATCTCCCCAAAACCAAGCTGAAAATTATCAGATAGACTCAGTCAAACTCAAAATAAGTTTATGTATAAAACTGTTGCATATTACAGTGAAAAGCTAGAGAAAGTCAAACAGACAATGAATTAAATTTATACTGAGGACTTAGCATTGCATCTGTGGGCTCAGATTTACTCTCTGGCCTTGAGATTAAAACAGACATGATTTCACTACACCTACACTATTTAACTCTCTTGTTAGCCAAATAAGATAGTTGGGAAGAGCCAATAGCCTGTGCTAACTCCTAAAGCTAAGCAAAGGAAACGTACGTGCAGAGCAGACTGCAGGCTCCCTTTTAAGCTTGGAAGATATTTGCCTTTTATGTCCAAACTGAACAAAGGCCCTTTAGAAAGTGACAGGACAAACCACCACACCTCAGAGATAGAGTGACTGATCACCATTAAATGTAGAGGTTTGTCCTTGGCAGGGAAACTGTCTTGATAAATTAGTTCATTTTCCCATCTGAATTCCAAAAGGAGCTCTTGCATCACAGAACTGAAGGAGACCTGAAAATACTTAGAAGGGTGAAGCAAATAAGCTGCAGTAATACATAGAAACACATTTATCCGTTTTCCCAGATTTGCGTATTTCTTGTGCTTACAACGGTAAAAAGCAATCAATCACCCTGGGGAACCTTTAGACAGCCTGTACTCCAGCAATCTCCTTTAACTATCACATGTCCATCAAGAACTGAACTGCAGACTCACATGCTAAGGGATATGGAAAAGACTTTAAGCTTCTCAGAATCATAGAAAACCACCAGGCATCTCAGCAGTGGTGTGGAAAGGCTATGTGCAGACTTCACTCACCAGTAACTGCTAAAGAGACCATGCAAGATCTCTTCCATTAATATCCATCACTATATAGGAAGATAAAATGTTGTCTTCAGTTAGATCTTCAGAAGTTACGTAACGAAAGAGGGTAAAATTTGCAACCACTGATAAAGAAGATTGAGCAATTGCTAGCTATATCTTCAGATTAATTCATTGACACAAGAAATCCTTAGGAAGGAAGCAATCATGATCTCATCCAATTTATTATTAAAACCTTAGACAGAAGATGTGTGTTACACATGTCCATATGTTACAAGTTTTGGCACTGTGCTCTGCAGGTGATCTGCAGTGTTATGGCGTTTGACTGATAGATGCATTTCTTTAAACACTAGCAGCTGTGTCCATGACAGATAGAGTTGGAAAAATCTATTCAGTTACATTTAAAAGGAGCTCTATAATGAGCAGTGACTTTTTTGTGTGTTGCCATCTTCCTTGCAGCCAACCAGATTTTGAGAAGCTGCCCAGCTAAAACCACTGCTGGCAGATACTGAAAATGTAGAGCATGCCTGCTGCCATCTCAGGAAAATATGTCAAAATTGGTTGATAAGTGGGATGAGGCTTGGAGCAACTTGGTCTAGTGGAAGGTGTCTCTGAACATGACAGGTTGGAACTAGATGATCTTTAAGGTCCCTTCCAACCCAAACCATTCTCTGATTCTATGATCTCCAGAGAACACCTTAACCAGCATTGAAGGTGAGACATTTTCAACCTTCCCTATTTAAATCCTTCCACTAACTAAAAATTCACAGGGTATCCCCCACTTCCTAGGTACATGGACCCAAAGTTATAGAATTACTATCTTCTGGCTATTATCTTCAGTAAATTTCTAATTAAGCAAGCAAAATAAACCCACTGTCATCAGCAGAATCTGAGGGACAATGAACTACAGCACCCACATTACGACTACTGTATTGGGAAGCAAGAAATCTGATTTCAAACCTTTGCTCCAAATCAAGGAGAGAAGGAAATGGCCTCATGCGCTTGCCAGATGAGCAGCCCAACTAAGCAGGATATAAATTATATGTAACAGACAACAGGCAATGCTCTGTCAGAAGTCCAGTAATCAGTGACCTTTCATATGCTTCCTAATCTGGCACATGCGCTCTGAGAGAGCTCATGTATGAGAATGAGAAGAAGAATTCATAGGACATAAGCAGTCACTAAGTCTCTCAGCTGCTAGACCACAATAGATCTATGATGGTGTTTGAGCCCATGGGTAGACACGTTATGCCTTGGCACAGCAACAACAAAAACTTTGCACTCATTGTTTTAGGGATCTACAGGGCAGGGAGACAGCAGAGAGAGTTTTGAGGATCTCAGTGACACACAGATGCTGGAAGTTCCCTGAAGTAACATGGATCTGTAAGGCTTTAAACCTTTTTTGGGGTTTATCTTTAGATTAGCTGAAAGGGCTTCTCCATGACCAAAGCTAGCTATACATGAGACTAGGCTAATTGTATTTTCCCAGAGGAAAATTGTGTGGATAAATATGCTTATGAGTGAGCGGGATTGTATTAATGCTGCCTGTAAATGGATAAAGTACTTAAAGAAGTGCCCTGACCCATCCCTGTGTTGGGTGAAGTGACTGTGTATGAGCTTGGTTGATTTGTGAAGGGTTTTGCAACCACCAAGGGATGCAGTTTTACAACTGCAAGCTATGACTGCGGTTACAGGGGAAGACTGTAGGAACATTTATCCAACTTCTACATGACAGAAGCAACAGTAAGAACCTTTTACTGAGTGCAAAGTTTATTTTAGCACATGTAACATACGATCATTCATAAAAGACTTCAAAATTGAAAGGGTCTTATTCCAGCTCAAACACAGTTGTTCTGGGAGTTAACTCATTTCCTCTGCAATGTCATAGCTGTATTTTACTGTGAAAACTCTGGTTCTTCCCCCTCCTTTTACATATTATTCAATGAATTTCATCCCTCAGACAACATGTTAAATAGATCAGTCTTTTTAAATCAAAATATTCAATCTCACCATTTTAAAACACATTTACATACGTTAGGTACCAAACTTGGGTTGGATTTTTTTTTTTAATTTTTTTTTTTTTTTTAATTTTTACATGTGTTAGGCCTGTCAGAGGTGTATTAAAAAAAAAGGAGTTACTTAGTACACTTAGATGTACTGCAGGGACAAAAGGGCATATGAAGCAAAGGGAGCATGGCCTCGCTTGCATCTTCCCCATTGGCACTGCCTGGTGTAATGCACGTTTCATTTGTCCTCCCTTTAATCTCTTGTTCTCATTGTGTTATTCCATCACTTTTCTTCTGCTCTTTGATATAATAAAGATCCCCATATGTCGACTGGAATCTGAGATGTAAAATATACAGCCCTGGTTTGGTCCATGATGGCTCTTCAACCTGGAAAGTGCCACAAATGGGATTTAAAAAATAATTCTACTAGAAAATAAAGCCACCAATGACAATTACGATTGATTTATTTTAAGAGGAGGACATTTTCTGACTAAGCTGCTAAGTTGTTTAATGAAGCTAACAACCCAGAACTACAGGGGTGGGAAAGAATGCTAAGCAATCTGGCAGTGGTAGAAGAGGCTAAAAGAGGACACAGAAGTGATGGGGGCCTGCCACTACCAAAATCTTTGCTTTACAGCACTTAAGCCCTGAGTCTTCAAGTTCCACCTGAAGGTGTGCAGGCCTGCATATATCTTCTATTGTATGAACCTGAGGGTGAATTGTGACCCTCACTGACTTCATGTTGAAAGGCCTGAAATTTCCCCGCTGGAGACAGCTGGTTTGAAACTGTTCATTTCCACTTGGTGGCTGCTTTACATCACCCAAATGCAGCAAACAGGACACTCAGTGGCACTGCTCAGTATGTCACAGCAGGAGTGAAGCACTCTGATCTGGGCTGCTCCTGCTTTTCAGGCAACACCTGAGCCCAGGACTGAGAGCTGCTATGGAGGAGAGACCTCGGTCCTGAGACACAAGCTGTTTTGGGGGTCTCCAAAATGGTCTCCTAATTTCTGTTAGGGCTTGAGCTTCCCCTTCTCCTCCTCTCTTCTCCTTTCCTTTTACCTTCCACTGCCACTGGTTCGCTTTTACCCTTTGACCACTATAAATCAAAGGACTGTCACTGACATGGGGAATAGGGTGGGAGCAGTAGACAGCACTGACCTAAGCTTTGCTTTGAATGCTTTATACTTTTCACCTGCAGTCACGTTGCAGTACCTCTCATTTACTGGCTTTTTTGGTCTCCAGCAGCAGGAAAATGTGCCCCAGACACATCTATTAATGCAAACAGAGTGAAACACAGTTTGCCATACCCCACATAATATTCAACTGTTCTCTATTTAGTGATAACTTTAAATGCCAGAGGTGTTTTGTAAAACTCCTCTTCCGTGGTAAAACTCATAGTGTCAGCTAAGGCTTAGTGTGTGCAGGATTTGCTTTTCTTACCTTTGCTTAATGCATCGATGCCAGAGAGAGACTGATGCCAACTGACAGGCTAAGGGACCAGTGCTGCTGTGTCTGTTTTTATTCCATTTTATTGCTGCAAGCCTGTGTTGGGCCAGGGGCAAAGCTGGTTTACTTGGGGCTCTTGTAATATGCTACCTTTCACTCTGCTTTCCAGAAAGAAGAAATGCAATGGCTCTCTCTTCTTTGAACATTGTAAGAGTGTATCCATAAATATAAGAGCTAACTCCAAGATACATAAATATTTCAAACAACATAAACATATTTTAAACTTAAATGTATTTAAGTTCTTAAATATGTGACCTAAGTGTATTTGAAACTATCACATAACAGTGCAGCTGCTATGTTAATGTATCTTATTAAAGGGGAGACAAGGTTGAAAAATATTGTTGCTCACAATGTTTTCTGACCCTGGGAAGACTCTTCTCCCACTTTAAATGTCATTGTCATCACCCAGGATTCACAAGAAGTATCTCACATATAAAGAAAGGCGGCTGAAAAGGGTTGTTGTGATTTTTCATGAGAAATTTCTTATGACATGCACTTTGTGGAAAATCAACTTTCACATTTTCTTTTGTCAGTGAGAGGGGGAGAAAATTGCTTGAAAATGAAAAATGTTCTATCAAAAGTGTCCAGGTTTATCTTTCAGGCATGCCTCCAAAACCTAGGGAATTTTATGTGGAAGGAAAATATCTTTTTTTTTTCTTTTAATTTATGTTTAAAAATGTTATTTCCATCCAAAAGAATCAATATTTTTCAATTGGTTTTGTATACCAACTCTAAACACAAAGCTATTGTCCAGTGAAAAAACTATGCAATATCTGCTCTTGCTAGTGGCTTTTACAAGAGGCAAGTAATAAACAGCTGTGATAAAAAAATTAATTGGAGTTGCTTAATAAGACCACTCTTACTGATATTCATGTATATTCATTCTTCTCATTATTTTAAATGAATGCAAACAAAACATGTCTGAGACTTTTTTGTAAGCTCTTAAAGATAAATAAATACAAGGTACAAGAAATTGGAACAAGCACAAATTAAAATGCATGAAGGTATATGAATATATATTGTTACATTATACAGTGTCATAGAACTCCAAGGAAAAACCTGAAGGAAAAAATTAGGACAAATTTGTCAATATGGGGATGGGAATGAAACCTTAATCTCATTACTAAATTAATCCATTTGCTTATTGCTAAGATTAATTGTGAGAAGGAATTAGCCTTCCATGAAGCATTTAAATATTAACAATATCGTATACACTTTTATACATCTGTGTATGAGCTGCTTAACAGGGAAGGGCTCCCTGGTAATTAACTGTGGTTATACTTCTATTACTATCTCTCAGGTTTTGAGATAGTTTTTAGGTAAGCTGTTATGTGCACCAGCTGTGCTTCCATATCTGTAGAAGGAACAAAAAGCCTATTCTATACATCCACAAGAATTTCACTCTAAGGGATTTCAAATGTCACAAGTTTCAGTCCTGATTCACACAAGCATCCCATCTGGGATCCTCAGCAAACCGGCGGAAGGATGCATTACGGGGTTTCTGGAGTTCAGACCTGCATGTCTAGGAACATGTAAGAGGGAATTAAGGGGAAAACCAGCAGTCTCGCCAACCATGTTGGCAAGAGAATCACTCTGTGCTCGTAACACTTAAAAATGAGCATACAGTGCCCTGCAACATGTGCGGGAAGTTGGCCCATGTCTTCCACGGTCTCTTGGGCAATAATCCAATATTATTAAAACTCAGTGGTTTTAAACTAAAAGAGGGCAGATTCAAACTTGATATAAGGAAGAAATTTTTTATTATGAGGGTTGTGAAACATTGGCACAGGTTGCCCAGGAGGTGGTAGATGCCCCATCCCTGGAAGCAGATTCAAGGCCAGGTTGCACAGGGCTTTGTGGACCTGGTCTAGTGCAAGGTGTTGCTGCTCATTGCAGGGGGGGTAGAACTAGATGATCTTTAAGGTCCCTTCCAACCCAAACCATTCTGTGATTCTATGCTTATATGAACCCTAGCATGGTCCTGATAGCACACAGAAAAAGTGGAAATAACTCCGCAGAGGTGGGCATGTACCCAGAGGAGTGCAGCTCCACCGAAAACACAGCTGCTCAGGTCACGCATTCAGTACTTTATATGCTCACATGCCTGAATGAGGATAACGTGGATGTCACTCGCGTGGCTCAACCCTTTGGTGATGACACAGCCTCTGGGTGCAGCCATCATAGCAGGGTTCTGTTTGGGTAGACCCACTCTTGACAGGGGGTATTAGGCACAAAAGCTGTTGCTTTCCCAACCAAAAGCAAAGCAGCTCCATGCACCAGAGGCTCCCACGGGTGCAGAAGGGGATGTGTATCCAACATTTGACCTACACTTTCCTGACACTAATGATGCCTGGATTTTTCTCCCACCACACAGCTATAAGCAAATTGTCCCTGGTGGCAAAGTGCTGTACCCTGGAACTTCGTAATGAGGACAGGGAGGCCCATAGCCCTTTTCTCCTTTTGTAGACTTGTTTGCCACAATTTAGTGATTTTAAATGCCAAGTGTGAGACCATCACCACAAAAGCATTCTGATATTATAATCCCTGAGAAGTAATTTAAATAACCCATAACTATATGTGAGAAACTTGGCAGCTATAAACTGGCTTTTGTTTTCTCTATAAGTAGAAAAGTGATCTGTAAGTCGGTTATCAGCGACCACAGAGGAGGTGCATCTCATAGGAGATCACAAGTCCAAGCTGGACGCCCAGGCTGCCCCAGGTGATCACCTGTGACTTACGTGTCTAATTTTCAGGTGTTTAAATTACAGCCAGTGGCTCTGTCCTGCGTGTTGAGAATCGTTAGCCTCAGACGCGAATTCTGACCCTTTGGAAACACGCCCCGTGGTTTTGTTAGTGCATTCCGTACGCTGGAAGCCGCAGCGACCTCCTTCCCTAAAAATCACGACGGCAGACGTACCGTTCAGCACAGCACCCGCTGCGTCCCGGTACTCGGACCGGCGGGGCACCGTACACTCTAAGGGAGAGGCGGAAGGCACCGGCAGACCCCGCCCGACCCCAGCGCCGCGGTGACCTGGGAGGAGGAAGGCTCCGGTGTGCGCGGTGCCGGCGCGGGGCGGCTCGGGGCCGGCCGCACGGCGCCGCCATTGGCTGTCCTCGGCCGGCGGGGCCGGCGCAGCCGCGGGCGGGTGCGCCGGGAGGCGGCGGGGCGGGAGCGAGCGGCAGCGCGCACACGCGGCGCCCCGACGGCAGCGGCGGGTGCGCGCAGGTGAGCTGGGCCCTCGGCGGGGCGCCCGCGCAGTCCTCGACCCTTTGCCTTTGCCTTTCCCCTTTCTTTTAGTGGAGTTTTTTTACGGTGTTTTTCTTGGTTTTCTCCGTTCCCTGCCAGGACTGGGAGCAGGACCCGCGCCCCTGGAACTGCTATGCCAACTGAACTCCGCCAGGCCGTGAGAATGCACGCCATCTCCGACCTGCAGTCCTCCCTCACCCTGCGGCTCCTCAACAAGGGGCCCGAGTACCTCCGCAGGCAGATGGAGGCCGGCAACCCCGGCAGGAGAAGTGCTGTGGAGAGGCTGGCAGCCGATAAGGCCAAGTACGTAAAAAGCCAGCGGGTAATTAGCACCACGCAGGAGCCCGTCATCGTGCTGAGCTCAGCCTCGGAGAGCAGCAGCGAGACCTGCTCGGTGGAGGGCAAGAAACCCAGCAGGGACTTTGGGAGAGGGAAGGGCGCAAAGCCGCTGGAGCTGGCGAAGGCGGTGTACTCCTGCCGGGCCCCCCTGCAGCACGGCCCCCCCATAGCCAGGCGCAGCACCCCCAGGAGGCACATGCGGCCGGACTCTCTGGTGATTTACCGCCAGAAATGCGAGTTCGGGAAAGGTCAAAGCCAGGACAGCTCACGGGGGAGCTTGGTGAGGAGGATCTTCCAAGGGTCTGTAAAAGAGAAGCAGCTGGCTTCCCCTGAGATGCCCAGAGTCATGGAGGACACCACAGCCACCGAGGGCAAAGATCCTCTCTCAGCAAAAGACAGTGACCATGAGCTGAGCAACCACGGAGCTGAGCAAGCCATCGCTGTGAGCACTGAAGCAGCAGGGGTATGTACAAAAGAGCACGAGAGACCCTCAAAACTGAGTATGCCTCCTGAGGAGGTTAAGGAGGTGAAGAGGAGAGGTCTCCATCGCTCCCAGTCGGACATCAGTTCTCGCTACTCCAAGTCCTTCTCCGAGTTTGATACATTTTTCAAGTACTGTGGCCTGGATCAGGAGGTCGTTGAGGATCTTGGGAGAGAGAACTTCTCCGTGGTGTCTGACAATGTCTCCTTCAAGATCCGCAGCATCAGCGTGGCAACATCTGAGAGCGACTTCACAAGGCACAGCGGGGATGAGGGGCTGCTGGAGGATGAACTCACGGAGCAGGTCCCGAGCAGCACCTCTGTGATTGAGCGCAATGCTCGGATAATCAAATGGCTGTACACGTGTAAGAAAGCCAAGGAGGCTAACAAAGTGATCCAGGAACTGGCATGATGGCTTCTTTCAGCGTGCATTGCAGCCTCAAGGTGTGTGCAAAGCCTCACCCTATTAATTTATGTATTTCTCTTTCCTCTTTAGCGAGCGGTTGGCTTTTCTTAGTTTATTTTAGTCTTTTCATGAAGGCTGAAGGAAACTGTTTTGTATACAGTGTGTTCCAGTACAGCCTTTTTGCAAAGCAGAAATCCGTGTTGTTACAAAATACAAACAAATACATGTGTGCAGCTTGCCAGGTTTAGATCAGACCCCCCACATGAAATTAAAGAGTCAAGTGTCTATGAGGGATGTCTATCTTTGGCAGATTCCTGCTTTGTAAATAGCTTGTTTTCTCCAATTTCTGCTATATTAAATGGCAGAAAAAAAACTTAGAAGAGTATTCAACCCTTAATTACAGTTGCTTAGATAACAGACAGAACTGAAACTATTACTAATTAGGCATACACTGTATTCATACTACACTGCTACAGTTTTCCCCTCCTTAACTGTCCCTCACTCTATCCCTTCCCCCTTACACATAGGCACCCCCAAGTATCAGGAAGGCAAAGCAGAGTCAGTGCTCCTGCTAGCAATCTTATTTCCTCCTCAGCTTTCTGTTGGGACCATAAAAGTTTGCTCCAGGTGAAACGCTCCCGTGCATTCACAGGCTTTTGTTTTCTGTCCTGTGTGACTGTAGTGGATTTGGCTCCTCTGCAGTGGGTTTTGCCATGCGGTTTGGTGCTGGTAGATGGAAATTGGTTGTGCTATTTGCCTTGGTTAGAGGGGTACTTCACTGTTTTAAACTAGAGATAATAATACAATGTGTGGCATCTAGACTTGGAAATCAGTTACTTCACAGACAGAAGCAGAACAAACATAGCCCTGGTGAAAGCCGATATCCTGGTTATAATAAAAGCGGTGTTTATTTTCCATCTGATCTCCTGAAAAAGAACTGTATTCATGGAGCTTTCGGTATTGATGATCTAGTAGATAACAGTTTTTTTCTCCTTCCAATACGTGAAGCCCTCAGGATAAGTACCGCAACTCACAGTGTGGCATTTAAAAATTGCATGAGTAGGTCTTGATGTGAAGGATTACATGTATATTTTCTGACAGTTTGTAATTGGTGTGTAAGGAGAACATCATTTAGTGTAGATACAGCTGTTGATAGAGCTTGTGGGCCTTATGAATGTGGAGAAATGTAGTGCTTGAGCCTCTTTCCTGCGTGGATGTGGGGCTGTCACTCCTGATTCCTTCAATCTATATAATGCAAAAATCCATGTACTTACTTTAAATCAGTTTTAATTATGTGAAATTTGGATCACATTTAAAAATTGAATTTTTCTCAAATGCCTGTTTTCTTCCTGCAGGTTGAGGGAAGAGAAGGGGGGGCAGGGAGAGCCATTTTCACACAAACATTTCAAGCCCTTGTAGATAAGGAGGGTTGTCAGGTATCCGGCTGACAGCTTAAAGAAGTGCTGTTATGTAACAGATCCTTTCCCAAATTGCCTTAGAGAGAAGACAGGGCTCTCCTGAAGTTGATAATTTCTCCTTACTCATCCTTCTTTGATAAAGGGCCAGGGAGATACAGAAAACAAAATGATGCAGGTGGCAGTTTGTGAAGCTTGTTGCTCATTGCAGCTGCTGGCCTTGCTGAATGTGCAGGATGGGAGGCAGATTTCACCACGAGCAGAAACCATGTAACAAAACCAACCATATTTCCTTGAAGGAAAACAAAATAAAAGCCTGTTTGCTCCTGAATGCCCTTGCTGGGTGTAGAATCCAGGGCCAGAGCCACAGTTACCACCACAGAGCCTGCTCGGGAGGGAGCAGTTGGCCCTTTCCCCATCCATTTGCACACCGCTAAGTGTGTCCAGTGCTGCAGCTGAGACAGGAGGTGCTGGTGACCACCCCAGGGAGCATGCAGTCAGCAGAGGAGGTGCTTCACCAGGGCATTTGCTGGGCAGAATTTAAGCTGAGAGTTATTATCAGCATGTGATTGCAGGATGAGTCCTGTAGTTTTGATCAAATATTCATCTTTTCTTTCGGCCCTACTTTCTCTGACAATGCATCATCTAGTTAAACATCCATGTGTTGTCACTATATCCACATATTTGGCTCTGCTTAGTTTGCTTACTGTTTATTGATGCGCAGTGGACTCCTGTGCTGCATGGGGGAGCAATGTGCCTCGCTTTCCTAGGCACATCCTTGAAGGTTCCTCATTTTACACAGAGGCTTGAAAATTGTTGCACCATCTTTGGGAAAAAGGCAGAAACCTGTTTTCTAAAATTCAGCCTTCATTATGTGTAAAACATCTTTCAAGAACTGCAGGGCTTTTATAGGCCAATGATCATTCCATTCATATTTTATGTTTTCCGATTAATTTTTCATAAGCTCTCCAGGACCTGGTGGGGCACCGTGTAAATAAAACAGCTATTTGAAGGATCAGGTTCCCTAACACATTTCATCAGAGTGATGATTGCAGAGCTTCAGAAAACCAAGGTCCTCGGTGAGATGGGCATTGCTGCTCCTCAGTAGGATGTTGCCTGGATTCATCTCTGCAGCTCAGCACCTCTCTCTGTCAGTCCCTCAAACTCTAAGAAGGGAGCTCACTCTGCGTCCTTCTTCCTGGGTTGAATCAAGATTATTCAGCCTTGAGTTTCAGTACCACTCTTATATGGATGTTCATTATTCAAGTGGAAATCTCCTGGCAGGGGAATTTACTATGTTGGCAATAGCCATAAGCAGCTGAATAAAAGCTTTAGAGTATCACCTTATGCTTGTCTGACGTGATAAATAATAAATGACACTTTTTTTTCTCTTTCTTCAGAATCCTTGACTTGGAAGTTGAACAAAACCAGACACAGGAAGAAACTCTTCCCTCATCTGGCTCATGAATGCTTTGTCCAAGTTTAGTATTTTATTATTGCTTCCTACCCTCGTCCCCCTTCCTCTTACCACAAACACAGGAGCTTCTAAGAGCACAATGACAAGTGGAGATTGTGAACTGTGCCCCAGCAAGGCAGCGGGAAACGAGAGCTCCTGTAAAACCAAAGTGTGGCAGCAGCTGCCATCCACGATAACACTCAGCATCAGCTCACTGCCCCAGGATGCCATTCTGGGCTGTGACAGAAGGTCTGTGTTGTGCATCCACCTCTTTCCAGCACTGAATTTGTCAACAGTGATGGGGGGAGAAAGTGGGAATGAAGTGGCAATGACCTCTGGGTCAGGTGTTTTCTTGCAGGCAGACAGGCTCCACCCGGATGTTCAAAGGCTCTGTCTTGCCAGGGCTGTTTGACCAGGGCTCATCCTGATATCATTAGACGTTATTTGTTTGGCTGGTGAGGACTAACTGTGGCAGCTTTATCTGGGATACTTGGCGAACATGTTGTAAGCTAAATCCCTGCCAAGCCTCTCTTTCTCTGAGAGTATTCAAGCCAAACTGGAGTACCTTGTATCCATCTAGTTTGCTCTGTCACACAGCTTGCTCAAGCCAGTAGGGAGTAGCCTTTAAAACCCTGCCCAAAATATTTTCAGGAGCATGTTTCCAAGAAACAGGTAGTTAAAAATAAGGGAGGGTTTTGCATTTTTACTGCCTTGCTGCAGTACAATTGCTACAATGCACATGTACACAGGCTTCTCCACTTTGTTTGCAGTATGTCTCCAACTCTGACATTGCAAACATTGCAAGGTTTGGCAGATTGTGGTTTAGCACATTTAATTTTATGCACTGTGAGCAGTAGGCTTAGGAAACTCTATTCCAGGCTATGTAAGGCCACGCTTCCCTAGCATGGGTCTGGAGTAGGGGCTGTGCTTGGGATGTGCAGGACAGCATCTCTGCGCTGCAAGGCAAGAAGTCATGTTAGGGCATAGCAGTGCCAGCTGAATGTCCTGATGGGGTGGAACGCCCAGTGTAGGCAGCACCTTACTCACTATCATCAGTAAAATGCTTCATTTGGACTGGCTGAGCGAAATGTGTTTTAAAAGTTGATAAAAAGTACTTTAGATCGTCAG
The DNA here is from genome assembly GCF_004027225.2 of Strigops habroptila. Classification (NCBI taxonomy): domain Eukaryota; kingdom Metazoa; phylum Chordata; class Aves; order Psittaciformes; family Psittacidae; genus Strigops; species Strigops habroptila. Next base: position 42,448,008 of record NC_044282.2, on the reverse strand, counting down.
CGTAGTGAATGAGGCCTCTACAATAACTCATGGAATTTGCTGGCAGTGCCTCAAACATTTACCTCAATCTGTCATTGCTTGCTAAAAAATGTCTTGCACCAAAGCATTTCTTTGTGGACACTGCAAACCACACAAAAATGCACAATCCCTTCCTCCCCCCAGAAAAGAAACAGTCAAAGCCAAATCCGGTTTCCCTTTCAGTTGCACCAATGCCCCTCTATGATAGCTGCACAGCTGGCATAACAGTGACTTGAGGGTCCTGCAGAGGTTAAATGTTTACTTTGTGTTGCCATGGATGTGGAGTCCTGGTGTCTGACTTACCTGACCACCAGATCTGCAGTGTGAGGAGTCCAGAAACACCAACTTTCATACTCCGCATTCCTCCTGCCTGCACCATGGCAGCTCCCACCGCTGCCTCTCCTGACCTAAAACAGCTGCTGGCACAGCTGGGTGAATGCCGACCTGAAATGAGCACTCAAGCTGTGTTTCTGAAGTGTTTGCCACTGTCAGTAAATACATCTGGAGGAGCAGAAGGGATGAGGGTAAGCATCAAGGATTCAATAAAACATTGGTGGTAGGAGGAACCTACACCAACGTTGCGCACTGGAAGAGTTGCCCTTCAGGTGCTCATCACGCGGTTTAGTCGATATCAGTTAAATTCACAGCGAGATCATCTGGGTTCCATTTTTATATCTGTTAAATGTACTTGTCAGTTCTCAATTACAGACATGGTCTGGGAATGCAGGGCATTTGTCTTCATTTTCTAGTGTTGTGTACTAAGGTTTACATGTCTGAAGTTGTTGAGATGGATGGATAACAATTCCAGATAAAATAATTGTTGAACCTGCTTTCCACTTGGGAGAAAACTAAATAGTTTGCGAGTGAGATTCTGCAAACTTAAAGGGAAGGTAGTACATAAGGATATTTTGATGAAATAATGAAATCTATATGTATATTTGTTACATTATTATTAAAGGATGATTCCCAGAAAACTCCAACCCAAGATGCTGCTAATGTTGTAAGATCTGTGCACCTAAGGTGCAGGTTTTTAAGGGATGCAGTCTAGGTTTATTAGTCAGGAACGCAACTTGGCGTATCTGTTCTTTTCATGCTCACTTTGCAAGGTGCTGTACTACATAAATATTTATATGCATTTGTCAGAGCTAAGGACTGCTTTTCTTTGAAAATACGGGTGACTGTAGACTGTTCAGGCTGCAAGAAAAATGTTTTGTGTTACAAATCGGTGCCCTGCCGTTGAAGAGTATTATTTTGTTTTGTTTTCAAGAAAAAATTTGGTTTCAATTTCAAACTTCTGTTTGTTTTTGCTCTTTTAGTTGAGCAGCTGCCAAAAGTTAAGATGAAAGATGTGTTGGTCATGAGTTTTCAATGTTAGAAATATGTTTAATTTGCTTGAAAGTACTGAACGTCAGCCTTTCTCAAAATTGATGAAGGTTTTACATCAAAGGTCAGAAAAATCAGAGCTGGCACCATTATTAATGTTTTTTAACCCCTCTTTTTGTCTTTATGAACAGTTCAGTTTTGTGTGCCATACTGACGTGTGGCAAAATTTCCCTGGCTTTGTTCAAACTCCATTATGAACCCCAAGTTCTCCCAAGTATCATTTGTTTCAGAGACCATGTGGACCCATCTAAGATCTTCCCCTGATAAGCTATAGATTCCCTTTATTTAATAATAACTTCTGGGTAAGCCAATAACCTGCCTTTCCCAGTATGCCAGAACAACCGTAGATGACAATCCTTCTTTCTCTGTACATCTTGGGAATGGGTAGTTCAGTACTTTTCCAAAGAGTAAGAGCTCCGGGCTTCACTCAGCTCCAGTTACTGTTACGTGTAAAGTCTTTTCTTTCCAGTCTTTTGGGAAACCTAGAACTGGGGCTGAGGGCAAAGGCAAGTCATAAATTGAATTATTTTGTTTGACTAGAATTATGTAAACTAAAACAGTCAAATGGAGTGCAGGTGTGCATTGCTAAGTGCTATTTCTACTCAAGTGTTTCAGGGTGCTCCAGTGCTGTGATGAGGGCAATGTCCATGGCTGTACTGTAACAGGCAAAAGGTGCAAAGTCTGGGTTTTATAGCCTAGAATAAGTATTTGCAAGAAGGGCATCAGAGACTGTAATCTTTGCAATATATTGTAAATATTACTGTACAGAAATCTATAAGCAAGAAATACAGATTGTTCTATAATACATATATTACTTTTCTAAGGGATGTGAGCCATTGTGTTTAGTAAAATGGGCCAGACATTACAATCATGGGGATTAAGCAGAAACTTTCTCCTGGGAGCAGGTTGTCCTGTCATTGCCTCCTGTGAAGTTTCTTACATCTGCTTTTAAATCCTTGGAAATGGAGTACTGGTCAGATCTGGAATGGATGTTTCTAAGTTGCTATGTTTATATTCCTGTGAAAGAACCTGTGTGCTATTGAATGCATACAAATAAAGTTATCACTCTGAAAGTTCGTGGGTTTTTTTAAAGTATATTTTTATTTTGCTGTCTCAATTAGTGTATTATTTTAAAGTTAGAATCTCATTAGGAAATTAATTTCTCTGTGAGTGCAGCTGATACTAGACTGTGAACATCTGAAAGCACAATGCTTCCCTGGGCCGTAGCCAGACCCCTGGCTGAGAGCTTAACCAGGGAATCTTGTAAGGAGGGGGGATGATAACTGTTAGCTCTCAGTATCAGTAAATATGAAATATGAGGCTAGGGCTGTTCCACAGTATTCTAATATTTTTCATGTCAGAATATGGCTGAAAAGATGGACAGTTTGTTTCTGAAGGGTAGCATTTTTTTTCCAGACTTTGGTATTATATTTGGTTTTACTCAGTATCAAAAGCTATGGTGTGCTGCAGGCAATACCACATTCATCACTGCTAGTGTCCAAAGCAGCAGGGATTTTGAAGATCTCCTTGGAAAAAACTATCTCCAGAATCTTATTAACAAGCTGTTGTTTGACTGGATTCCATTACAGGAAGAATTCGATATATGATGCTAATTCCCAGTGCGTGTATTTTGTGAAGCAAGCAGCAGAAATAATGGTTGTATACACTGAGATTTTGCCATAGGCCAATGCATTCCAGTTGCATAACTATCATTTTGGTATGGTCTAACCTGCTCAGACACAAGTGTTTCACTGGCCAGCATTTGAACACAACTGGAGGTAGAGCTAACTGATGCTTGCTGTGCAGATTAGGCTCTTCCACAAAAATACAAAAGCAACTTTATCATCATTGACGTGTAGCCTTCCTCACACAAGCCCTGGTTGACTGGTGTTAGTGCAAGACACAAAGCAAGACTGGAAAGGGGTGACAATTTGTGTGTTGCCTCAGGAATTAATATGATTAAAATTATCTCAGAGCTTTGATTGTTTGGGTTTCACAGTTCAATAATTGAGAGCCCCCCAGGAGGACCAATTTTATGTTCTTTTTCATAGGCTGTGGCAAGAGCCAGAGGGTAGCAATCATCAACAGTTACCCACAAAACCACGTGATTATTCATCAGGTGATGATCAACATGAGATAGTGCTGAACCAACCAGAGCCAAGATTTAGATTCACGCACAAGGAGGCAGGCACAGCTGAGCGCGCTAAGGGGAATGCTGCTCTTTCTCTTTCCTGTCAACCCAACCTCTTCTTACATCACTGTTTTTCTCACTGAGTAGGAAGTCTTAACCACTTCCACATTTATTCATCAGTTTGAATTGCTCATTTTACGCCCTCTCCGATAGTCCCTATTTGTGTTTACATTTCCAGTGAACTCATTCATGTGCCAATCATGTTATACAAGGCACTATTCCATCTATCCTCATCCTACAGTCTTCTGAGTAATGTTTCCATCCTTCTGCTCAATCTTAATCTGTCCCTACCCCAAGGAAACTAAAAACTAATCATGCAAACACTCAAGAAATTAATAAGTTGCTTAGTGAAGCAGAGGCTTACTAGATTAGAGACCAACTCTCCAGTCCTTTTTCATGTACATAGCTCTTCCTGCATAACTTAGCATATAATTTTTCATCGTCTTCCTCTTTGATACCTGTCTGTAACATCATCCTTGGCTTAGTTTTAGGTCTGGTAAGTTTCTTACAGCTGTGGTGTGACACTTCTAGTCTGCAAAGAGCTTCTGAGCACAGCTATTGAAAAATCAAATGCCAAATTAAAATTTTCATGGTGAAGTATAGTTTAAACCTTCTAGGAACTTCAGTGTGGCCAAATAAACAGAACATCAAGCCAGTGAAAGTGACTTGGGCAAGCTTTGCAGCAAGAGGACTGAAGAAAGAAATGCACCTGAAGCAGCTTTGTGGGGGACCCAGCACAGTGAGTATCTTTTGAACTTTTTGGAAAGATGCAGCTTGCTCCTCATTTCTTGAGGACCAGCCCTCCCTCAACATTTATTTTATGCAGGAAAGTAAATTTAAGCAGCAGTTTATCACACACTAAAGTCAACCATCATCAAAAAGTGATATAGTCTATCAGGTTCACCTGCAAACACAAGCTGAGGTGGCCCTCCAGGCATCTACTGGATTTAAAAAGAGCTCCCTCAGAACTGCCTCCATCTGCTGTGGCAGCAGCAAGAATAGGTCTCCATTCTTTCTCTCTGCTATAGAAAAGGATTCAATTCCTTGATGTTAGTTATTATGAAGAGGCTGAAAATTGTGCAATTTTTGAGAATAAGCTTTAAATGTAACCCTCCAAAACAGACTAATAGTCTGGAGGCTCCAATTTTCTTGAATTTTTATTTATTCAGATCAGATAACTTTACTACCCTACAGTTTCTGGAAGAAAGACTGCCTCATTCCTCCAGAGCATGAGACATTCACAGATCATCTTATATTGCTCTAAAACCATTTCAGAAACAAAGTGATGGGATGGTAAAAGGCCTTCTCTGCCTGCTGATATAAAGTCTTGTCATACGCTATTCAACAGGATGGTTTTCTTCCATGGCCACTTTGTCTAAAATCCCTGTTTGCAGCTACCTGTGCCTGATCTTAACTATCACCAATAAACCCTCCTGATGTTCAAATATTTACAAAACAAATCAGCGTGTTTTGTATTATGTTAGCATCTTGTCTTACCTGAGGACAGAGGCAATATTAGCAACAGTCCTCATACGTAAAACATTTGTACAGATGCTGGAGTACATAAAAATCTAATTCTGCTGATTAATCTACAGTACACAAGATAATGTGGTAGATTTCTTATGGAAAAAAATAATACGGTGCAATAAAAAATTCTGTCCCACAAAATTCAAGGAAACAAGGAAAATGAAGTTACATAAGTTGATGCATTTCCTGTCTTTCTTTCATCATGTACATAATATGTAAATCCCACACTCTGAACACTTACCCAGAGATTCAAATAAACCAAATATGAAAAAGAGCTTCCAAAGTTATCAGCCCACTTTCCTCAGAGAACGCTAAGAAATGCATTTACAGCATATCTAGTGGTTTAGCAGAGCTGGCAAGATCTGGGAAGATTGCAGTAAATAGCAAAAGGGATGATTCCTCCCAGAATAAAACTCAGATTCTTCCTGCAGCTGGCAGGCACAGGAAACTGTTGGTTTAATTACAACTATGGATTTAAATCCATTTGTAATACTTTAATTGTAAAATAAAATTGATTCAAAAATGTTGCAAACCTCCGTGTGCACAATTGTACTTCAACAATCCTCTCTGTGTTTAGTTCAAGTCAACTTGCCACAGATTTCAGCTGGACAGAAAGGCAGCTGAAAAGATTTGAAGCTCTGGAACATTCATTTAGCTGAGATGTAGCCACAGAATGAAATCCTCCTATCAGATGCAATGTCCTTGCAGTCGAGTTAGTTACTACCTGTCAGCTGCAGATCCAGCCTCTGAAGGGTGCCAAAGTGCAAAATAACACACCCTGGCCACTTCCAGTCCTGCTTTAGCAATTTAGCACTTTGCTGGGCATCTTCTCAGGTTATTCTCCATGTGGCAGGAGGTGATGAAGAAGTGGAGCGAGCTGTGAAAGGAGGCATGCTACAAAGAGAGGGTGGTTGACCTGGACTCTAAAATCACTCACTAGAGGTTATTGTCTCAAGGATAGCTGTATCAGCTTCAACGCCTATGCCTACTGCGTAGGTAGAATACATACCTACATACATAGATGACAGGGTTTATTTTCATCTAAATGAATGTTCTGCTGTTTCGAACAATCCTATATTTGTCCTAAATAGATTACAAATATATGTTTCCAGCTTGAGTCCAGCTTAAAATGATTTAGCTCATTCCTAAATTAAAGCAAACACTGACCAAGGGCTCCTGTGCTTGTTTTCTATTGATTTTGCTCAACATTCTTCCATGTATCTTTTTGAGGTATATCTAGATATATTTCTTTTCAAAGAAAAAACTTTTTCATGGTTCTATAAATGAAGTTATGATCCAGAATAAAAGCATCCAAACATTTAGGACTGTTCAGTTACTGAATCTGGACAACAAACAGAAGTACACCAGTTTTCCACTTTACATTTTGCTTCAAGCCTGGTCTTCATCCAAGTTCACGGTTCAGTGGAGGAGACAGGAGTGCTGTGAGGAACTTTCGGTGTGTGATGTGTCTGGCTGTGGGTAAACGCTATGTTTTGACGTAGGTGTATAGTATGTAGCATGACAAGGTCCTCGCCATGACTGCAAACATAAACATTGCCTGGTACAAATATTACCATGCGATGTCCATTTCCTGCAGCCTTCACAGCCTTCCCTAACACTTCGGTTTGTTGTGACTAACCTCAAAGACACAGCTGGAGAAAAACTGATGGTATCTGCACAGTCAGGATTGCACCTTTGTCACTATGACGAAGGATGAAACATAAAGATGACAAATTCCATCAGAGCAGGAAGTACACATGGGTGGCTCTGAGTGAAATCAAATGGAAACAAAAAATATTCAGACATAAACTGATGTATTCCGTAGGAAAAAGTGTGCTGCATAGCAGAAAATCCATCAGAAGTAAGAGCAAAGCCAGCATAGCTGAACAAGGAGGTGAAGATGAACTCTGTTCAATAAGGATTCTCAAAAAATTAAAAACACGAGGGATGAGGTGAACTGGAAAGCTCCCAGGCTATGGAAAGAAGTTGTAGCTATAATGATGGGGGTTTCAGTTGTGTGGAAGAGGCAAGAAAAATTCATCAGGAATAAAATGAAAGATCATGTATTTGGTTTCCTTGTAAATAGTTGGGATGGGTCCACTATTCTGTGCAAGTCTGATGAGCTTCTGAGGTAAAAGAAAGCTGATGTGAGAATCATTTTAATGAAGCCATAGGGACTATATGCTGACTTTATATGATGTTTGCTTTTCAGGCTCAAAGAATTACTGTGTTTAATTAATTAATTAATTAATTACTGGTAGTAATTGCAGCTAGAAAGAGCCGTGTGATACTGCAGTCAAGAACAGGGGGTGCTAAAATATTTGGTAACATCTCAATCTGTTTGAAATGGTGTAACATTTCAGAAACACTCACAACCTTTCTGAGTCATAATTCTCTTTATCAGAAGTATCGTGGAGCCAGTTTTACAAACAGATGCTAGTGCTAAGGGTTCAGCCACATGACTCAGCTATGGCAGCTGAACCTGCCAGCACATGTCTTGTGAGCTGCCATGACTGTCCAGGTGCGTGCTCTTGACTCTGCTCCAAACAGGAGCTGATGCAGCCTAGCCTGTAGGAAGTTTACAGCTAAGGCGTGTTTCTTCGTTAGGAGGGCAGGTTAACACAAACAGTATCCAGCAGCACAGTACATCTCACCTAACACCCTAGGAGCTCTGTCTGCAGTGAGTGAGTCATCCCATCTTTATGTTTATTTGGCTGTGAGGAATGAGTCACTTCTGCAGCTACCTATATTTCAACGCAGATTACAGAGGGGGACTAGATGACAAGTTTAGGATAACTACTAACCTTTGGCCAGCTAAACTTAGACAAGAGCAATGCCACCCTCAACTGATGTTCATAACTTACAACATTGTGAATGCAGTGTCTGCCTGAAGCCATAAAGCCTAATGGGATTTGTAGGGAGGGGCTGTAATTTTTTTCAGTCCTTTATTGAGATAAAACATTTTGGTCAGAGTGGCTACTGGTTCTGGAAATCCCCTCCCAGGTATGGCTGGAAGAAGCTTCAGTTTGGTGAACCTCAGATTTGTCCAAACTGAAGTTCCCTGGAAGAAATGCTGCAGAGCCAATGCGGTCATTGGCAGAAGGTCCCAGTATGGCAAACGACATCGAGTGCCTCCGGGCTAGATGGGGCTCAGGAAGTACGTCACCACAGTGGTACCCTAACATCAAGAGGAACTGTAAAATGTTTGCTTACTTCTCTGGGAATAGGCAAGTTAGTTAAAGATAAGCTCAACATTTGGCATATTAATTAACTTCCGTGGAGTGCGGCTGTCTAGAACAAGTCCTTCATTGTCTGCTCCCTTCAGTCTCTTTTCTTACGGTTATTTTAAACTCTCAACCTGCAGGTTAAAGTGGTGCTAACTGAGCCACGGTGACATTTGGTATATCCCTTTGATAGAGAGCAACACAGAAGACAAATCTGAAAAGCAAGACGTATGCTCCTGTTTCAGAAAAGAGCTGGGTCTTAAGCCAAAAAATGAAGCAATTGCTGGAAAGGCAAGGAAAAGCAAGGCAAGGATTGATTACAACTGCCTTTGTATTTTTTTCAGAATGAAAGAGGAAAGAGCAGTTTGTGAAAACAATAGTAAAGGTGTTGAAAATCCATGGGGGAAGGACATGTGAGTCATTAGTGTACATAAACCTAGATATCTAAATGGTAAGGCTGGTCAAAACATTTCCAAAGAAAATATTTCGTAATGAAACTTGAGTTTTGTTGAATTCATGTTTTTCACAGAAGCACTGAATAAATTCCCCACCCCACCCCAAGAAAAGAAATTTTACTCTCCAACAAAATTACAAATCTGTGAAAATCAGTGTATTTTTGCCAGGAAGAGCCACAGGTCAAAGCAAAACATCACATATATAGTGAGGAAGCAGAATGCCCAGAGCATCTGGTATACATAGAAATAGGTTCATTTTCAGGGTGGAGTTGGTTTGGGGGGAGGGAAGGAGATCACAGAAAATTTTAATAGACTCAATTATTACTTGTTCAGCTGAACTGTAAGGAGGAAGAAATAGTTTGAAAGTGCATTCAGTGTGTAACAACTGGGGGTGGGGAGGTGGGGCGGGTGTTTGTTATAGGTAAGGACCAGAACTGCTGTGACGAGAGTTTTAGAGAGCTCTCATTATACCATTAGTGCAAAGTATTCTGTACTAGCACTACTGAGTGCTGGCACTGTACCTCCTTAATCTTAACATTTCAGTATATGCATATACTTTCTGAAGTCTATTAATATTAAAGTTTAGTATTTGTTAGCATTCCAGTCAGCCAAATATGTTACAGGCCATTAGAGTGCTACATAAAGATTTATTGCTTGTATATGCTTATTTCAGTGGTAATGCATTGAAAGGGAAGCTTTCATTTTAACTCTAAAATTGGATATCTTATTACGTGAACGTACAACTACTGCAACTGTTAATGTGTAGCTAAGTGAAAGATACTTTGGAACAAAATTATCTGCAGTTTTCGCAGTTGTGCTACTGTCAAAAACTTGTGATTTACATGTGCTGTGATACAACATTTTGTATTTAACAACTACAGTTTGCAGCAGAGAGGGAAGGCAATATCTTTTCCTCTAAAGGTCTATTTCTCTCTCTAGATATCACTTTATCCCTACTTTTATGAAAGGCAAATCTGTCGTGAAACACTCTTAAATCATCCAGGAACTCTTGTGACATCCTCTCAGGTTATTAAGCAATGCTATGTTTATTTCTAGGTGGAAAAGTGAAGCAAAAAGTAATGAAAATTCCATCAAAATTGAGAAATCACATGCTGATGTTCAAGGGAAAATTTGTTACCTCTGAAAGGGAACTATAAAGGAAAAGAGGGAAAAATAAAATTAAAAAAAAAAATAGAAGGAAAAAATTGCTGGCAACATTAGACTGGAATAAAAGTGGCTAGGAAATAGAAATCCATCAAATGCTTTAAAACAAAATGTATGACCAAGGTAGCTCAAGGGTGTCACATGCTTAGTTATCCTCCCTAAGAAATGCAGAAATGATACTCTTAAAATCTTGCTTACATGCTTTTCATAGAACGTTTATGAACTGTTTTACAATTAGCTCTTTAGTTTGTCCATCCCCAGCCCTCTTTCCCCCTCACATCTGACCCTTCGATTTGTCACTGTGCTTATAATGAAAATAAGGCTGCTCGCGAGGTTACGCAACACTCCCCAGGGCATACACTAGGCGTACCTGAAAGTCATGCCCTGTGTTTGCCTGAGGTATTAGCTGCTCCTCCCATAAAGGGGCAGAGATTGTATCTGTTTGCAGATGAAATCTATATTATTGATTTCTGGCCATCAAGGTTCATGCAGATGCTGTTTGCTGAAACCCCAAGGCAAAGTATGAATTGCAGCACTAGGCAGACACTAGCCAATTTTTCTTGCTTCTGCCATTTCCTTGCACTAGCACATAAATCTTTTATTCTGACTTTCTGCTTTGGAGATATGTCTATGTTGTATTTCATATAAATATGTTTTGAATCTTGAGATTTTCATTGCTCTTCTAAATACACTAGTCCCATATACTCTAGCAGTCTGTCAAAGGTGATCAAAGAAGGAGCTGAGAGGAGATATTTTAAAAGAGAATTGCTGATCAAAGGAATGGAAAAAACACTTTGACCAGAGATATGTGATGTTTTGTTATGGGAGGATTGGTAGAGAGGGAATAATGGTCTATTTTGTTATGAAAATAAAGATTTGTAGTAAGTTATTTAAAAATACTCTCATATCTCTTATTGTCTAGTAAAAATTAACATCAGCTATCTGATAGCTTTTCAGGTCTTTTCCTCAGCATTCCAGACCTAAGGGCTCTTTCCTCTTTATTATACATTTAATTCTTTCTCCGAAGTCTCTTGAACTGGTTACTTTTGAAGATAAGATACTGGACTAAATGGATCAGTATTTTATTTTATTTGCTTTAAAAAATCCACACGCATTTTGAGGAAGAAAAGTTGACTAAATTGACAAAGATTAAAAGTTGTGAAGGGCAAAACATGTAATTGGGACGACTTTCAGTATTTGTGTGAATCCACCAGGAAGCCACCTGCTTTTCACTAGGCTTTGTGCTGTGGGAAGTACATCCACACAGCTCAGATCCCACCCAAAGCTGTAGGATGGTGCTCTCCGCACAGCACAGGAGTGCCTTCAAACCCCCTAAGTGCCCACACTGCTTGACATGGCACAAACAGAAACCGATAATTTATTTGTGGCAAAAGCAGTTTACATTCTAAGAGATGTAAAGTAGTGACAGATGGCTACAGTACAGATAACAAGCACAAGTTAAAACAAAGCCAATATTTTCAAAATAGTGCTAGATACCTTAATCTATAGTTGGGCAACTTCATTACTCAACCACAGTCCTCATTAAAGGCATTAATGGTTGTGAAAGGTCTTTAATTTTAAAATAAAAAATAAAAAAAGAAGAGGTCACATTTTGTTGCCTGAACACAAATGTAGAACTGAGCTTTTCAAAAGTGAGCTGGGATTTTTAATAGATATGATTCAGAAAGGCTAACTTCAGACAGCTTTGAGAGTCCAGTGCTGAAAAAATGCCAGATAGGAACCCATCCCTTCCAGACAATGTGTTTCCTGTAGTTGATAACTCAAAATTTTGAGAATTTTTGTTTGGATTCCTGATTATAAATATAATATTTTAAAATATAGGATCAACAGGCACTCAAAAGTTTCAGTGTAGGCTTTCACTGTTCTTTCAATGATTCAATATTAGCAGTGCTGGAGGGAAAGTACATTATATCATCAAATGATTGTATGGATTTCAACCTAGCTTTAAAAAAAGTCAATAAGAGCACAATTCACAATGACAAATCTTTCTAGCCTCTTTTTGACAAAGATTCATTCTTCTAAAAGATACATGCACACAACACAATTACGAAATACATCTACATTTCTCCTCTCTTTCATTGCCTTTTATTTTTTAGGTGTTGTTTTTTTTTTTTTTTTTAGTTGGCAGACCTGTTTATAAACACACATCCCTCATCTGATTTATCAACCAATAAAAAGTTAAAAAAATCTGAAAATACTAGCAACAACCTGAAACATAAAACAGAGCTACATATGGACTCTTTCCTTCTCCAGAATTAGAAACACCATTCACTTTCTGGAGAGCAATATGAAAGAATAGATGAATAGGCAGAAAGAAAGGCAGACACATAAATAATTTTAAAACATGACTAATGTTATAAATCATTAAATGATGATTTTATCATGACTTTATCATATCTCTTTCCATTCAGTTGTATGCTTCGCCCATTAGGAGCAATTTCTCTTCAGAATTCCTCAGTGACTTTCCTAAGAGAGTTTCACCACTGAGAAGGAAGAGCTGACAGACCAATTACAATATCATGGATTTCCCCTAATTAACACTGTCTGGTTAGCAATTAAAATGAATATCACAACACAAACATTTCTGGAGTTTGCAGACGTTAGTGATTTAATAATCGTTGTGGTATGTATAGCGACTTCCATGTCTGTTTACATAACAGAAGCACCAGAGCCTGCTGAAGTGGAAGATGATCGAAATCATGTTCCTAATTAGGCAGTAAGCCAAAGAGAAAGGGCAAATTGATAAAGTCTTCACAGTATTCATATACCCCTTAAATGCTAACTAATCACAGGGTTATTGGTATGAAATACGTCACACTGGCAAGGCAATAAAAGCTTTTATCTGAGAACTATATAAAAATAAGATTTTCATCTTAGGAAAAGAAAATTTTATCAGAGAAATTCAGGTGATCCTGAATTTGAATGAGTTTAATTTTAATTTTGTAAGAGACCAAAATGCTGGAACCACTGAAACATTTGGTTTCAATGATTTTGAAAGGTTTAACCTGACGATTTTAAGAGCTTTCTTCTGAAAAGTACTAGCACACTCTATGGGCACTGAGGCTTCTAACCTCACTATCACTTCACTGAAGGGGGAACTAGGACTGCAATTTATTTTTTTCAAGAGAAATAGAAACAAATGTAAAACCTGTTCTCTTTAGGGGACAATGATGACTAGGACTAGATGGCAGAATATTGGATTTGCATTGTAGGGATTCCCTCTGCGTCCCATGAATCAAAATGAACTTTCCACACTCATCAGTTGGGATGCTGGAAACATAATGTTGAATGTTTTTCTCTGGAGTCACATAAGCTATAGACCATAAGCAATAGTGCTGTTCTGAGGACAACTGGTTTTGCTGCAATTGAGCTATCATGATTCACCCACAACGCAAATGGGTCTAAAAAGAAATATTTTTTTCTTTTATAGTTACTAATAAATGTACCTTTTCAGTTTGTCCCTCCATTTGCGCCATGATTCCCAGTATAAGGAGTTCATCCAATCCTTAGTCTTTGCTTAGGACAGGAAATGTGAAATGGGAATATGGCCTTTTAACTCCACAGTCACTTTTGACAACTTCCCTGATAGCTGGAAGGTGTCTTCACATTTTTTCTTTGCTTTCCAGAAGGAATGTAGGATTTGATGTGTCCTTACCACAGTAAAAAAATCATCATTTCCATGGAACAATAAATTCACCTAAATGTCTTTGAGGAGTTCAGTTTGATTTTCTCTGGGATATTCAAGAACCCCCTTCACAGTATCACAAAATGATGCTTTGAATATTCCCTTTACTCACTGGTACTTTGCTTAACCAGTTAAAGGCCTCAAATGTATATTCGCTATAAACAAGAGCTGTACAAAACCTAGGTGCAAAGCCATACAGTGCCTGCTCACTATGTTAGAAGCAATCTTGCTTTCTTTCCTTTTCTAGCTAAGAGTTGATTTATCCTGATCTTACTGGAACAGCTGCTCTTCTTGTGCTCTGCTGCAGGCCAGGCACTGTTGGGAGCTGCCAGCCATTACTGGCACAGCAGGTGAGCTCTGGCTGCATATACCTGCAGTGCTTTAATGGTTGTTGTAAACCCATTAGCATGAAACAGTTGAGAAAATGTCCATTGGCAAAGGGCAAATACAACTGGCAAATGTTTCCTTCAGCAAGAAGATGGAGATCTTGCCCAATCCTCTTAAAATTCAGTGAAGTAGCCCTTCAGAGAAGAGGTTTTTTATTCCTTCCCTGTGAGAAACTGCAAATATACAAGTTCACCACACCCCAAGCAAACTTAGCGCCTGTGTTATTTGGCTGGAGCCGTTTATAGCTACACAAGAGAAAACATGATTTCATAATTCCATCACTTATTCACTCTCTCTTAGCAGCCCCAGCTCATGAAGCAATTTAGGTCACCCAGATAACTACACTCAATCTCTCTACCCGCAAAGCTGGTGTTTAAGAAGAACTTACCATTAATCATGCTATATAATATTCAGATACGTGCATGTTACACGGCAGTGCACAAGCATGTACATACTAGCTATGGCTAATTAATAGGAAGCATGTAAAATAATTAAGCAATAAAATACAAGGCACTCCAAGGAGATCAATGATTTTGGGGCAGTTTTGCAAAATCTAGGAGCAATGACAGAGACTTGAACAACACACAGAGTGCAAAACTATTCAAAAATTGCACTGTTAATCCCCTTTTATATCTTAGATGATAAAGATACATGTAAAAATTATTATCATGGCTATACACCTGTACTAGTCTTTCAGCTTAGCTCCCAGGGATGGCACTGGAGTGTCCCACACAGGCACACCATACGGCTGGGCCACCTGGTTAGGTGCACATTGTGCTTGGGTCCCCATGCAGGAAAACTACACCTGCCCCAGAGGTACCACTGCGAGTCTGCAAGAAGCACGTCACCCAGGTGCACAAGGAATAAAAGCTTTTTCCTGCACATAATTCAAAACCTGAGGACAGGAAAGACCATCTTCCACTACCGACCCAGTGACACATCAGTCTGCAGAAAGTGTGTCACCTTGTTGTGATGACATATGGAGTCAAAGATGACTTCAGCAAGAGCACAGAGCATATTCCCCAGGAGGTAAGTGGTTCAGCAGGGCATGTGGACTTGTGTCTGAGTACCTCTATGAGAAGTGTGAAAAACTAGTGAGAACTAGTGCCCCTTTGAAGTCCTCATTTTGGCAGGACTGCTTCACCAAGCATCATGTGCTTCTGTACAGATCAGGAACCAAAGTTAGGCAAACTGTATGCAATCAGAAATTGATTTCAGGTAGGCAGGTGTTTTCAATGAGATGTAATATTATGCAAAGACTGAAAAGTATGTCCACTCTACAGTGCGCTGTTATGGCATGAGATGAGGAAATCAATTACACAGAAAGGATAGAAAAGAACTGTTTGACGATTGGGAAAGTGGCTTGGAAGAAGTGAGAAAAGAAAGGAGTGAGTCTCAAGACCAGGCAGAAGTTCTAGTGTTAACATGTTTTAATATGGTATCTTCATACACAATCTTGGAGTATGAGGGAAGCATGGTGACTTTTGTGATATATATTGAGATAGTGTCCACCTCTTACAACACTTAGTTTGGAAAGCCTCTCTGATGTCCTCAAAGAGTTCTTCTCAATTGCAGAGCACGATGCATATACTCTATACTGGGCAGTGAACCAGATATAAATCTGTATCCTCTTCCTCAGCCAGTCCCAGCATCCAGCAAGAATTTATTTGTGGAAAGCAGCCTTTTGCTTCTTAGAGTTCGGCAGCCCTCCACTTCTCCTTCAGCAGGTGCTCTTACAGAGCACACACAGATCTACATAAACTGATTGAACTGATCCCACAAGTGAAAGCCTCCAGAATTTCAGTTGTGCTCTCCATGCATTCATTAGTACTGGTCACTGACATAAGCACTGTAAACCTCCTGGGATATATCAAGTTTTTCTGTTCCCTTACCTAAAGCTCCTCACACCATCTGTGCTTCGTCTCACCCTTTACCAGCCTTGCAAGTTCCTGTTACAAAGGACAGTTTGTGAAGCAAGCACCTGGGGCATGGGGCCAGTGCCAGAACAGCCTTGCTGTGGGTGCCTTTTAGGAAAAGGTTTCATGCCATGTATTAGCAGCACAAATTATGCAAGATCATTTTGCACAGCTGTGCTGGATCCTTGAACCAAGGGCGCAGGCAGGGGATGAGGAATGTTCAGGAATCCACCTTGCCTCTGCCATGCCTCCCTGTGACCAGTGCCTGTAAGGTTTGCTTCATCATCTGTTACTGGGGTTTACCAGCAGAGACCTACCTGCCTTCACCCACTGAGGACTATGTAGTTCAGAAACAGGAATCAATGAGGGAAGGTGCTCTGATGAACCTCATGCTTACAAAAGAGGAATAACTGCTCAGGAAAGTGAAGGTCAGGAGCAGCCTTGGCTGCGGCAACCACAACATGGTGGAGTTCAGGATTCTGAGAGGAAGGAGCAAGGCAAAAATCAGGATCACAACCCTGGTCTTCAAGAGAACGGGGTTTGGCCTGCTCAGAGAGCTGCTTAGAAGAACTGTGTAGAAAACAATCCTAGAGGGAAGGGAGGTCCAGAAGAACTATTTAGAGATCATCTTCTCTGAGCTCAAGAATGGTTCATCCTGATGAGCAAAAAGCAAAGGTGGCAGAAGGACTGCCACTCGTCTCTGAACTCAAACATAAAAAGGAAACAAACAGGAGGTGGAAGCCAGGAGAAATACAGGAATGTCTGAACATGCATGGATGAGGTTAGGAAAGGCAAAGGCCACCTAGAGTTAAATCTGGTGGGGGACTTGCAGCGCAACAAGAAGATCTTCAAGGGTTATATCAGCAGCAAAAGAAAGACTGGGAAAAATGTGGGCCTGCTCCTGAGTGGAGCAGGGGACCTGGTGACAAAGAACTAGGTTGTCAATGGGCCTTCTTCACTTTGTTCTTTACTGGTATTGACCTTCAGCAAGCCCATGGCCCTGAGACCAGTGGGAAAGACTAGAGCAAAAAAGACTGCCTTGCTGGATGAGGATCGTTGAGGGAACATGTGAACACACTATACAGACACAAGTCCATGGGCTCTGATGGGATGCACCCGCAAGTGCTGAGGGAGCAAGTAGCAAGGCTACTTTCCATTGTCTTTCAAAAGTCAGGGCAATTGGGAAAGGTTCATGAGGACTGGCAGAGCAAATGTCACTATCATCAAAAAGGCTGAGAAGGAGGATATGGGGAACTACAGCCCAGGCAGCCTTGCCTCAATCACAGGGAAGGTGATGGAGCAAATAATCCTGGAAAACCCTTTCCAAACACATAAAGGGCAAGAAAGTAGCTGAGGATTTGCTACTTTTGAAGTAGCAAAGGATTTGCAAAGGTGAAATCATGCTTGACCTGATAGCCTTTCACAATAAAACAAATGTCGGGGGGGGGAGGGGCGGGGGAGGATGGAGGGTGGGCAGTGGTTGTTTACATTGATTACAGCAGGGCTTTTGACACTACCTCTCACAACATCATTAATAACCTAGATGTCGGGGCAGAGTGAAGGCTCAGCAAGACTGCAGATGATACAAAGTTGGGAGAAGTGGTTGATCACCAGAGATTTGTGCTGCCATTCCAAGACACATGACCTGAACAGGCGAGAGAAATGGGCTGACAGGAATCTCACAAACTTCAATAAGAGGAAGTGCAAAGTTCTACACCTAGGGAGCAAAAGCCCCATGCACCAACAGGCTCTTGGAACCAACCAACTGAAAAGCAGATCTGCAGAGAAGGACAGTGGGGGATCCTGGTGGACAACAAACTGACCATAAGCCAGCAATGTGCGATTGTAGCAAAGAAGGTCAAGAACCCCCTGAGGTACATTAAAAGAGGTGTAGCCAGCAGGTCAAAGGAGGTGACCCTGCCTTCCACTCTGCAGTGGTGACACTGCATCTGAATCCTGTGTCCAGTTCTGGGCTCTCCCATACAAGAGATACATGGACATACTGGAAAGAGTCCAACAAAGAGCCATGGGGATGATGAAGGGACTGAAGCATGTGTCCTACAAGGAGAGGCTGAGAGAGATAGGAGTGTTCAGCCTGGAGAATGAAAAGTTCAGGGGGATCTTATCATTGTGTATAAATGACCAGTGGGGGTGTAAAGAAGTGGGAGGGAGGTGTCAGACTAGAGACCTCCAGGGGTCCCTTCCAACTCACCTGTTCTGTGATTCTGGGAAGACAGCAAGAGTAAGAAAGCACATGTTTTAGTCTGTCCACAGAGAGAAGTAGAAATTGGGGTTCCAGCTCACATGGCAGTGTCTACCCAATTAGCTTATCCATTGACTTTAACACAAAGCTCAGAACAACATGCTTGGCCCATAGTTCTCAGAGAAGTGATGACTATCACTAGTCATAGCTCTCTCAGGCTTTCCACTGCTGTAAGGGAAATGACACAGCTGAAGCGGATGTGACTATAACAGATGATGTGCTGCTTTGCATGGAGAAAAAGAAAGCAGCATTTTCAGAACTAACATCACTATAAAGCTGTGATGATAAGTTTGAAAATCCCTCTGGTACGAAGTGTATTCAAAAAGAATGCCAAAGCATGGCTAAAATTGCTTAATTAGATACATTTTTGTCCCACTCTGTGGTATTAATTACCTTTGTCATTCGGTATATTATTATATGTTCTGAAGGTCAGACTTCAAAGTCTTGCTTTAGGTTCTTTCATTTGCTCAAAAGTGCCTGGTCTCTGCCAAATTCCTTCCTGCAGAGGTTTTATCAAGCATTTATGAAATTTATATTTGGCCTGTGATTTTTCTTTTCTAAAGCTGGGGGACATATGAAATTCATCCAATTTTAATTAGTACTTTAAATGGGTCGTTATCATATCTGAAATATCTGAATGAGGTTCTTGGAGCTGGCACATCTTCTCAGAGGGCGGCATATTCAGATGCTTTACATAACATGGTTACAATAAAAGAGGGAGCTCTATAATTTTCCCAAAAGTGGTGCAATGCAGAAGGATGCATGCTAGATGAGAACTCCCTGGGGAGACCCAGAGCAAGCAGACGCTACCATGTCCACACATTGCAAGGACATTTTTGATTCTTTGATAAATAGACACGGTGTCAACAAAAGAGGCAGAGGTTTGGGCTCATGCCTCACAGTGGAGGCAAAGACAGAGCTTCGCTGCCATCCTCTGCAGTCACTGGGGAAGGAGGAGCAGCATCTCCCCAGCCTGCTTGTGAGACACAGCCCAAGTCCCAGCCAGCTCATTGCAAAAGTGACTTCTTCTTGCCAGACAATAATAGCAGTGAAGAAATCCTGAAGGAAACAGCCCTGACAGTCTTTTCATGTTCCTCCTGCATATTTAGATGTGGTTTTCCTCCGCTCCTTTTGTCCTTTTCATGGTGTTTGGTCTTTCTTACCTTCCTGCTCAGGATAGAGAAGTAATGTTCAGCGCCAGCCTCTGCTGACGATCAGACTCCTTTTCAAAGTCCCTTTAAATAACATCAGGCAATAAGCAAGCCACATCAACTATTATGCCTTACCACCATACCCTGTGATGTCTTTTCGAGGACCTGGATCCTAGCTTTCTTATTTTTCACCCATGTTGGTTTCCCAGCTATGCTGCCAAAAAGGGTTGAAAATGAACAGGGAGATGGTATCACTGCAGACAATCTTCCCCTACCCGGCTCCTGCCTGCTCATTTGGGTAAATGAACAGTGTGTGATCCTCTAATGATCTTACTATAGTCTGCAAAGAAGTAGTATTTTTTACCCACAACTACTTATCTCATGTTTAGTTACTGGGTGGCAACCTCCAATATAATATGTTATCCCTGATAACACAGACCAGCAAGGCTGCATACAGAGGAGAGTAAACAGTCTACTCAGCACAGTCCCCTGCAGCCCTCTGATAAAAGGAAATGTGAGCAGAGGTGCACCTTGACCAGCTGGAGGTATGAAATGTGTTTGCAGGAGCTCAGGTTGCAGCCTGTCTAAAAGGTTTTCTTGTGTAGTGGTTAGATCAAGCGTCAGTGGCTGCTGTTCACTGGTGGAATTAAAGCCAGTGACAGTTTAAAAAGAAGAAGAAAACACATGGGACAGAGCAAGGAACAAGGGCTGGATGATGCTATCACTTGTCTGCAAACAGCAGGGCAGGGGAGGGAGGCCTGCTTGTCCCGGAATTCCAGTTCCCAGAACAGTGAAACAGGGAAGAAAAACAAGCAGAAGAGATTTGGAGGTGGGCAAGGCAAAATACAGTAATGACAGAGTGTCCCAGAGAGAGCAAGGAGAGGAAAATGTAAAACATGTTCTTACTCAAAACAGATGGTTAGTTTTGCACATTGAACAGCAATTACCTGTTTCTTCCAAAACAAGTTTAGTAGCATTCATGTTAGGGGTGGTATCACCTTCCGTTTTCTCCACACTTACCTGCATTAGAATTCACAAAACTCAGCAGCAACTAATATTTCAAACCTGAATCCAGCCAAACAAACGCAGCCTTAAATTGAGGCACATCATTAGTCCCACCAAAGTCAACAAGCTATTGATTTGATTAAAATTTAACAGGTACATGAATGCTTTCCTAGACTGTGATCTCCCAGTTGCTTTTACTTGCTAATTCCCCAAAGTGTTGAAAAAATGGTGCGCCCTATCCTCCTCCCAGGCAAAATCTGCCTGCCAAGCTGTTGCCTTCAGCTTGGGAGACTTCAAGCACACCCATCTGTATGCACATCATTGCTGAAGCATGTCCTTGCCTGGGACCCTGTGTGGGTTACTGCCTTCTCACATCCTGCTCATCCCAGCTGAAATGAGCCAGGGTTTGGCCTGAAGTATATATTGAAGGTATATTTTGGTTTAAATACAGTGGCTGCTAAGCCAGCTCACTTTGAGTGATTGTAGAATCACAGAATCATAGAATGGTTTGGGTTGGAAGGGACCTTAAAGATCATCTACTTCCAACCCTGATGGCACGGGCAGGGACACCTTCCACTAGACCAAGTTGCTTAAAGCCCCATCCAGCCTGGCTTTGAACACTTCTGAGGATGGCATACCCACAACTTCTCTGGGTAACCTGATCCAGTGCCTCACCACCCTCACACGAAAGAATTTCTTTATATCTAATGGAAATCTACCCCCCTCTTTCAGATTAAAGCTATTCCCCCTTGTCCTATCACTACACGACCTTGTAAAAAGTCCCTCTCAGCTTTCTTGTAGGCCCCCTTTAGGTACTGGAAGGCTGCTATAAGGTGTCTCTGGAGCCTTCTCTTCTCCAGGCTGAACAACCACAACTCTCTCAGCCTGTCTTCATAGGAGAGGTGCTCCAGCCCTCTGATTATCTTTGCAGCCCTCCTCTGGACTTGCTCCAAGAGGTCTATCTCCTTCTTGTGTTGGGAGGTCAAGGAGTCTGCACTGAACCAAAAGGTTTAGCAGGATGGTAACTTCTGTCTTCGCAATGGTGCTGGAGATGGCAGCCTCTCCATCCTGCACACCTCAGCCCCAGGAGAGGGGCATGTTATCGGCCAGGCTGAAAACATCTTGGTAAAGCTGTAATGTTATTTTAATTCTATAGTCAAAAGAATAATCCACAGACCATTCTTTTTCTTGGGCAGGGAATACATTTACTTGGCTTCATACTCACTTCATGTCACAAATTGACAGTGACTCCTAAAACAGGAAGATTAGATGTGGGCTCCTCTTCTGCAGGTGTAAATGTAGGCAGAGTCTCTGCTGTCAGAAGTCTCCTCTCTGGAGTCGGGCCATGAAGTACAGTCATTGTTTCTGTTCCTCCAAGATATTTAATGCTCGCATGTACTTGAAGAAAGGAACATTTCCCAACCACAGGAAAATTACTGTAGGTGTGGACTGAAGCTGTAAGTTCCAGTCATTCACAAGGCTGCCTGTACAAAATGAAGAAGGTTGTACAGTTCCCTTAAGCTATACATGTCCTGGGCTTCAAAGCACGTACAGGAAACACACCTACAAAAATACAAGGATTTCTGAAGCCTCAGGTTAAAAAGTGTATTACATGGCTTATTGACTTGGTGTATTATGCTCAGTCTAGTAATTTTGTACTGTGCTATGCAATTAAAAATGTCGATCTGCTAGGAGAAATTTAAACTGTCCTTCTCAAAGAAATACCCACACCATGACACAGAATTGGCTTTGGGCATAGGCAAAGTACAGAAGAAGATTACTGGGAAGGCAAGTCTGCCATAGGGTAGTGGTGTATATTCCACAGCCTTGAAAAATCCTTTAATATGGGCTGAATTCTGGATGCTTTAATTAGGGTAAATTAATCCAATCCTATGGTAGATGCCTTATGTACTTGTCTCCAGTTACTGCACATGGAGCTGGGGCCTGGCAGTCTGGGCAAAATTCTCACCCCTCCACTGAACTTGGGCACTGTGAGTTGCTCTGCCTATGCATGTCTTGAAGTGGGTGTGGAAAAAAGGCTCTTGTGGGTGAGAGGATGTGGTAAGCCTTTTTTTGTAACTTTTTCAACTAAGCGATCAAACAGAAAAAAATCCTCTGTGCATTGTGGTTTATTCTGAAACTGTTTCTGAAACTGAAATTGTGGTTTATTCTGAAACTGGATTGTTTCTGTCTTTGGCTATTAAACTTGATTAATACAGCCAAGCAGAAGCAAATGCAGCAGTAAAGTGTTTAAAAAGTACTGTTCTCCTTCTCTCTGTTATTTTCCAAACTACTTTTTTCCTTTCTGACTGTACTACTCATTAGACAGTATTTCAAAGACCACTAATCAGGCTAAGTGGCCTGTGGCTTGCTGTGAGAGATGTGGTTTAGGAAGCACAAAGTGCACGACCCCATTTTAGCAGTGAGATCAGGTAGGGCATCCCAGGGGTAAGCACTTCCAGGACTCCTAGATGGAAAAAATACATGCATTTCTTGAAATGCTGATTGCAGTGCACTTGCACAAGGCTTTCTGGAAGGCAAGAATGCAATCCTGGAACTGCTATTCATCTTTCACAGCTGTTACTTCTCAAATCAGACATTAAAAGAATTAGATATGGGATTGAAGAAAAAGCAATGGGGAGTACAGACTTTGGCCATCAACCCCATGTTCTCTGACCTCGTTGTAGCAGACTGCTACTGTACCATCATTCCTTCAGTCCCTCCAGTTCCCTGTACCAGCAGGTGCCAGTCCAAGATCAAAAGAAATCACAGCAAGTATACCTTTTCTGCACTTACTAGAAACATGGAGAGGTATCAGGCCTGTAAAGAAATGTGAATAAAGACAGATTCTTTAGCTTTCTTCCTGCAACTTATATTGTAATTCAAGATATTTTAGAGAAACACACACAGAAAAAAGGATGACCTTCAGCCAGACACCACTCAGTCCTTTGCTTGCAGAAATAAATGGAACAAGGGGTTGCTTGTTGGTAGTTGTTTGTTTATCCAGGCACTGTCAAGACCTGTTTGCTCTGCCCTGTCCTATTGAAGCAGCCATGTGCTTGCAGGACAAAATAATATTAATCTTCAGCACTTCTAGATTGCTGAACATTTACCAAGGCTTCAAATATGAACTGAACTACAGCCATAACATTGATATGTGAAGTAGTGAGCTGACAGCAAGGTAAGATAGCAAACACTGTCTTCCCCCTTCTACAGATTGATCACACAACCTCACTCAGAATGACCACGTCAAAACAAGTTTCCATGATTGTAAATCTGGACAGTGGTCTGAATGCAGCACAATGATTTTTTTTTTTTTTAATTTTTTTTTTGGTAAAAGTCCCTTTGGAGAAACAGCAGAAACATCCCTTTCTGTGGGTAAAATGACCCTGAAAAACAGAAGCCTGGCAGGTGCAGAGGAATATGCCTCCCAAAGAGCTTGAAGGAGCAAATCAACCACAAATGAAACAGAATTGAAAAGCAGGGAGGACGATAAGGGTAGACTTACACCAGAAAATACATGGACACAGTGACCTCTGTGTGCTGCAGATGGGGCTCTGCAAAGTTCCTCAGTGACTACATCTGTCATCACCCAGCTTTTCCAGGGCATTACCTGAGAGCCTGGCTGCTCGATGCAGCTATCTTAGGGCAGGGGCAGGGGTAGCCCTGAAAACTGTGATGGGAGTAGAGAAACTGTACCCATGTATGACAGAGACTGAATTATCTGATGAGGGTAAATACCCTTCTGGAGAGTGTTACTTGGGGCAAACAATGTAAGATAGATTCTTCAGCCCTCCCTCAGTCCATTCACATCTGTAGAATAAGCAATGTGCTTCATAGAATCATAGAATCATAGAATAGTTATGGTTGGAAAGGACCTTAAGATCATCTAGTTCCAACCCCCCCTGCCATGGGCAGGGACACCTTGCCCTAAACCATGTGGCCCAAGGCTCTGTCCAACCTGGCCTTGAACACCGCCAGGGATGGAGCATCCACAACCTCCCTGGGCAACCTATTCCAGTGCTTCAGCACCTTCACTGTAAAGAACTTCTTCCTTATATCTAATCTAAACTTCTTGTCCTATCACTACAGTCCCTGATGACGAGCCTCTCTCCAGCATCCCTATAGGCCCCCTTCAGATACTGGAAGGCTGCTATGAGGTCTCCACGCAGCCTTCTCTCCTCCAGGCTGAACAGCCCCAACTTTCTCAGCCTGTCTTCGTATGGCCCTCCTCTGGACTTGCTCCAACAGCTCCATGTCCTTTTTATGTTGAGGACACCAGAACTGTACACAATACTTCAAGTGAGGTCTCACGAGAGCAGAGGAGAGGGGCAGGATCACCTCCTTTGACCTGCTGGTCATGCTTCTTTTGATGCAGCCCAGAATACGGTTGGCTTTCTGGGCTGCAAGCGCACACTGCCGGCTCATGTTAAGCTTTTCGTCAACCAACACCCCCAAGTCCTTCTCTGCAGGGCTGCTCTGAATCTCTTCTCCGCCCAACCTGTAGCAGTGCCTGGGATTGCCCCGACCCAGGTGTAGGACCTTGCACTTGGCTTGGTTGGACTTCATGATGTTGGCATTGGCCCACCTCACAAGCGTGTCAAGGTCCCTCTGGATGGCATCCCCTCCCTCCAGCATATCAGCCGAACCACACAGCTTGGTGTCGCTGGCAAACTTTCTGAGGGTGCACTCAATCCCACTGTCCATGTCACTGACAAAGATGTTGAACAGGACAGGTCCCAACCCCGATCCCTGGGGGGCACCACCCGTTACTGTTTTCCAACTGGGCATCGAACCGTTTACCACAACTCTTTGAGTGCAGCCATCGAGCCAGTTCTTTATCCACCGAGTGGTCCATCTATCAAATTGATGTCTCTCCAGTTTAGAGACAAACACTTATTCTACACTGGTAATATGTTAGTTAAGTGCATTGGAAAGATGTCTCAGGATTAAGCTACATAGTTAAATCTGTAAAGTTGAAAACTGGCAGCTGTCTCAGGTGAGATGTTTCTGTTTTCATGACCTAATTCATAGCAGATATGCCCATGAATAACCTGTCAAAAGATGTAAAAGGAGAGACAACTAGCTTAAATTCTGTGGCTTATTACTGATTGCAATAGCTATTTGATCATTGTCTTTAAATTGAATACTTATCAAAGGCTGCTTCTTTCCTTAATTTTAAGGGTCTACTATTTTTAAAGCTTTGCTGTAAGACCTTTTGACTAAGGTACCTCCACTAGCTCTGAGGTAAGCACTTTGGATGCTGAACAAGGTTGATGTTAGTATTACTGAAGTGCAGACTTAAAATTGTTCTCTCCATTTCTATAATAATGAACTCTGCTGCAAAAAAAGCAAAGCTTTTTATTGCTAAGCATAAGAAAAGGTATACTGTTCAGTAAAACAGGCTGCCTATCAATCACACAAACCAGAAGGAGAACATCTGCACTTTGCTAGGATTGAGGTTTAATCTGACTCCACTAAGAATGTCTAACTAAGCCTTTTTTAACTTTTGTTTGCACTGCAAATGGAATATTCCTGCATCAACTCAATTAAGCTCTCTATAAATAAATACAGGATTCATCAAGTAGTCATCGGGATCTGGTAGACATTAAGTCTCATGCCAGGCTCCTTGTGAAATTAATTCCCAGTTCCTCAGAAGTTTGCAGACAGGAGTTTGCTTCTGTTTTCTCTCATAGCAGGGCTGGACTGATAGGAAGTGAACATGCAACAGCTTTTTATCTCAATCTCTGAGCTGCTGCACCGGCATGCAAGGAAATAGTCTTTGCTCAAATCGAACAAGCAGGCCAATTAAATTGGTAGGTTTTCTTCTTTGGAAAAAGCTGTTCCCATACCTCTTTCTCTAAGTCACAAGGCTGTAATCTAAATGAGATAAGACCAGCTCGTCAGTGGGTTTGCCTTTCCTGCTGAAATATCAATATGTTGCTGCTGCGAAAGCATGGGAAACCAGGTCATTTTTTAGCTAATTTTTGTCTTTGGCAGTTAAGACCCTCTCATGTAAGGTCACTTCACTTGACATGCTGGAGCATGCAACGCTTTCCTTGGGAAGTTTTGTGAAGGAAATAAAGTTATCTGATAACATGAGCTGTATCATAAGATTTAATGCAATGCTTAGAAACCTAATTCTCAAGTTAAGTGATTATGTGGAAATCTCAGCTCATGAAAATAATAAATATTAGGTTTGTCAGATGTCACTGCTGTGGAGGAAGGCTTGAAAATGAATACCCAAAACCTCACAAACCATGAAATAAACACAAATAATTCAGACTAATATATATTTTTTTAAAAATATAAAACATCAGACCCAAATTTCCGTAATAAAAATGCATGCCCTATTTTATTTGTGTGTGCTTTCCTTTTTAAAGAAACCTCTGGAAAGGCATTGATGCCTGTGCCTAAAACCATTAAACACTGTTTCTGTTAATTGCAAAGTAGTAGGAGTATCACACGCTTTCTTACATTGGTACTGCCAGTGTCTATGAAGAGGTGAGGCTTTGGAAAGACAAGTATGAACCAAAATGAAGTTCAATTTTCTTTTTTATTCTTACACTTAAAAAAACAGTTTCATTTCTGGATTTAGTTAGACTTTGTTCTCAAAACATTCATGGGCACTTTAATCTCTGCCCGAATCCCTTTCTTATCCTGCAAAGGCCTTTTGCAATTTAAGACTTTTTCCACTTTTGAAAAGCATTTATTCTTGCTCAGCAAGGATACTTCTTTTCAGTGGACACAGGAATGTCTTTCTAGCTCTGTGTTTTTTTACAGGGAAGCCTGGACGAGGGGAGAGTGACTGTAATGAGAGGCAGTATGGACACATCTGGGCTGCGTACAGCTTTTTTGGCAGCTGTTCACTCCTGCACCCTTTTGCCAGCTTACCTGGTGGAGATTCTGCCTTCAGTTTCAGATCTTTTATCCACATAGAGAAGTATGACTGCAGAAATTACCTACTTCTTACCAGAATTTATTATAAAGCTTTTCCCCTACACTACAATTTTCTCCAGTCCTTACCTGACTTGACCCTGCAAATTTTAACATGTTTTCCCTTTGTTTCCTCCAGCCCTCTCCTGCAGCACTTTTCACACATTTAACATGACCCACCAGTAGCTGTCATCACAGTTCAACGGGACCATTATGAGGCTTAATTTACTGTGGCCAAACTTGCTTCTCTGTGAGTCACGTTATAGCCTTAGGAGCTCTCATTTTCTGGTACCTGGGATAAATGGGAAAGGAGGGGGAAATCTTTCAATAGTGTCAAACTGCTGGTTAGTAACTTAGCAGGTTATTTGTGTTTAACAGGTCTGAGATAGGTATCAACAGCTATCTTGGGCAACTTGTACCCTGAGAAAAATGCCCTTCAGGGCTGCTTTGAGGACTACCTATGTATAGAAGAACTCAAAATGTAAGAGCAGTTATTGAATTCATTCTGCATGGGCATCATATCAAGAAGTTTTGTTTTACAGCTGTGCAACCTCCAACAGCAGGTGACAACAGAAGACCATCAGGGTTTCAAAGCCATACCACAAGGCTCAGAATAAGACTAATGAAAAATGGCATATGGTTGTCTCGGAAGGACCTTTCACAGTCTCCTAAAATCCTGTAAAATTTGAACATAAATAATATGAAGACAACATCATTGACCTTCTGAGACAGAAAGCCACACTAGTGATGCTAATCTGTTCTAAAGATTTCCTGTTCTTTTCATCCCTTTCCCTTTGATCTTGCATAAAGATATTTATTCTAGGCAACTCTCAATTACCTTTAATGGGTGTCTTAGGTGATGCTAGTGGCTTGTAAAAAGTACTTTGAGAATTTAAGAGAGAAGTCAGCTTTAGTAATGAACTGTAGTATATTTAAAGATCAGTAAAACATCTGTGCTGAAAACCTGCTGTGGTTTGTAGTCGAAATACAACAGAAATCCTGTTATGTCCTGCTTAGTTGTGCATATGCTGTCCCCACAGCAGGCCAATGCATCTACTGAGCTCTTTGAAAGCAAAACATGGGACTTCTACCTGGATTTTCCATCCCTGAAAAAAGCAGACTGTGTCCAGGTAAATTTGTCAGAACCAGCTTGAAATAACATCAGAAAAAGGTCTTTTCCATGGAATTTCTTCTTCTTAAGATCTGCAGGCAGCCTCTCATGACATTCCTTTGGTCTCACCTCCTACCTCTCTCCTCCAGTGATTCTTTCTAAGAGGGTCTCTTTTGCCACACCCACTTCTCCAACTCAGAAGAGTCACCTGGGCATAACATGAGGATTTCCTCCTTTGTCCAATGGCTCCTGGTTTGCCCAGCACTCAGAAACCGTTGGGGAGGAAGGCTGCTCTTCAGCACACATTCAAAAGTCTGATTCTTTGGGAGTATGGGGCACTTGATTTTAGTCCATGGACTTCACAGATGATCTGTGTTTCTGCTATATTGACATGCTCAGAATGTCTCACTTATAACACAGAATCAACTCCTGCTCAGTAGGTTTGATACTGCCCAGATGTATTAAGCCCATTAGGTATATACTGCACTGAAGCCTGCAAAAGTATTTCTATCAAGAAAATCCATCTATCACAGCAGGCCCTGAAATGACCTTCCCAAGAATCAGTGTCTAAAAATGAATTAAATTTTCACTACCTTTCTAAGAAGCCAGAAGACCAAACCCTGAACAGAACTCAAACTCAGTCCCAAATGGGTCATCACTCTCCTTCTTCCAGTGGTTACTTTTTTATAGCAGTAACTGTAGTCTCCTCCCTGTCATACACCCAGCTCTGCCATACAGTGATCATGTTGCCACACTGGAAGAAAAGCTGGGGGGGAGAGTGTGCCTTTTATTTTCTTTTTCAAGAACAGTCTTCTGGGATATAAAATAGTGTTTCTTGCCTGTATTATCAAAAATGACACAGTTCACAAAAGTCACCACTTTTTTTGCCAGCAGCTCACCAATTGTTTCTGATTTGGAGAGCATACATAAATGTTTCAACTACTGGATCTGTTTCAAATTTTTATGCACAAACCCTGTCAATTTTATAGATTTTATGGGCAATGAAAATTTCTGACAGGCTCGGGACTGAATACTGACTTTGCCGTATCCCAGTTTTTTCATATTGTGCCCTTGCAAAGGGTGCCAAGGATTAGAATATCAAGAGCTGTATAGTTTTATTCCTTTCAACTCTCAGCAGTCCTGTCAAACTCCATAAACTGACAGGCTCACACTGTTCATTCTTTCATCATCATTTCACAGAGACAAGGCTCAAGCTTCCCTGATGCTGTGGCACCTCTCCTGCTCTGTAATCCAATGTGCTCGACAGAGGTGGCCAGCCTGGCCAGGATGCCAGCAGGAGAGGAGCATCACGGGGATGCACTGGCACACGGGGGTACCACATTTGAGCTATCCCCGCCAGAAAGCATATTCCCAGCCTGGCCCCACAGTCCCTCCCTGCCATCCAACACCTTCTCACAGGTCAGAAGCAAAGTTACTCAAGAGAGCTGCCTCCACAGGGAGAGACCCACCAGGCTTCATCACCAATAGTCAACACAGCAGGTAATGCCAGCACCACACTGGGACATGAGCAGAAGCCCTCCAGAGACCACACCACACGTTCTCTCGTTCTGATAAACACAGGCAACTGGCTAAACTAAAAGGAGGCTTTATGTAGATCCTGCCACACATAGCTTCAAGAGGTGGGCTGCAACATCATCTTCTGCTACTAAAACAAACCCGGTTAACCACAGTGAGGCATCCACAAAACCAGAAAGCAGACAAACACCCTGGATTCTGGAGAGGCAATTAAATTGCATGCCCTGTAAGCTCTTGTTATTATAATCACTTGTGATATGCACTGTGAAACATTCACCTGGCTTTCATCCCTAACTCTGTCTGCTGTTTGAGGTTGAAGAACAAGTGATGTTTATTCTGGGCTAAAAGACAGCTTTGTTCCAGACCAGATGTCTCATTCCCTGCACATATGTCGGCCCTGCAGGTGCTATCACAGACTCGAGAAACAGCAAGTTTTGGAGCAATTTTCAAATAACAATGCAATGTCAAGGTATTACTTAGACAAAATAATAA
Organism: Strigops habroptila; assembly: GCF_004027225.2. NCBI lineage: Eukaryota > Metazoa > Chordata > Aves > Psittaciformes > Psittacidae > Strigops > Strigops habroptila. Next base: position 42,417,543 of record NC_044282.2, on the reverse strand, counting down.
AGCGCCTTTTTCTGCCTCAGTCATAGCAAGTTTTGAGGGTTTTTATTCCGCAGACAGTTGAGTTATATTGTGCTTTGTCTTCCATCGCTATAACTGAGAATAACTCCACTTACTTCAGAGGGAGGTTTCACATCTATACGACTAAGAGTGAAATTGTAAACCAGCACATGGATATACTGCATATCTGAAGGAGTTGGCTGGTTTAACACTTTAGTTCTTCAGGGGCTGGCTTTACATTTTCCTGTCTCTGATGTAGTGAAAGCAAACCCAAGCTTTCAATGAGTAATTCGTGAATCTCAGATTTTGGGGGACAAGTTTTACTCTGGGATTTCACTTGAACATTATATCAACCAGAAGTAAACAGCAGAAAGTGTCCTTCTGTATTTAATACAGCTGTTACACCACATAACACACTGACTTCTCCCTTTCATCCCTCACAAACAGTAACATCTTCCTCCTTGATTTTTTAAAATCTATTTTTGATATCTGTTGATTTTTTTTCAGCGACAGCTTGCTGTCATTGCAAATATGGGTCCTCCTCAATTTGTGTTTCTTTACAAGTGGGTTAAATTCAGATTTTAAAATATGAAGAGTAGGTTGCCCCAGTGGCTCCTGTCCTGGTTTCAGCTGGGCCAGCCAAAACCAGCACACTCCAAATACTTGTAGGTAAAACTTTGCTTCATCTTAAGCTGTGTGACTATCATAAATGGGTAAATTATTATGGTCCAGATCTACAAAAGTGACTAAAGAAGAACCTACCAGGCTTTTCAGCACCAGAGAGCCATACTCAAAAACACTGCCTTACCCTACAAGGACTAGGAAGTCTTTTGGTGTGTCATCTTTCATATATATAAAGTGCTGCATCTGTCTTGGAAGGAAATCTCTGCTCCTCATCCGTGAGTGGCCAAATCCACCAGCCAAGCTTCCCTCTGACAGGTGGGAGCTCTGCACACTGTACCACTAGCACATCTAACATGCTTCACTTGTGGGTACCGGGGGACACCTTGGGCCAGTTTCTGCCACAGGTCCAGAGACAACCACAGCAACTATACACAAGGCAACATTGGAGCTAGACCCATTAATAAGCAAGGAGAAAGACACACAGGCTGCCACATAGCACTGTAAAAACCTTTAGTTATGGATCTGAGGCACAGTATAAACTGCAGTGCCCTTTTATAGCTGTGTTGCTGGCCCTGTGTTAGATAGAAATTAAGATCTCTTTTTAAAAAGTTGCATCTTCAGAAGAACCATAACAGAACAAAAAAGTCAAGAAGAAATTCCCAAACTGTTCCACCCACCCCCAAAATGGAAGAGTTTATTTTCTCTTTCATACAAAATGTTTAAAGAGTATTTCACTTCCCACGCTAAAATTGGTAGAAATATTGAGGTACAAACATACAACTTACAAGTAGTTCACTTTTCTGAAATACGTGTGTGGAGCTGGGGTATGCTAACAGCCAGCACAGAACAGATTCTACTGCCTCTGTTTCTCTTCCATGGAAAATGAGGACATGCTCAGCCAAGCAATTATGTCCATAACTTTAAGTTTTGACCTAAACCGCATGAAAGAGAGGCTGCATAGCACAGTGAAGGGTAGACACACTAGTGCTGTCCTTAAGCTGTATTACAGAGGATGACAGTAATACAACCATGAGAGGAATTAAGGATCAAAATATGCCACGTTCAAAATCCATAGATGGCTTGCATTTTGCTTGGTAGCCTGTATCACATTTTTACAGGTATCCTCTCTTCTGCTAATGAAATAAACTTCTGAGCAGACGAATTCCAATCCAGACTATTACCTTCATTTTGTTATGTAGTAACCATATGAGATTGCTCATATGTGCATGTGCGGAAGTCTGCTGAATTAATGCACCTGCATAAACTGGTGCTTGCTGTGCACCCACTGGATCATCTAATTGTGTGTCTGTCTATTTTTGCTCTACATTGAGATTTTTGTTTGAAAATCTTGTCTTTGAAATCACTGGGAAATTTTCTGCAGACAGCTACAATTTCAGAAATTCATAACTACTCTCTAAGAGAAACACAGCAAAAGATTTGAGTTACATTTAAGTACTGTAAAGGAAACCTTTTATTCTCCACCGTGGATTAACATATTATATAGTTCAAGAAATAAATGCATACAGTTCCAGGGCTTCTAGTCATTCCCCATAATGCAAATAGTCTGCACATTCTATCAACCAAGCTATTCCTTATTTCCAGGATTCCTTTTACAGTGCTACTTGCTCAAAAATTGATGAAAGATTACTTATAAAGGATAAGAGCCTTTGGACACAGAATGTTTTCTTCCAATTTTCTTCCCACTTTTATGTACTTTATTTTCCTGTTCTTACAGCTAAAAATGCCAAGATGCAGGATGGATGAACAAGAATATAACTTGATGCAGAAATGTAAGGAATGTTTCACAGAAAACACAACACCTTATCAATCATCCAGGATACTCATCTCTTCCAAAAAACCTCATTCATTCATATCCTTATTAATAATCCTAAAATCAGCATTATATATCCTAAATCAGTGCATGTTAAGATGATACTATGTACAATTACCCCATACTCAAACTATAGGTCTGTAGGTCACCTTTATCCTTTATACCTTGATACACACCTATAATCAGAGGGAGGTCAAGGGGATCTGTACAGATTATAACTTGCTCAAACACAGCCTCAGGTATTATACCACTAGTACAACAGTTACATGAATTGCCATGTGTCATTAACTATGGTGTTAGTGCTTCAGAATTAGAGCTGTAATCATATATCCTCCATAAACTCACAAAGCTGTATGTGTAAATGACTAACAGGTACAATTGCCATGACACCAGCAGGTGGTTCTTTCTGAACTTGGTACAATCCTGGTCTTCAGTGACTGGTAATTAACCAAACAAGCCTCCCAGATGAAAGGTGAAATCCTAGCTGTACTGTAGCAAATGAGAAACTCACATCTGGATGGCCAGGATTTTATCTGAAAAAGTGGATTTACATTCTTAAAAGAGAACATACTGAATTTCCTTTTTTAAAAAAAAAAAATCATTTGCAGCATAAAAGATATATACCAGGTATTATCCCATCCACAGTAACCTTCCTGTGGTTAAATATTTTTTAGACATTAAATAACCTTCCAGTAAATATTTTTTAGACAAAGACAAAAGTTTAAAACAAACCTTTGTTTGTGATGACTGCGCAACTAAAATGACAGGGAAATCAAGGTAGGGAAATGCTGAAAGCAAACCCGACAATTATTCAGGTATACGACTTCTCAGATGTGGTCTGTGCCACTGAAAGACAGCCTAGTTTTCTCACTAAATCAGTCAGATAGATAGAGGATATTGTCTCTCCCTGTGAACCTCAGCATGCTCATAACCTTAGACCATCAAGGCGACTACTAAAGACCCATAATACAAATACATTAACCTATGACTCAAAGGTTGACTTGGGGAAAATAAGAGAGTAAAATCAAAGAACGAAAACATAAAACTTGTCACATAAAACCTACAGACTTCATCAGATATATTTTACAAGAGTCCATTCACTGAGTGATTAAATTGTTTGGGAAATTTGTGTTAAAAGTAAATTGCAGATTGTCAAACTCTCTTAAATTTTCAGTAAATATACGGCATGATGTTTGTAGATGGACACTTTGAGTTACAGACTATAGAATATGTGTTTTTACCTAAATGTTACATGCTAGCTTCCCCTCCCCCCCAAAAAGAAGTCATCAGCAATTTGTTGGAAAAGATTTTTTCTTGCCCTGTGACGCATACCTAACTATGTCTATTGTTTAATTTTGGTGGTGTGTAAATGGACTTACAAATAAAATTAATATGAAATGTGAGATTTCCTTCTCATTTTATGCATTTGCTATATTTATTTTGGAAATTCCTATAAGTTGGATAAGCAATTAAAACATAAAATGTCAACAATCTGTAAACTGCATGAATCAAAGTTATCTTTATTGTCTTAAGAACAAATGAAAGGCAAGAATGAGTATCATCCATCAGTTTGTACCAAACAGTGCAAGAGTCCAATTCTTCTCTGTCCTGGGTTCAGCTATAGCAGTCATTTTTCTCCTTCTTAGTAGCTGGTGCAGTGATGTGTTTTTTAACTTTCAGCCTGGGAACAACGCTGATAACACTGATGTTTTTAGTTGTTGCTAAGTAATGTTTATTCCAACCAAGGACTTTCTCAGTCTCATGCTTTGCCAGGGAGGAGGGGAAGCCGGGCGGAAGCAGAGACAGGACACCTGACCCAAACTAGACAAAGGGGTATTCCATACCACAGCACGTCATGCCCGGTATATAAACCGGAGGGAGTTACCCGGAAGGCCCAGATCACTGCTCGGGTCGGGCTCGGTATCAGTGGGCGGGTGGTGAGCAATTGTATCCTCTCCCCTTGTTATTTCACTAATCGTTATTATCATTGGTGGTAGCAGTAGTGGTTCTGTGTTATACCTTAGTTGCGGGACTGCTCTTATCTCAACCCGTGGGAGTTACTTTCTTCCGATTCTCCTCCCCATCCCTCCGGGAGCGGGGGGAGAGAGCGAGCGGCTGTGTGGTTCTGAGTTACCGGCTGGGCTCAAACCACGACATTCTCCTTGTCAGCTTTGGAAGAAGAAACAAATACCACCAAATGGAAATGGCAATTCTTTTTTCTCTTCCATTAGAGATGAAGCTTCATATTACTTTGTCTGTCTCAGGTAAGCTCAGTAAAGAGCAAATATTTCTTTTTACTTAGTCTCTAGGTAACCATGAAAAAAAGCTATATACTTCATGCTGGACCCAAGTTGTTCCAACTGCAAGGGAAGACATTTTGTGCCATCTCAAACCTGTAGTATTTCATATTATGGGGGAAAAAACGATCTGGAGGTCAAAATAATGGAATAATTTTCTGTAACAAGCCTCTACAGAAATTAACTCAGGGCCCATTAATGAAGAAGTCTGAACTTCAGTGCATGTTGCCACAATTAGGATAGGGCTTTGTGTGCCTCCACAAGGAAACCAAAACCTTACGCTTAACTCCCAGAGTTCAGATCCAGCATTGCCAAAATAGCTAAGAGGCAGAAGAAATCATTTGGCAATGCCTAAAGTAAAAAAGAGGTCATGGTTTGCTTTAGTAGGCAGACACAGCCTATTACTTTCACAATGATTTACTCAAGGCAGAAGCCTTATGTAGGCAAGTATGCCATCATACATACCCTTTTCCATACCTCTTTCTAACATTTGTAACTTTTAATTCCAAACCTGGCATCCATACAGTGCTGGTCAGGCAGCAATTAAACTACAGTCTAAAGTTACTATCAGAAAGAAAAGAGAGGAAGAGAAAAGGCAGAGTGTAAAGAAAACTGCTTGCTCTTGAGAGATTAAGCTGGAAAAAACAGTTGCAGGGAAGCTTTAACAGTATTTCAGATGCTGGATAACTTTAATAATGCCAAGATTTCTACAACTATGGTGTGGCATGGCACCCTTTCATTTGGATATAGTATAAACAGGTAAAAATGCTTATATGCTCGGAAGGTAAATAAGACATACAGTACTCTGTACATCGACACAATTCCACCAATGCTTGAATACGATTTATTTCACCTGGTTTTTGTTATCCGATCAGTTATCTACCTTAGCCACTTGAGGTTCCTCTTCTAGTCACCAAGAGAAAGTCTTGCTGTAGTGGGAGGACGTAAACATTCGTCCTCCACCTACATTAAACAAGATGAGATAGTCGTTTTCTGGAGGTCCTTATTCTTCCTTGCTGACTTTAAGGGCTGCATGCTTTTCCAGAGTGTACGTTTCTCTCTGTTGACAGTAAAGGGAACTTAAACAATGAGCTGAGATGGGGATGACTGCACCATGTGAAGTTTCATCTTTCCCTGTGAGCCCTGTTGCCTATGCCTCACAGCAGAGCTGTGTGACTGACCAGCAACAGCTACCTGAGAATGTTCTAATGATATCCTTCCTCTAATGCACAAGCCATTTGTTGGAAAAGTGTTACAACATCACAGGAAATTTTACCAATATTTGCCCAAATAGTTATTTTTGCTGTAATTTTCAGTGCTGATTCCCAGATAGCCTTTCTGCTGTAATATCTAGCTATGAAAACAAGTTCCAGGAAAAAAGTTTCCTGTAGATTTCTCCTTGGTACTACATCCAGGCTTGCAGCCATTTTAAGGCAGCTATCCTGCTCTTGCTGAAATTGCTGAAGGAGACAGTTTTCCTATTAGCAAGGGACCGAAAAACTTCAGAGAAGTGATTAAACAGTTTACAGTCAAACATTGGATTGTGCTTACGTGCTGAAACTTCAGATAATTGGTCTTATAATTTTCTTCTGCTTTTCCAGATTCAAAATATTTTATAAATACATCTTTCCACAGGACTTTCACTAGGTCATACAAAACAGTTTTACACTCTGTACACTCAACTTTGAGCAGGGAACATCTGTTCTTTTGTTTAGTAGTCATCAAACCTGGCTTTTTATCTTTAAGAGAAAGACAGATTGACTACATCATAAAACAGAAAGGCAGTATTATTGTGATCACAAATTTCATTGCTTCAATCTGTGCATATATTGTTTCATTTACTTTTAAATTTTGCTGACAAACAATTCATTACCACAAAAATCAAGCCATCTCTGTGAAACAATCTGCACTATTCAGTTTCATTGTGCAGCAGCTGGGAATGAAGGCAATTTAGATTGCGTAACAAATGGACAAATTTAATCAGTACAATCACAGTAGAGCAATATCTCAAAAAATAACAATAACACAGCAGTTGTAACTCTTTCTATAAAGACGACACATCAAAGGAAGCCAAAACCAAGACAACAATCTGCTCATGAGTTTTTCTTCCCTTCAAGCAGAGCCCTTTTATAGTCTGTTCTTTGCAAGCAGGTATTCCCAGCCTATAAGTCTCAGCTTTGCGAAGTGCTGCCCATTCCCAGTTTTCAATGAAATCCGGACAGAGCTCATGGAGCAGTGTGGCTTCAAGTTCCCATTAACTGCAGACAAATGGGAGGCAAACAAATAGAGGCACTTGATCTGCTGAGGAGAAGAGCCAAAACATATTTCATTCTCCAGTAACCAGGAAGAATGGAAGAATATCTGCTGGATTATGCATTTGCAGTCAAGGGGAGAAGCCACAGCAGGACAAATTGTAACCATTTCAGTTCAAAGACAAGATATGGCAATGGCAACATGTGGTAATGTAGCTGAAATCCAGCTGGGCCAATGTATAAAGCAGTGGCGTCACAAATCAGCACCATTCAAATTGTACTGACAGAAATGATGTGATGAGAAGCAAAGGGAAGTGTAAACATAACCATATTTCACCCTTTTATTTAAAAGATCAAATGTAAGAGTTCCCTAATTTGTACACAGTGTAAAGTCAAGCTACAGCGTTTTGTCTTTTCAGCAACTGCCTTCTGCTGATGTTCCTGATTATAGAAGGGATTCATGAACAGGTTTTAGCTAAGTTTAGACTCCTTTAAAGTGGTTCATTAGCTGTGCTCATGCCTCACTGTGAGTTCCCAAAGGATGAAGAAAATGGCTCTGCTAAATTTCAAAGGCATTAAAGATAACCCAGACAACCTAAGAGGCATTTTTCTTTCCAAAGAATAAAACAATGCTTTCCACTTTTGTTGCTATGTAATATATGACAAAGCTACAGACTGACTCTGATTGCAAGGATGGCTCCCAGGAGGTATACTGGACCTGCCTTACACAAAAAATTGCATGAAGTTCTATAAAAGGGTGTAGGCTTTCTACAGAGCCTCTGGAAAAAAGGCCAACATCCAGTTCTGCATAGAACTGTACTTAGCCTAAGCATTTGTTGCAAAAGAAATCTCTGAAATCTCAGGCTATGAAAGCTCCTGGGCAGCTCTGCCATTAAGAGTATCAAGGCTAAGGTATCCTACAGATGCTCTTGTTTGTCAGACTCAGAGAAGAGGGATCAGATGTTTGGCATCTCCAGCTCTCTCTGTATCAACGAGTAAAATTGGCCAGGGACCATGGGCCCTGAGGCTAACTGGCAAAGCACTCCTTGCATCTGTACAGCTTCTTCCCTTGCTTGCACTGATTTTTTAGGAACAGTCCCTGACAGACACTGTCATCCAGGATGTGCCTGGGCATTCCTCATGGGAGAGGTAGTTGGTGCATGCCAAAACCCATACCAGGGATTAGGCTAACAGCCAGTTTGGCCAATCGTCTGCCAGTGCTGAAACTTGTGCCCTAGTCCTGTTTTATTTACTATTATCACCTTAGCCTCTGTTTCTCACTGCCAGCCCAATGACTGCAGATGCTGTTGTCTCCTCTAAATGGAATGAACCCTTTAGCAGATGGAAGACAGAGATCACAGCAATCATGCCAGTGCTGTGACTAAATTAAACTAATATCAGATCATGCCAGGGGAAGCAGGCACAATCTCCAAAAGCAGAAGGCGGCATCTGTGGCGTCAGCTGTAACACAACCACCAAGGTACACAGCTGAGTCATCTGGTTCCAAGTCCTCTCGTCGGACAGGGACAACCACAAATTTCTGGAAGTAATTTGCAAGTACCTTCCCCTTCAGGTGTTTATTTTTTGCAGACACTTAGGCGAAGTGGTGACAGTGAAGGAGTCAGTGGGACTATCTGGGACTTGCAGCTGTTACAGCAAATCTACCACCCAGCAAGAATTCCCCCACCACTGAATCATCGCTATTTAAAATCAAACTTTCAGAGGAAAAAACCACAAAGCTTTCACTTAGAGCAGAATCCCACCCCTCAAGCAAGGCACAAGCCCTTGTTTGGTAAATAAGCAATCTGTTAATTGTCAAATCAAACCACGGCTTGGCTGTATTTCTTGAGCACCCAAGACTATAAGCCAGAGCAAGTTAGAACCATTCACTAATTAAGGTTTAATTATTTCAGACTGCAATTACTTGAACAGGGGGATCACACTTCTCTCCTCATAGTAGCTTGTCACAGCAATTAGTTTAGAACTGCAAAAAGACCGGCATTGTTCCTCCTTGTGCCCTGTGGAGTTCCCACCAGTTAGCAGTGTCTGCAGTTAGTACAGCACAACCGCTCAATGGAAGATAGCTTGTACCAACAGCTAGAGATGAGCCTGAAGGGAGCAGAGCAGATGGATCCCATCTGAAGAATCCCAAGCTCAGCAGCTGCCCTTTGTTCATGGGACTGGGTTAGAGCACACCAGGAAGGCTAAATGCCACACAGCAAAGATTCAATAGGTTTTATCTTCCTGGCTGCAAATGCAACCACAGTCCCCCTCACACAGCAGCTTGTGGCCATATGATTTTGTCCCATTCATTGAAAAAGAAGATATTTCATAGATCTTCAGAGCTGTGTGGGAAGCTGACCAAATACCTGTGAATGCCGCGGATCATCTCGCTAGCTGCTCATCACAAGATAGAGACCATGGGCAGCAACCACACCAACTTCAGAGGCAGAGCTTAGATATTCATCCCTGGGCAAGTGGCCTGGTGACAGAACCAGAAGCCCGTGGCACAGAGGACAACAGATTCCACTTGCCAAACAGCTGAGCTGGCACCAGGCTGGAAGCTACCAAAGCAGTAGCTCGAGATAACTACTTTTGAAAGGCAAAAGATCCCAGCTCCCTCAAGCATATTAGCCTTGAGTTGGAAAGAGACACGCTCTATCATGTAAGGGCTGCCATTGTCTGGCTCAGCACAAGCTTAGTGTTGCCTGACCTCTACTCTCAGTCATATACACTTATCATCATCAAACTGCCTAAGCCAGCTCCCCACACTTCTCTTTCAGGGCTGTGGGGTGGCCACATGGGATTATCAAATCTAGAGTTCATCTTCCTAGCTGAACATTACCTACTGTGTCAGCTGAACCCCTGAGTTTCTGAATATGCAGCCTCATGCACTGATACTGCTGTGTCAGTCCCATCCCATGCTGGAGTAATTTCAAAAAGGTCATTCTGTCCATTTGGCTAGTGAAGTATTGCCATCATATCTTTTCTGCCACAAAATAAGCATTTGGAGCATGCTCTAATAGTCAAGCAGCAATCAATCTTTAGAAAATCCCACTGCTAACATTTCTGTATGCCTAAATTGCTGTACCCATATATAGCCAGTAAAATTAAATGGCCTGATTTTCAGAGATGCTCAGCTCCTCCACAGAAGTGCCTTTGAAAGACAAATGATTTACAAGGCTGTACGTGTTAAGCTTGTTAGCTGCTAGCTCTAAAGTTTAGAAGGCTAATCTAAACTGACAGAAATAGGAATTTTGCAGAGGGACCATCTTAGAGGAGAAATATTTTAAATGAATACACACTGAATCTATATAGAGAGATTGTTACCTATCTGGATTATCAGCAGGGTTTGCAGTTCTATAGGTTGTTTCCACCAGAGAGAGAAATTTATAAAGTCATCAGGTATTTCTTATATGTGGTCCCATTTATTCGCAACAGCAATGACAAAAATGCAAGCACTCATGTTCCCTTCACGACACTGATTTAGCAGGGAAACCAGTAGACCTGCAGTCCTCTTTCTAGTAGCACATCCAGTAAAACACAACCTCCCCACAACTGGAGAAGAGGAACTGCTCCTTCCCCTCCGTCAAGATACCTCTGCTTTGGAGCCCCATATGTGGAATCAAATGGTGCAATAGTTTCTTTCTCCTTGTCACCAAGCCCCTTTTCTGCCTGCCTAAAAGCTCTAAGTCTCCTTTTTCTTAGTATTATGCTACATACACTTTTTTTTGTCTTTTTTCTTACTGATTGTCCTGCTTCGTTCTCACACAATCAAACATGCCTCAGCATGTGCCTTTTTTCATGGAGGCTGATTGTTTCCACCATTATCTCCCAGAAAGTATAGTTACTTGTCATCTGAAAGAAGCAGTGGCTGTTCTGCCCTTGTTTGTGTGCCCACTGAAATCATAAGAAAGGATCTCACAGGCTTTGCTGTGCCCTGGATGAAGACCTCTAACCATATTCTTCCTTTGTGTGAGATGTCCTCCCTCCACAGATTACACAGACAAAATCCAGAATATTCACTGACAGCTGAAAAACCAATTTAGGACCCAAAGTCAGTGAAAAAAATAATTGTGATGAAGCAAGAAATGGAACAAAAAATTATTCTAAAATCCCAGTTTGGGCCTAGTCTCTAAATCAGAGGGAAAGGTAGAAAAAATTATGGCTTGAGTGGGGCATTTATTTCTTTTTAATAACTAGGTGCAGAGACTGATGTTCTCTTTGTGATAAGTTCAGCAAAACAGCAAACTGATGAGTAACTGTTCAGTACTATGCTTGCATGCTCCTCAAAATTCTAATTATTCCAGTGAGTAGACAGAATACAATTTATCCTTCCCATGAGACAGAAGACAGACAGCAAGCTCTGTTCTTTTAATTCATTAATCTAGTAATCTATATTCCACATTTTTGCAAATCAAATTTATCCTGCATAGTAAACGTAGCCTGGCAAGACTTCACTTCAGTGTATGTGATTTTACTAATCTCCTTTCAGAAATCCTTGATCACTCCCACTTTTTTGCAAACATCAAAGAAGACATCATGGCAGCTGTCTTTCCTTTTGTTAGGCTGGGACTGAAATACCCCATGAGTAAATGCCGTGAAATAAAGATGTTGATTTGATAGATTTTAAGATTTTGCAGATCTCCCAAACCTTGGGTTTGGGTGTATAATAACAGCAAATACTCCATAGGTATCCTTTATTAATTTGGCATTTTTAATGTTTTTTTGCCTCCTTCAAGCCCCCTCTACAACCTGTTATCAATCACTTTTACTTACGTTACCAGACTTCCTACACTTCTGAATTTTCTCATTATACAAAAGTAAACGTACATGCATCCAGTAACAGTTCTCCCTTTCTCTCTGCTTATCCTGTTTGTACTACACATTAAGAAAAAAATACAGAACCAACTTGAGAAAAAAGTACAGTTTCCTGCAACAGCGGTTATAGGAAACTGCGGTAATTGCTTATGAACCCCAAAGTCTTTTCATTTCATTTTATTAGCATCTGAGGCATTACATTTGCCCATACTGTTGTTAATCTGCTTGTTCAGAAGCACAAGCTGGCAAAAGAGCATCCCATCAATTCAAAGTATGACACAGAGCATCTCAGGGTTAGAATAGTTAGTCTGACCCACAGCTCATACTGTAGAGATTCTGTGATTACTGAGGCCACTATAACTTCAACCATCTTGAGCACAGCTTAAAGACCCATTCACAAACGAAACAAACCTGAGACTTATAAGGCCACACAGAAGCATTTATATTCCAATTGAAGACTCTTTTTCTGAATATGCATTGAAAGCACTATGTATTTTCATACGCTGACATCTAGGCAAAATCTTCAAATAGCTAGATTGATTTAATTACCTTTCATGCTTAGGGAGTCCAGGAAATTATGATTCCTGGGCCTGTTTTCAGAACCAAGCAAAGACAAGAATTTTATATTTCAGCCAGGCTTTAAATCCCACGTTCTTCTCATTTCTAAAGCCCTACATACATAAACTGAATTTGGATTCATGTCATCATGCAGGATGTGAGTAGTTACATGCTCAGCACATCTAACATATTATGGAAATTGTTTACAAGCTATATGGTCAAGCTATAGTAATACAGTAAGTAAAAGAAGAAATTTGCATCAGCCTGTGGCTGACAGTATCTTCTGGCATATCAACTTTGTACTAGGAAATCTACTGATACTCCTACATGAAACTTCTTCATTACTTTTTTATTTAGTCATCAGATATCCGAAGAAGTCTTAATGTTATTTGTATATTGTAGCTGCTGGTCCACGTTCAGCTTCTTGCTATATGTGCTCATCATATGTAAGTTAAAAGGCTCATATGCACTGACATTTCTGCAGATGGTACAGGTGATAGGCTGAGACAACAAACGGATGTAAGCATATAAAGAATAATTCATACCTTAGTTATTCTGCCTTAAGGAAGAAGTTCTTTACAGTGAGAGTGGTGAAGCACTGGAATGGGTTGCCCAGGGAGGTTGTGGATGCTCCATCCCTGGCGGTGTTCAAGGCCAGGTTGGACAGAGCCTTGGACCACGTGGTTTAGTGCAAGGTGTCCCTGCCCATGGCAGGGGGGTTGGAACTAGATGATCTTAAGGTCCTTTCCAACCCTTACTATTCTGTGATTCTGTGATTCTATGATTCTATGAAATAATTCATTAGCATTCAGCCATGGTAGGGGACTTCTTGCCCATTAAAAAGACATGATGTTTACCCTATGCCACACTGGGGCTCCACAAGCAGCAGAATCTCCCTGTGGATAAATTGGATAAAAAAACTGGGCTAGATTAGTTGCAAGAGATTAAACAAGGATGGGAAGAAAGACAGAAAAGATTAAACAAACAAAAAAGGAGACCATAGTAACTAGAGGAGGGCAGGTACCTGAGGTGATGGTCAAAATAAGTCTCAGTTGATATATTCTTCTCAATAATAATTTCAAGTAACCAGAACATTTCAAAACTTAAAGAGAAAATGGACCTCTTAAAGATCCTCCTATTTTTCCTATCACATTGTCTGTTTTTCCCCTCTTCTCATTGACATTCTTTTTCTCTTTTTTTCCCCATCAAGCTTCAGCTTGAAGCATAAGTCCCATTTCAACTCCTGCTCATCAAATACAGCAAACGTGCAAATATGCATTTGATTAGTCTTAATTTGTATGAGGATAGCTGCCTAATTTAGGAGTGTGAATTCCTCATAGAAACAACTATGCTGGTATAAATCCACGTAAGAAAGAACTAGCATAGAGATGTTGGTATAAGTAGTTTTAAACAAGCATGCCAGTCTTTATGAGGACAAAATTACTGTAAGGAAGCAAAACTAATGCAAGGAAAACTATTGATTTCAATGGTATTGCTTATGTGAATAAGTTGCTAGATTGAGCAACCTGTTGTACAAAATGGACCTGCTTCATCTTGACTAAAAAGAGAATGCTGACTGTGAGTTGCAGAGTTTTAAAATCTCACTGGACTGTCCTTACAAATAATGCAATTTTTAAAAGAAAATCTATCAGTGTTCCTTTGAAAAATACAACAGGACAAACATCTGATTGTGTTCTCTTGCTGCACTCTTATCACTTCCAATTCTAAATTAATAGAGTTGCATCCTGTCCAACAGCTACACATTCCTGTGTTCCTAGCAGAAGCCAACACTGTTCACTTAGGAAATATCTTATTAAAGTGAGTAAAAATAGTTACTTTGGAAAAGAAAAAAAAAAAATCCACATTTATCTGGACTTCAGTTGTTGTAAGAAATGTTTCTATTTCCAGAAGTATTAGAAGTGGTAGCTTATGATAATAAAAATTTCCTGGTACCCAATACCACGGACAATGGCTCTATATGTGAAATAAACCAAAATGGAGGAACTGGCAAATTCCATGCCACTAAAGAAAATATCTCTAGTATATCTCAGGGTATTTCTGTTAGATTTGGATACAAGAAATAGATTTCATTAATACAAAACTCTAATGTTACACAGAAGTACCCCAAGTTTCAGAATGTAAAGCATGTTATATATGTACCATGGGCATTTAACTTACAGGGTTCCAATCCTGTTTTGATTAGGTTCTTGATGTTTGATTTATAAGAGAAGATCATTCTACCAAGGATGTAAAAGCTGCCTACCATTTGTTCACATGACATTTGTGCTTCTCATATGCAAAACCTGGGATCATTATTTATAGGTAAAGGAACTCTGGATTATCCCACGAGAATGAGAGAGTTCTTCATCTGTTCATAATTTATTCTAGTCCTGCTGCTAGTTTTGGCAGTTCAACCATTAGACACAGCCAGGCAATAAAAGCTCACAGCATGGTGCCTATCCGTTGAGTTTAGCTCTTTTGCAATCAAGGCAGCAATATTCTTTTGTTAAGTAGAGGCAAAACTCTGTGTACCATGCAAACATGTTTTTAGGTCAGCTATGTGCATTAGCTGCTGTTGAAACAAATATAAGCTATATATAACCAGTGACAGAATCTGGCATTTTATCTCCAAATCATTCATGCGCATTCAGCTTCAGAACCATATTTGTATATGAGATAATAAGCAAAATAAAATCCACTTTTAAAAGATTAAAGGTATTATAACCCTTACATATTTAGCATTTTGTCCTTATAATCATAGTTAAGGTCGCAGGTCCAAATGGAAATTAACTGTGTTAACCGACATGCTGACTAGAAGCTGACAGAAGTTATCAGTTAGTTATCAGTCAGTCTTATCTGTACAGAGGTTTAACACTGCACTATTATTCTGTTGATCAGTCTGCTTTTCCAGTTCCTTTTTTAGCAAAGAATTTATAGGGAAATTTTGACAGGCAGTTCAACCAACTCCACTAAACTGGGCAATTCCCATTTTCCTATCTAAAAGAGAACATCCGATGGTTTTGGTCTTGGTCCCTGGACAACTTTTCAAGTGAGGGTGTGTAGTCTGTAGGCAGCTTTCCCAGTTCCCTTGCTGACAATGATACAACCCCCCCCCCCCCTTATTTTTCCTTTTGCAAAAGTTAAAAGTACTTCTAGTACTACTCAGCCTGACAGGTACAAGACAAAGATGGAATGCCTGATTCATCCCAGTAAACTGGGACATACAATCATAGGATCACAGAATGGTTAGGGTTGTAAAGGACCTTGGTTAGGGTTGGAAAGGACCTTAAGATCATCTAGTTCCAAGCCTCCTGCCATGGGCAGGGACACCTCACCCTCACCCATGTTGCCCAAGGCTCTGTCCAGCCTGGCCCTGAACACTGCCAGGGATGGAGCATTTACTACTTCTTTGGGCAACCTGTTCCAGTGCCTCACCACCCTCACAATAAAGAACTTCTTCCTTGTATCTAACCTGAACTTCCACTGTTTAAGTTTGAACCCATTCCCCCTTGTCCTATCACTACAGTCCCTGATGAAGAGTCTCTCTCCAGCATCCCTATAGGCCCCCTTCAAACACTAGAAGGCTGCTATGAGGTCTCCACGCAGCCTTCTCTTCTCCAGGCTGAACAGCCCCAACTTTCTCAGCATGTCTTTATATGGCCCTCCTCTGGACTTGCTCTAGCAGCTCCATGTCCTTCTTATGTTGAGGACACCAGAACTGGACACAGCGCTCCAAGTGGGGTCTCATGAGAACGGAGTAGAGGGGCAGGATCATCTCTTTCAATCTGCTTGTCACGCTGCTTTTGATGCAGCCCAGGATACGGTTGGCTTTCTGGGCTGTGAGCGCACACTTGAAGCCAGCTCATGTTAAGTTTCTCATCAACCAACACTCCCAAGTCCTTCTCTGCAGGGCTGCTCTGAATCTCTTCTCTGCCCAACATGTAGCTGTGCCTCGGGTGGTGGTGCACAACCTGATTACAAGCACTGGGAACACAAGACCTTGCACTTGGATGCTACTACCCATTTTGCTTAAAAGATCACTCAACACTAAATGCAGAAATGCAACTTCTCTTGACTTTTTACACATACTTTAAAGTGCTTTAGAAATGCAGAATGTACAGGCAGGCTTGCAAAATGCATTAAACTTCCACACACTATGTTTCCCAGGGGAAAATATCTACCATTTTTGTTGGGACTTTTACTGAGCAAGGCTAACCCCACTGTGATAAACTTGCATGGCAGTACGAAAAATTCAGGTTAGGCATTTGGGCAAATTTTTTAGTGACAGGGATAGTGAAGCACTGGACAGATTGCCCAAGGACATTGTTGAATATCCATCCCCAGAAATCTTTGAAAAACTACAGTTATAGCTGATCCCACCTTGGGGCAGTCAGTTGAACTAGATGAACATTTGAGGACACCTCCCTCTTTATTTCTGTCAGATAGATACTCTGTTCTACAACTTACTATGAGGAATAGCAGCAGAACAACCCCCTCAGCCTTACTGAAGCAAATCCATTGCATCTGACGATGTGCTGTGGACAGTGGCATGGAATCCACTGCAGCAGTGGTTGAGATCACCTACAGGCACCTCAAGCAGCCACACAGGAGCTCAAAGCCATGTCAGCCAGGGTGGATTGCCCCTATTGGTGAATCTTTGCCCTGATAAGCATGAGACATAAGCCATAGGGACAGACAAAATTAAAATTAAAAGAATAATTATGTGAGGGTCTACCCTTTCTCAGTATCAAAAGGGAAGGAAGGACTGCCTGTAGATTTAGTAAGAAAGACACTGACAAATTGTTTGCAAACACACCCTCATTCTGCACTTTCTGCACAGCTAAAGTGCAAGACAGATCTAGACTTTGGCTTTTTCTCATCAGCTTCTTGCAGGCTTCATTCAACATGGATTACAGAATTGAAGAGGAACAGCAGGGTGGGAGACATCTATTAGGACTGAAGAGCAACAATGACATTTTTCAGAGGAAGCGTGAGAAATGCTTCATAGTAATGAGTAGGAAGCCTGCGCCATACTGTAAGTTCTTCAAAACAGTGTCCAGAAGTGCTTATTGCATAACTTTTCTTTTACAATTAAATATAATCATGATGATGGCAAGACAGTCTTTAATTTTAGCACCACTAGGTAAAATGCAGTTGACAAGTGGTTACTGTCATGTTGAGGATATTAAGTCTTCTTTATAAATTGAAACACTGTGCATAATTCCTACTGATTATGTATTTATATCCTGAACAGATAGATTTCTTTCCCAACTGGTCATCTCGGCA
This sequence comes from Strigops habroptila, assembly GCF_004027225.2. NCBI lineage: Eukaryota > Metazoa > Chordata > Aves > Psittaciformes > Psittacidae > Strigops > Strigops habroptila. The sequence continues at coordinate 42,399,877 of NC_044282.2, read as the reverse complement.
AGGGCACTAGGATTTAAAGAACCCTAAATAATTAAATATTAGGACAAATGAGTATCACTTGGGGAGGTTCTCATTTCCATTCAAAGTATAATATAATTAAAAAAAAAAAAATCATGCTGGAGTATATTTCGTATGGGCTGAAAAAGAGAAGAAAGGCAATAATTCCTGATCCCCATGCTGCTGCAAAAGAGAAACAGAGAAGAAATATTAGCAAATTTACACTGCCAAGCCAAACACTTCAACAAACCCTATGATGCATGGCCAAAGATTTATTTATTAAAACCAAAGATGTTCTATATGAATATGGTATCTAACGTCTAAATATGAAACATAATCTGGTTGGAATACAGTGTTTGATTTACGGCAGGCACCAATGAGAATTTTCTGTTTCTTTTCCAAGGCAGGATTTCTGACCTGTCCAATGACTGATCCTAAGATAAAGGACTGGATAGTCAAAGGAGGATTAGAGTTACATTTCATGAAAACTGAAGGAATTTCTCAACATTAGCAGAACGCATCTTGTAAGACCAAGACAGCAGCACAGCTCTGCCATGAAAGACTCATTAATACACAGAATGTGGCTCCTTCTCTGACTCCTTGCTCTGATCTCTTTGCTATTTGTACCAGCAATGAAACTTAAAAAATACATTTTAATAAAATGTCAGAAAACAAACATCTTTCAGTGTTCCGTATGCACTTTGTGAGGCCTGTAACTTTCCTGTGTCAAGGTCAGCAGCCTCGTTAGCTTTGCAGTGGCTGAGCTGTAGTGAATAAGCCAAGTTCACAAAGCCTTTTACAAATGCAGCTGGCTTACAGCACTTCAACACTTAAAAAAGAAAAATAAAAAAAAGAGGCTGATCAATAATTACTACTCCCACAGTAAGGCAGCCATGAATTATTTTAAACAGACTAGAGTGCACTCAATCTAAACATTTAGTTTTGCTGCATTCCTTCTGAAGCATCTAGAGGTTGTGCTGTTGAACAGAGTGGGTTTCTCTATTTTAGACTGAAAAAATAACAAGAGGGGGAAAAAAAGTCAAGGAAGCATAACATATTATTTCTCACAGACTAATTGCCTAAATTCCTTAGTTGGGCAAATAAGAAATAAAGCCGTGTACTTTTGTTTTTAGAATTACAATATTCAGTATGAACACACGTGTGTGTGTGTGCAAACTTGTGACTGCGATATTGATACATTAAGCTATATATGGACAATGAATAGAGATATATAACCTTCACTAGCAATTATGTAAATCCAAATAAGTGAGCAAAATCTGGTGACAGCTGATGCCATGAAAGTGCAGAGTTGCAAGCAAAAAAAGTATTTAAAAGATGGAAGGAGGTAGATGTAGAGACCTGGCGTGATGGAGTAAAGTCTGCTTTACATCTTGGGCACTTTATTCTGTTATAATTTTGTTCTGTAATCCACACGGGTGCAAACTGCACTAATGTACACCTATTTATTCTGAATGGAATACTCTAGTTTTTCTTAGGTAGAGTTTACATCACAGTTTCCTGCTATCTTTTTCCTTTTCGAAACGTTCAGTATTTAAAACCATAAACATTCCAACCTTGTTCTCCAAAATATTGAACACATTGGATCAATTTTTTTGCTGTGCCTCCTCCCCCCCCAGTAGTAATCAAGCAAATTAAATGCAGTTTTAATGTACTCCTTTTCTCCTTTATAGTAAAGTTTGCCTCAAAGCTTTCCATGCCTCTGGCTTGGGGCTGAGCCCGTAATCCAAGTCTGTGGCAGAGTGAGTCAGGGCAGGTGATGCCTTTCTCTGAAGAAAATCTGCTCTTGCCATTCTGCTGACTCAGCTAGGCTGCAAGTCCTAAAAGTCAGTCTTATGCAAGAGAGTATATCACTTCACAGCAATATTTTAGTAAGAGTTTTAGAAAAAGGCTAATAAACCAAGGTTCTAACAAAAAGAAAATAGAGACAAGAAGACAAAACTATGATATATAGAAGTTATCTTTAAATTTACTATTTCATCATATGCTTACACATTATTCTGCTGCAATAATATATTGAACCTTTCTTGTTATTAATTCATGTACTTTATCAATGACAGTGGTTATTTGCTATCATTATATATGTGCATACAATGAACAGAGAGGTAGGAATTTTCTCCTTTTTTTCAGTTTGAAGTCTTAAAGCCTGTATAGCTTTCAATTTTCCAAAGACTGAGCTTTCAGCACTTCCAGCACTTTCAGCACTTTCAGCAGTAAGCATTCACATCAGGAAAGGCTCAGAAAATGAGGGACTGAGTTATTTTTTAATGTCAGACCAGCTTCTGTGGGCAAAACAGGTTAGTCTAGGGCCCAAGAAAGAATTATTGTGTAAATCTCACAAAGAAGGAGTATGCAGCTCACACTGCTAAGAGCATTTTCCTCACCAAGAAGAGGAAAAGGAATGATGTCCTGAAAGACAAGGGACAATTGTACAGGAGATATCTGAGTCTGCTTCACTAGAAGCTAGCTGCATGTTGTCCAGCCATACCTACATGTCAGCCAGGAAGAAATTTAATTTCCTACATGATTTCAAAAGATCATTTGCTGAATTTGGTATTGGATAAATTTCAGTCCTATTTTAATTCTTGCCACAGAAAACACAGTTATGTCCCTGAAACACAGGAATGGGAGTATAGACATCAGGAAGTTCCTACTGGCTGAGCCCCAGAGGTTTTGTGAAAGGACAACCATGCACATCACCAATGAAGCAAGAGCAGTTGTTCTTAAGGTATCAGGTTCACATGAGCTTCCACTATGATAAAAGTTTTGCTTCTTTCCATCCTCCACACACAGCATATTAGCTCACAGGATGTATGGCACAGAATCCTGATAAAATCACATTGATTTGTTAGGTATTAAGGTTTGCCAAACACTAACCCACAAACTTGAGATAGAATTAATTTCTTCTGCCAAAGCACTTAATCTAAATGCTGCCACAATTTAATAAGGGAAATGTTGATTTGAAGGTTGCCCAGAAAAAGGATACACATAAATATTTATTCCATTAATCTAAAAGATAATAATATTGCAAAGTTATTCCAATAAAATACTTGCCAACTGTGCAAGCATTTCCCCTTCTCTCCTCCCCCCTCCACATTGTGGTGTCATGGAATCAGTAGAAAAAATCCTCCCAGCCCAGCATGGAACATCAAGTAAGAAAATATGAAATCTTTAATTACAAAATTCCTCCTTCAGCATTTTGCTGAAATTATTAAGGGATTTCTGTGAACTGCAGTTGTTTTCTTTGGCATGCAAGCTGAATCTGGAGGCTTTACAGTCCCTGATAGAAGTGGCTGTTGAAAACAGGCAGAAATGATGAGGACTAAAGCCCACGAGTTGTGGCAGGCCTCTTATTATTTCACTGAAAACTGAAAGGGGGAGGCAGGGAATATTTTATGAGTAATGTGTTTCTCATGTTTTGGAGTAAAAGAAATAATAGAAAGATGGTTGGAAATGCCATGAAAGATCTCATCAGAACTGTGAAAGCCACATAGCACTCTATTTTGGGATACAAAAGAAAATTATTATCTGTCTGGTAAGAAATAAAACTCCGCAAAATTTGGGTCCAGTGTCCCAATATCCAAGAGCACAACCCAGAATATATGCTTTTTAGTAGTGCCTGGTTGCTAATTCCAGCAGGACTGAGAGGTACGCACAACCCCCCTAACATATATACACCAAGACAGCGGCAGACAATGGTCCATGAACATGAGCAGAAGCTGGGAATCAAATGCAGTTCTGTTCCTGCAGGGTCTCTGTATGAGACCAAATCACAAGGCTTCAGATTCTTGCTTTGTCTTTGCTGATCTGACTGTGCTTCTGCCCATTCATTACCTTCATCATACAGATGGAGGCTACACTTCGTTGATCTCCTCTCCTACCTGGCTTCACCTGCCAGCATCATCTCCTCTGAATACTCTTAGACTAGAATTTAGGGTACTGTCTCGGGAAGAGGAACCACAGCTCAGAACCACCTGTACTGTCATCACCTCCCACCATTTTTGCCACCGTTAGCTGAAACTTAATGGAAATGCATTAAGCTAATGCTGTTCTGAGGATTACCCATAGGCCTTCAACTGTGGTCTTTCAGACTTCTTGAGGATGACAGTTTTGGAAGTTCCTTTTATTTTCTTGTATTTTTGAAAGAAAAATTCGTGTTTTCATTATTTCCCTGCTTTGCAAAGAGCAGTATGACTGGAAAACCTGTAGTGTGATCGCTGAGAATTAAAATCAAACATAGCAGAGAATAAGAAGAGATCTAATAATAATAAAATACAGAAATTGCAGCCTTAGTAGGTGGGCAGAGAGTCAGTTCCTGAATAACGACTACTGTTAGGTCAGCATCTTTCTTGAGGTCAGAAGCCCCCTGCTCCAAGCTAGCAGCTCTCCTGCCTGTGAACAGTGGATTGCGTCTGCAGAAGTTGTTTTTGCTGGAAGATGGGACATCAGTGACATCAAGCCCAGTGATATGGGCTCAGTGATATCAAGCAGACAGGCAGAGAGCAGCAGCAGCCCTTTCAGGAGCATGTGTCAGAAATAACAGAAGACAGCATTTCAGCTGCTTGGCTCTGGGAGCCCTATCTCCATGGAGAGTAAACTAGTCACTTTCTAAGATTAGAGCCACCCCTGCTTAGTATTCCCTCCACATGCTTTGATGAATACACACACAAGATGGCAAATTCCACATGCTGAGTTGACTTGTCCCTTTTCAAAAATAAGGATACCATGAACCGGGTGCACGTGCTGATAGTGCTTGTGGAGAGCAGAAGTATCACCCAGAGGCTTCTGGGATTTTCAGACATGCACTGAGCCACAGCCAGAGGAGCAACTAGCCAGGCAAGGGAGAGTTTGGTGGTCTACACCTCCTGGGATGCTTTTCCTCCCAGGTTCAGGATGCACACATGTGGAAAGGTTAGAGGTACAGAGCAAAGCACCTGAAGGTCCTGGTACTCTGTAAGAACATCTAGCAATTTCAGTCTTCATTCTGCCCCCATGCTTGCTGGCAGCAGAATCACTCTGAAACACAGTACTAGTGGTCTCCATTAAGACTAAGTACAACAGCAGGAGATGTGCTGCTCTGTGAACTTTCCACTGTTAGCCAAACCAGCACAAAGCAGCATTGTTAACATGGAGTTAAGCGTTTCTCCCTCTACCCTCTCAAAATGTCAGCTTACCCCATAATGCCATTTCTATGAAGCCTGCAACTTAAGAGTTAGGTGCTATCCATGGTGCAGTAGAGGTCAAATCTCTCTCAGAACAATTTTCTTACTACTTGAACTAAACGACCACTCTCTGTTTCCCTTTACTGGCTGCCCTTTTATTGATGAGAAAGAAAACTCATTTTTAGAGTGACAAGAGAACTATTTTTCTCCCATTTATTGTAGTATCAACCTGAAGAAACTATTGACATCAATAATGTTGAACATCATGAGAGAGGAAAATCAGGCCCCAGTGGTTCACAGAGGATTTAAAGGGATCACTGGTTCAGAAAAGGTATAATGCAATTTTCTATGACACCAACAATTGTACTTTTCCACCAGCAAGGCAAGCTTCTCTTTCAAGAATGGATTTAAAAATGTCTTTAAAAGGTCAGTATACCTCAGACATCTCCTGGTGAGTGCTAGTTAGCAGATACTTTAGATTAAGCAAATGAGCTAGAAGAAATTTGTCTTCTCATCTCCAATTTCAAGAAAGGCCACTTAATTAAAGTCCAACTTGTGAGGTGCTGGGCAATCTGTGATGCTGAAATCTGCTTATTTGTACAAAATCCTGCTGATGGAGTTCATATGTTTAAGCAAAACCAGTTCACTGGAACATTTTTTAAACTACTGTTCATACACAGAAGTATTCCACAAGAAAAAAAGTGACTTTTCTAGTTCACAGAGTACATTTGAACTCATTCTTAAACTGCAGAGTCTACAATACGTACTGCCCAGAAACAATGAAAAAATCCAAAAGATTCTAGTGTGACGTACTGAAATAAACCCAGACCTTCAAGAGCTGACATTAGTTATGTGTATTGTGAACAGTTGTCACATAAATCATTCCCAATCTTCGGTCTTTAGTCCCACATTTTGTCCCTTTCTCGTTATTATTATTGCTTGTTGTTCAAATTCCCCATAATAAAATCAAACAAACACATCTTTTTTCTTATCAAAGGCAATAAATTTCTTGGCCTCTTGCTATACATCTCAGCTACCATGTCACCACTTCATTTAACTTCCCTCAGCCATGTAAGAAATACATAGCTGTTGAAGTCATCTTAAACTATTTATTGGAGGTTATGTATTTATTATTATATGAGATAGTGGTCTATATCATATATTATATATATTATATACAGTATATGTATATTATATATAACACGTATAATATATGTATGTATATTATATAGCATCTCTGATATAGACTATTATCTTAATAATATAATGCTTTATAATTAATGTATCCTGTAGTTATAACTAAAAATACAATTATATTTGTGTTAATCTCATTGATTTTTAACAATCTGTTCCTATTGTATCAATTTCAAAAAATATTTCCTGTCCACAAGGCATTTGCCTTAATAAAAGAAGAAATATTAAAAGAACTTCTAATTTATTGGCATTCACTAGCAATGTACTTTGGCTATCAATTACATATTATTAATATTAAAAATCATTTCCACAACTCATATTATAATACTACTTGGCTCCCTGACTGGTAAACTGGAATTCATTTAAGAATATTGACCCTGTAGATCAGGGTGCTGATACTAAGTCTTTTCAGTTGCACCACATCTCTACAGATAAACAGGCCTATCTATAGCAGGGGGAATATGCTTTGGATCTTCACTGGATTTTAGGATATAGTTTCTTGACATATCTTTTGGGGGATATTTTTAAGCTTGGTCATAATCAATGATACGTTTACAGCATAGAGCTGCAAAACAAAGTGCAAATCTGCAGCCCTCTCCAGCACTCCAATTAGTGATACTCATTATAAGCAGATATTCCAGCAGAATTTCTGTTTTATTTATGGTGCCAAGCTCTACTCAAAGAAATCAGATCCCTTTGGTTTCTTCTCATTTAACAACAGAATTTAGCTACTCATGCACAGAGAAAAAAATCAAAATGTTAATGAGACACCTTTTAACTTTCAGGGCAGTATTTGTCCTGAAGTGTACAAAACCACGCAGAGCACTTGCTCATTACACCAAAATTATTTCAATGAGTTTAGCTGTACAAAACCCACTGATCTTATTAGGGTTTTTTTTTTGTTTGTTTGTTTGTTTTTCTTTTTTATGTTGTGGAGTTTTTCATTAGTCAATGTGCCAGAACAAAATGTATCTCCATCTATCCACATATAAGCCTGTTTGATCCTGCCAAGGGGAACATAAATATCGTATCACTTAAGAATGAGAACAAGTGGTAAAAATAATAAAAAGTAAAGCCTGCTCCAACAACAGAGGAGAATGGACCAAACAGATTGTTTTCTTCCAGAGCTTTGAGCAAAAGTCATGAAACACTTAATTTTGTATCACCTCCCTGAAAAAGGAGCCTCGCTTTCTAAACCTGATATTTCATAATGCCTCACCAAAGGGAAGCGCACACCCACTATTTCCCAGGCAAGCATCCACTGCGGCAGTTCTCACATCCTTTCAGCTCAGGATACGACACATGACTCTTACATCCCCTCTGACAGCCTCTAGTTTAGCAATCCCTCCACACACAGGCATACACGCATACTCCCTCCTGCTTAGGTTACAGGTAGCACTCAGCAGTGGCACTAGACATTTATGCTTAGGCAACTAAATTCTCCTTTAACTGGCTTGAGGGTGTAGCACCAGCAAGTCAGACTGCACCTTACATACTATCTGCGTTAGTTCTTTCCTGATTAAACCAATTTAAAGATCAAGCCCCGGCTTGTCAACGAAACCCAAAATAAAAGGTATGACTCTATTTGGGCAGGAATGGCAGCTGCTGTGAGTTGGCTAAGAGGGCTAACCTTTGGCCCTGGTGCCATTTATGTCTGTATGTGGAGTCCAGAGGGTGATGCCAGTGGAGCCAGTCCTTGCCTACCACAGACGGCTAGGGAAGCACAGCCCAGACATATGTGTTCAGATCTGACCAGTCTGGCAGAAAGCTTCCCATAGCATGACTGTTCTCTTCTAGGAATTTGCATCTCCTTTCCTTATGTAAGTTGATTAAAGGAATCATGATTCACTTGAGTTTTGTTCCACTGCAAATAAAACCAAAGCCTTAACCACAAACACTTTACATGTGCTATTTAGCAGTGTCTAAGCTGTATCTCCAGTCCCTTGTGGCTTTTTGCAATTAATCCAAGATTCATTTATTACCATTCCATGCGTCTAACACTATCCTGCTGATCTATATAAAAAAAATACATAGTAAGCAACAACTGAATATTACAAAAGGCTCCCACTTTTGCTGTTTAATGCATTATCTGACTCATATATCTTTGGATTACTACAAGGTTTCTGGAAATTAAAGTGCTGGAACGTGACTTGCATGGTACACAAGATTTTCTGGTAGGCTTACAAGGTATCAAAGGATCAGCTCAAATTTGTGTAAGATGTAGGTCTAATAAGTGGGAAAATGGGTGCATGGTTGTTTAAGTGTTCGCAGCCGGCACATGCATGCTCTCATTTCACGTAAAGCACTTTTTGTACTGCTGTCTCAGGCTGCGAGAGTTGGGGTTGTTCAGCCAGAAGAAGGATCTGAGACCTTAAAGCAGCTCCCAGTGCCTAAACGGGGCCTACTATAAAGCTAGAGAAGGACTTTTTAAAAGGGCATGTAGTGATTAGACAAGGGGGAATGGCTTTAAACTTTTAATTAGATTAGATATTAGGATGAAGTTTTTTCGTGTGAGGGTGGTGAGGCCCTGGCACAGGTTGCCCAGAGAAGCTGTGGCTGCCCCATCCCTGGCAGTGTTCAAGGCCAGGTTGGGCAGGGCTTTGACCAATCTGGTCTAGTGGAAGGTGTCCCTGCCCATGGCAGCGGGGGTAGAACTAGATGATCTTTAAGGTCCCTTCCAACCCAAACCATTCTATGATAAGAAAATATTTCTGCTTTTTATTCTTTAGGGATAATGTTAAAGCCAAACAAACAAGATAAAAAGAAAACTTTTAGCACTTCAGCATTCCATAAATGAGACTGATTCATGAGCAGACCTTGAATTTCAGTCTCAGAAGCCAAAGTATGAAGCAGAAAACTCCCAGGGCGGGAGGCTTCAGGCCCACAGTCTGCAGTCCCAGCATCCGCTGCTGCCATCTCTGCACATCATGCAGCAACATGTGTCATATGTGCACAGGGGAGTTGTCCTAAGCCCTGCAAAAAACCTTTAGCTGAACAGATCAACTATATTCAAGCACGAGTGAGGTACAGTTGATTTTGGAAGCAATTGTCAACCTAAAGATGACACTGTGGTCAAAGATTCATTGCACTGCAATTTGAAATGTTTATGGAATAACCTCAACGAAAGCATTGACTAATACAGTTTCCATCCTCCTTTTTATTTAGATTTTGTCACTAATTAATTAGAAATAAGCAACATCAGAATTAGCCAATTCACTCATTTATTAAAAAGACATGATTAAGTAAAGCATTTAGCGTATCAACAAGAATATAACTGACATAACACTTTGCATTTCAAGCAAATGCAGGATAAGGTAAAATTTTCAAAAGTGTGCAAGTCTCACGGAGATCTTATAGGGCCAGTTAGGAAATATAATTGGTGTTCCTAAAATTATGAGTGGCAATTTCTCACTTCCCAAGGGATTTCACACAACACCAAATAACTTTATTAAAGACAAATAAAAAGGATATAGAGATTGGAATTTGGCACTTTGGGGGACCACTCTGACAAGTGTATAACTCATTGCTTGACTGCAGAAAATTATGACCAAGGTTGATCTGAAAGTAATGTTTTAAAAGAAAATCTTGAGTTATTTCAATGACAGGCTTAATGGATGGATTTGGGGAGAAGCAGGATGGTATTCATATGAGGAACTGAAGAACTTTCCCCTTTAAGTTACTGGGGATACCTATGAGGGACAAACATTAAAATACACAAAATTCATAACTCCTACCTAAAAAATCTGACAGACTTGTCTAAAGAAGTCTTAATTCTTCTGATGTTATCTTTCAAGAAATCTTAAAACTCTAAGCAAATTCCAGACAGGTGGATGTCAACAGGAGTCAGGTATAAAAAAGGCCTGATGAAAAAAGATAACGTGTAGACTACTGCTTCAGAGTAACATAGATAATTGGCACGGTGGTTTTTAATCAACACTTGAATACGCAGTTGAAGATTTTCAGGTGAATTTGAACACTTCTAGAATTTGTGGATCCACTTTTCCCATTCCGTCTAGTATATCCTCATCTTCAGATCTGAAATAATTTTTTTTAAAAGTTACTAAAACAAACTTTATAACACAAATTTATTCTTGACAATGATGATGACTACAGGCCAATTTTAGCAGTAACCTGTGGCAGTGGCTAATTAATTCACTCTGACAAGGGAGAAAAAAATGATGCATCTGAATCTCACCACGCTTATATAAGGTTGCCATGGTGTCTCTACTCCCTGGAAGCCAAATCTGGGGGAGGGCTCTCATCCCAAACATACCATCAGTCCAAACCTACTTGGCTCTCCTCACTTTCACACTCTGTCAATAACTGGTAATAAGGTGCTTTCATAATTCTCCTTTCCATGTTTATATAAAACATATTTCTGATGTATATGATATGAAGGGTTGTGCACTAAGATTTATACCACTCCTTAACAGTCTGCAAAGAACACTTAATTCTCAACAGCTAAATGATCTGTTTATTGTCAAGTATCAAGCTACTCATTTAATGTTGCCTCTAACAAGTGTTTTGTTTACTGTCTGGCCAAGTGCTAACTCTGTCTGATATGCCCTGGGGACATCAGCATTTCCAAATCCACAGCTCTTTGGAATATGGTTTAAAACCGTTGGTTTTCTTATAGAAGATACGGTGAATATATTTGATTTTGAATGGAGTCCCCAGACAAAAGGGCAAGAAGTAAAGGCATGATCTCAGATGACATTCTGATGCTTCAAATGCAATTGTGAAGTTAGATGTTTTAAAATGTCTGGGTCCCAGCTGGCAGAGCTGCATGAGTGTAAATAGCTCTTTGGCCAATGGACTAGAGAACACCTTGAAGTTACTAAGTCTTCCGTATCCTTGTATAAATACACTACTTGTCAGGTCTTACATTTTAGCATGATAATTGGTACATTTTGCTTTTACTTACAGTCTCCCCATTCTTCAAAGCATTATCCAAGCACCTGACAGGCCTGAGACATTGTATTCACACAGGGGCGGCAGCCCTAGTCAGGGTGACTGATTCACCTCTGTGGTGTGCAGGGTGCCAGGACAAGCTCAGGGTACTCTGGACAATGCAGAGAACTTTCAGAGCTAACAACAGAGACTGTCAGATGGGTCAGTCTTTCCCATGTACCTTTCCCATGGGCCATTTGCTGACCAGTGCACCCTTCACTGTAAGAATTTTAGAAAAAACCTTATAGATGTCCTTTAAATTTCAACAGGTATTAAATCCTGGTTTAGGCCATTTATCCCCAGCTACTCAGAACCATAAGAATTAAGTTAGTGTGTTTGGGTAACTAGCTTAAAAGCATGATATTTTCAAAATAGTACTTTGTTTCTTGCCTTTTTTATATTTGTTATCTGAATTTTGAGACTTGGGACATGGAGTTGAAACTTTTTCCCTGTGAGAGTTTTCTTTAATGTCATATAATTATGTGGATACAAGTTTTGAGTTGGTGCATTAAGGGTATGCCATTAAAATAGAAGTAGGGTGGAGGGGGTTTTTCTCTGTTTTGAAAGCTTTCAGCAGTGATAAATCTTCTCCCTGTTCCAAATCCTACCCCTGAATGAATGCCTGTCTAAAATTAGTGTTGTTCGTTCAATGGTGCCATGAAACACTGTGAGAGTCCTGTGGACTCCTAACCCTTCCTTTTGGTGGGAATTCTCACATACAGTTTAAACATAAGCAATACTATACATACCTATGTTTCCACTTCCAAAGTGCTGTTTTTTTCTTTATGCTAACTTTTGCTTTCTGCAATATGCTATAAAAGAGACATTCTTCCTATATTATCTCACAGAATTTTTATTTTCTGTTCTTTCTTGTTGTTTTCCTTAACTGAAATTAAAGAAGCTATAGACTGCAAGAGCATGATTTGTTTCTTGTTCATGAAAATGTAATGCCCTTCTAGGTTATCTCAGTGGGGTGCACTGTGACTGCAATGCACCAAAACCTCTCTGAAATTAAAAGCAAATAAACAAACTGGGTTTACATTAAAGAAAACAATGGAAAATTCCTATTAATATAAGAGAGCGAGCTTGCAGAAATGTTCCCTGTTCTTTGCCAAACTTCCCACTTTCTTTTCTGCTCAGCAAGAAAAGTAGCACTGTGTTTTGTTTTCCTGATCAGCGACCATGTTATCATAATGATTCTTTCTTTTCTACCGTCATTAAATGTTACAAACAAGTAACTTAGAAAATTGGTAATACTGCAGTTGCTCCTTGCAATTGCTCTCACATCAGAATGTATCACTACTAGCCACATAACTAAGCCTCAATGTTATAGTGGAAATAGCATTAGCCTGAAATTATTACAAAAGTTTCCAGGGTAAAAGGGACATTTTCATCTCCCATGGCTGAAATAAATGTGGTCACTGACTGTGACCAATAAAATAATAATTTCAACTTCATCTGTAAGCCTTTGGTAACATAACAGGCAAGTCCATTCTATTTGCCTTTAAAGTGCCGGCACAGGCATCAGTCATAAATCAGGGCCCTTTTTCTGCAAATATAGAACAGAAATTATGATCCTTGCCTCTAAGTTCCCATGTTCTAAGTATAGGTATTACTTAGTGATGACAAACGTAAAGTTGGCTTCCTATGTGCTTTGCATGACACTCTAAAATATATAACTGCGCCAGTGATATCAAACCATATCTGTCTGCAAAAGGAAGTACCTAAGGTAGGAAATTAAACACCTCCAGATTTTTTCTGAATGCCTACCAGCCCACCTGTGATTATTTCTAAAAGTTGAAAAAGAATGAAGACAAAACATACCACTTCCATTTCATTAAATCAGGAAAATTACCCCAAAATAAGTTTAGATCAACACAGGGCTTCAAACGTCCATGCCATTCCTTTAAGGGCTTGCTGGGTAAGCAAAACCCTCTTTTTTTGTTGTTGTTGTTTTGGGGGTTTTGGAGTTTTTTACCAATGAAAGTGTGTTACCTGAAGTGACCTTTGTGGAAATTCTCTATCTTTATAGAATGGTCCAGTGGCTTGGAAAAGTCCCCAGAAGCCTCAAATTTGGAACATAATTTACACAGTAGGCCAGGTCAAATCCTGCCACGTCTCTGAAGGATTTGCAATAGTAATGGTACAGGTAAGAATTCAGCATGATGGAAGAAATATTTCATGCAACTGTGCACATCAGCATCTAGAGCTTTCTTCTAGCTAACTGTTCTTGTGCAGCTAATCCAGTGCCTCAGAAAGCTTTAGTGCACATGGATGTATAAAGGGAAGGTTTTTTATCTCTCTAGTTTGCAATTAGCTCTTTCTTTCCTAAAGTCTTCTGCCTTAGTAAGTTTACACCCTCACAAAATTGAGTTTAAAATAGATATAACATATAGAAACACTAGCTGAAATGCCAGGAATTAATCTGTGCTCAGAGTATTTCTCATGAGAGGTTATCTCTTTGATCCTCCCCCCGACACCTGGTTGTAGCTGTGGCTAATACCTGAGCTACAGTGCAACACACAAAAGGAGTGCAGGACCCTACACTCCCAAGGTTCCATAACAACAAAAATGCAGTCCACAAACACATTTTTGTTATATTGTTTGAATACTCATAAACATATTGTGGAAGGTGCTTTGTCCACAGGTAAGGACTGCAGAGTATGAGTTCCCAAAGCTGAGCAACAGGGAAATTATAACCAAGCTCCTTCTGCAAATCTTACCATGTCTGTATGAATTTCTTTTAGGAGTTACATCACCTTTGGGTGATGTTTTAATGCAGTGCTTGTCTTACTGGATAATTTCCATTTCTACATGCAGAGAAGTCAATTTTAATTAATCCCAGACATACAGATAAACCTGCTCAAAATGAAGCTTCCCCACGTTTGGCAGTATGCTTCCCTGAATAGTGATTGAGCTGCCCAGTGAGGGGCAGAAACACACTGTATATTGGGGAAGTGCACCAAAGATTGCATTACAATAATTAAACAGGCTTAGTGAGCCCAGTATTCTAATTCAAAGAAAGTTCGATGCCAGTTTCTGTTGCAAGGTAGCTAAGAGCTTATGTTAGATACTTAAACATGAATTAGCATGCCTGAAAAAAAAGACATCTGTGCTAGTAAACAAAACGAGTCCAGAGACAAAACCATGCAGTAAGCCTCACACCCAAAGGGAGAAGCTTTCTTCCAGCCCAAAATAGGGTCTTAGTTGCTGGGACGTGATGGTGTGACCAGTGATGTTCCCTGAACTATATCCAAGTGCCGTTTGGGTGAGTTAGATGTCTGACTGTGTCCAGTCCTTGGAGAGTTTACTAACATAGACGTAGCTTATGTATCTAACTTTAGGAAGCATATTTTTAATTGAATCCATTTGTTGATAAGTGTTTCTACAGAGCCACAGTACATGTTCAGGTCTTTGCTATTTTAAGGTGTCTTATGCCGAGAAGGATGTGCTGACTCTGAAATTGTGTTCAGGAATTGCCAACTACTACTTGGTCTGGGTCAAATCTTGCCAGAAGAACATTCTAAGAATTTAAGAATCAGAGGATCTAGTTGCCATAGCCAGGAATATACTCTGGTATGGCTTAATTTATGAATATAGATGTAGCCAGAGATGCTGCATTTATCCATACATATATGCCAGTACTAGCTACAGGCAGTCACACACTACACAAGGCAGGCCTTCCTTAAGTGATCGTGGTCCCTATGTTCAATTTCTACAGAAAAATTAAATTCAAGAATGAATTATATTAAAAAAAACCCAAAACATAGAACATCATCATCTTTTTCTGTACAGGGAACTTTCTCTAGCCAGGACTTTGCATTAGCAACAATAAAATGACATAATTTGTCTTTTTTAAAGTTAAATATTTGCTCATACATTAAAAATATAGATGGTGTACATGACATCTATCATTATAAAATATTTTGAAAACACTAACATTAAAAAGGAACATCTTTAAGATTTGGAGGTGGCAAATCAAAGTGTAACGAAATCTGTGGGAAGACTGACACAAACTTCAGTAAATAC
The DNA here is from genome assembly GCF_004027225.2 of Strigops habroptila. Taxonomy (NCBI): domain Eukaryota; kingdom Metazoa; phylum Chordata; class Aves; order Psittaciformes; family Psittacidae; genus Strigops; species Strigops habroptila. Next base: position 42,384,527 of record NC_044282.2, on the reverse strand, counting down.
AGGCACTAGCTCGCAGTTCCAGCAATGTTAAATTTCCAGTAACTCTATTAGCTAAGTGGGAATTCCTCCAGAACTGAAGAAATATGTTTGAGAGCCAAATTCAGTCCAAAGAATAATTTTTTAAACGATTTTTATAATCATGCCAAAATACCTGGCATGGAAAGAATCAAGATACAGGAATTTCCTACCATTATTATTGACATTTGTTTAAAATATCATGTACACTAAAGATAAAAGCAATATACATTGTCTCTGGTTTAGGCATATGCACTTTTATCTTGAGTTCTTAATAATTTTAATATAAAAAATACGCAGTTTTTAGGCCAAGCCTTTTTTATACACCATACTATATCCACCAAGAGAAAAAAAAGCAAAAATATAAATTACAGATTCTGATGAGGACATTTTAAAATTTTGTGTAACAAACATTGTGGACTGAGAAAGGGTCCTGAAAGAGTGATTGGATCATCTGAGTCAGTAGAGTAAAACAGGTGAGAGCTTACAAAATCAAGAGATGAAATTATATTTCAGAACTGCAGCATTGTAAAGGTCACTCCCACAATTTACCATAAACCATATTACAATATACTACAGGCTACCATTTCAAACACTGTGTAACTACTAAGGGGGTAGTAATGAGTTGTCCACGTTCAAAATAAGAGAACGTATTGAGTAAAACTTCGAAGTGTTTTTTCCTGGCTCTAGCTCTCTTCAAGGGATGGAATATGGTTTCTAGATGTGCAGATTTCATATAGCTGAAAAGTTTTATTGCAGGACAGAGCTAATAATCTAAAATGAGTTTGACAAATTGGAGAAGTGGTCTGAAAACACAGGTACAAGTGTAGAACATTACTTTTCTGAAGTAAAACTCATTTGCAAAAATACAGGTGTGTGTGTAACCAAGTACATACTCTTTCAAGAAAGGGTTTAGCACCGAAGCCAACATTAGGATGAAAAATCAGAAGTGCCATGCTAGTGGAGTAAAGCCATAGTGGCATATATAAAGAGAAATATGCTTCTAGAGACATAAGGAAGTAATATTTCTGTTCTACTCTGCTTTGGTAAGACTGAAGTTGGACAACTGTACCTAATTTGGGTGCCAGCATTACAGTAAAAGCATAACAAGCAGCATACAGTACAAAAACTACCCACTACAGTTGCTCCACTGGGATGCCTTTTTGCGTGTGATATTTAACTATTTTTATGACCTTAATTTCAGAGATGTTTGCATGGAAGCCAAAGAGGATGCGAAGAACACTCACTGAGTCAGCAGTATTTTCTTTTGGCCACTGCTTTTTATGAGTGCAATAAATTGCATAACCATATAAACACTGCTCCCTGTCTTAAGTACTTCTCCAGACTTGAACTGAATAGCCAATGTACTGCCCTCAACAGGATAAGGCTAGAGCTAAAAATGAAGCAGACCCAAAAAATGCTTTCATTAGCCCAGAAACCCCAAATCCTCAAAAACTTTGGTTAGAAAATTCAGCATTGAGTAGATTGCAAGTCCTTCTCCTCAGCTTAACTCACTTCACTTTAATTTTTTTCATTGATATTTACATTGAAAATAGCAATAAAGAAATAATGCAGTTCCTTTGAATCCTATTCCTGCCATGAGAAAAATTTATCATTCTGCTTGCCAATGAGCAAGTTTCTGATGTTTTTTTTCTTTGTTCAGGGCTCTGAAGCACTCTTGATCCATGGGGCAGTGACAAGAGACCCCACATTCTTACTTTTTGTTGTGTAGACCTTTGACAGCTTGCAGAGACAGGCAGTTACAATGAAAAGCATGTCAGCACACTGAGCATCTCTCTCCATTGTACGTCTTGAACGAGCTATTTCAGTTCTCCATGCTGCAGTGTACCGATTTGTACAAAGGACAGAACATATTGTGTTGTTATACAGGCACAAATGCTTGTGGCTTCAAACCTTCAGTAATGTCATAGATTTCACTCAACAACTGCCAACTACTTCAATAAACGCCAACTGAAGCACTGAAAAGGAAACACACATTCACTTTGTGTTTGAAATGTAAATATAGAGAAGCGTTAAGTTCTCTTCAGGTGAAGAGGAAGATTATTTCCTTCTCTCTCTTGGGAGTTTATAGATGCTTAGCATTTTTCAAGTTTTTGCCCAGTAACATCATGAAAACTGTAAATACAGGGGAGTGAGTGAGTGGCTGCATGAGTCTGAATTGCTAATGGGCTTGAACCACAGCAATCTCTGACCATCACGTGGTCCAAGACTCCTGCTCAAGCACACACAAATTATATCACTTACCCCTGTTCTGTGCAGTCTACAGGCTTCGTCAGAAAGGGGAAATACTAAGATGCTTTGCAGTGCCCTGAGCTTAACTGTCGCCACAGTTCTTATATATAAACCAAGTATATATAAACCAAATACAGCCATATACTGGGCTGTATGAGCAAAAGTATAGTCAGCAGGTCAAGGGAAAGTGGTTATTCTGTACTCAGCACTTCTGCAGCTGCATCTGAAATACTGTGATTTCACTTTTGGCCCCCAACACAACAGTGACAAGGACAAGTCAGAGAAATCCCAGCGGAAGGCTACTTCAATGATACTACAATCCAAGGATCTGGAGCCGCTGATGTACAAAGATGCAAGCTGCAATAAGGGAAATTCCTAACACATACGAGGGAAAAAAAATCTGCAGTGAGGGTAACTTGAACAGCCTGCCAAGAGAAATTGCGTAATCTCCATCTTTGGAGATACTTAGAAATCAGCTAAAAACAGCCCTGAACAAATCCCATCTACCTTCAAAGATAGAAGATAGACTCCTGCTTTGAGCAGGAGTCTGAACTAGATAACCTTTGAATGTCCCTTCCAAAGTGTGTTTTCCCATGAGGCTGATTTTAAATATTTACCATGAAAATATGCACACATGTCTAACAATCATTTGCCTATTTACCTGCCAAGCAACTACTATGGTACAGCATGAATGTCAATGCACAGACACAAAGAACTTCAGAGGCAGGATCCTGCATATGGCTCACAAAAAAAGTGTTAGGCCTTGATAGTTACTAAAACTCTATGAGTCCATCATAATTATAACCTACTGTTAACTGATACTATGCTAAATGTCTGAAGTAACAGCAGAAGTCCTTAAAATTAACTAGGACTGGACTGAAGACAAAATAAAAAAGCTTTGCAGAACACTCAGGTTTCCCAGGCAGAGAAATTTATGGCAGGGACCAGCAAGAGATGGGGCCATTCCCTAAGGGAAGGTGAGCTAGGAGCCCAGGGTGACTACCCATCCAGCAGTGCCTCCACTAACCGGTGCACAGCGCCAGAGCATCTGTGCAGCAGTGCTGGTAACAGGGTGCAAAGGCAGTCCCCGACATAGTGAGGACACGAACCAGGCCCATGGTCCATCCAGGGACCATGAGGAGATTAAGGACACAGACAGTACTGGAGACAAGGCTGTATCAAAGGTCCAAGATCCATCCAGGAGGCAGGAGCAGAGACATGGCCCTTTCATAGCACAGCTGTGGCCAGGACTGGATGCCCAGACCTGAGCTGAAATGAAGCTCTCAGGCAATGGTGGGGATTAGGCTGATCAGGGCCCGTTACCGCCTATTAGTGATCTCAGAGCCCTTACAAATTCATGCTTTAGAGGTACATCTTGTCTAAGGCTATGTGGCTCCAGTCTGCAATTATCAAATCATGTTAAGTAAAAAAAAAAAAAAAAAAGCTTGGTGGATTTGAAGGCCATTTTCCACAATGCAGCAGAAGGTGAAATACATTTCTATCAACAGAAAAATAACAACAGAGTGTGATTGCATTAAATAAACTTTTCTCAGTAATAAATCAAACCATTATATCTAATATTGACAAGATTCCTAAATTCCTATGTTTGTAGTGGTGTCTCACAAGTCAGACCTATTCACTATAATATTAGAAACTGATTGACATCTTGACTTTTTTCTCCATTCCAGCTTGTGCATTGTGGTCACACTGTGACAGAAACTGAAAATGCTATCTGGGCCAGATTCATTTCAGTGAAGTACACATGTGATAAATTTGACCAGCTGTCATAGATTTCTCAACTTATTTTAGAGTGACTTCAACAATGTTAAATAAGCTTCCCTAGAAACTGGAAATACTCCATCAATTGCTATACTTAATATCAACAGATTAAATGTTGAGCACCAGCTCTGGCACTGGTTGGAAATGTGACTCTTACTGTATCCCCTACACTTGTCAAAAGAACATTTCACATATCATAGCAGCATCATTCCTAGCAGTAGGAAGTTCCTCCTACCAACCATACTATATATATATTTTCATATTCATCTGGTACCCAAATCTGGTCTTCCTTGAAAGCACCTTCACTTTTTATTGTCATCCCTGAAATCTCTGCGTGCTATGAATTTCCATGACACAGCCCTAAAGCCCTATCTTTAGGGATGGTTCCTAGATACTACAAAATCAGCAATAGAGTCCTCCCAAGAAATCCTGAGAAATGAAAATCTGAATGAAAATTTGTTAGTTTGAGTCTATGCAGAACTCTTGCCATGAAAATAAAGCAATGCTTCCCACCATGAGATAGTTATTGCCTGTAAGGGTGAGCATATGGGTAATGAGCTAAGAACTGCTTGAAGTCTCTGATGTCATTTTAGCAACAGCTTTTGTATCGTTTTCTTTTAGCAAAGATCGCAAACTGAACCAAATCTTCTATAGTCTAGCAAACAGGAAAACTAGTTTGATGTTTCCTAGATGCTTAGAGCTCTACTCAATGGCTTACTGTTATTATTGTTGTTACTGCCCCATGGATGTGTATAGCATACCACTATTTTTCATCTTGAAGGTAGATATACTACTGATCAGGGGAGGGGAGAAGTCTGCATTCACTGTGGGCATCAGCACTTCTACTGAGTTTCTTCAGGTACCAGAGAACACACTGGTCTAGAGTCCTGCTGTCGCAACTGCACAAGACCATTCATCAGCTGTCTGAAGTATCTTGCCTCCATGTTCAGGCAGGAGCATGTTGGTAACAAGCCAGTGTGGCAGAATTTCCAGCCCCACTATGGATCTCAGCACTCAGCTGAAACTATGCCAGAAGCCCTCGCTCCTCTGGGAACATTGGTGCTCCTGCTGCTGCTTTTCCTTCTGGGCTTCCAATACATAAACATGACATCCATTCAATAAAAGAAAGTTTGCAGCAGTGCAATTAAAAGTTAGATTTTAACTGTTTAATTGTTAAGTTTCTTGTCAACTAAAATCAGCATCTTTTTTAAAAAGTAATTTTTCTCTCACGCTTCCTTCGGGCCACTGGTTTTTCTCAGTGTGAGCATGTTATCATTCTGTGGTACTGGTACGCTGGAATCCTGATTTCTACATTTATTTACAAGAGTGCTTCCAGTTTCCTAAGAACAGAACCCAAGGCAAATGGCCAGAACCTAGTGAATGACTCACCCTCCGCTCTAACCTCCTTTCAACAAGTCGCTTTTCGAAGGGACACTTGCCCTTCTCGGGGGATAGCTGTCTTTCCTGTATCCAGCCACTCTCCCCTGCAGCCAAAGTTGGAGTTATTCTTTGACTTCCTTCCCTGCAAAAGGAACAAAGCTATCTTAATGTCCATGTCACTGAGCCTCCCGAACTTCTCTCTTCGTTCCTTAGCAATTACTCCATCAAATTTAAGTTTTTGCCAGTACTGTAAAAATCTCTGCCTATCTCTTGGAGAATTTTGTGTTCTTAGCATCAAGGACTGTCTGGACAAAGAAGTGAAGTCTACAAAAATGAATCAAATGCATTATTATTTTATTAGTCTCATAGAATCACAGCAACTACAAAAGACCCTAAGTTCCTCTATTCCACCATCATACACCAAAGCAGGATCACCTGTTCCTGGATTATTCCTGGTAGACATCTCTCTAACCTGTTCTTAAAGTTCTTCAGAGATAGAGATGCCATGACCTTCCCCAGGCAGCTTTTCCATCTCTTTACTATTCATGCTGTTATAAAACTTCCATGGTGTATCACCTGAATTTTCTGATGTAATTTAAGCCCTTACATCTCATTGCATACATGTATCATAGACACAGAGAACAAATAATTTCTTTGATCTTTGCTGAAGACCTTTACTTATTTGAAGTTTGACACTCCTTTCCCTGTCTTTTTCCCCTCATAATCCTCTCTTCTTTCATCTAAATAACTCCTGTTTGTCTAGTATTTCCCTGTAGGTTATCCAGACCTCTGATCCTTTTTTGTGGATCTCCTCCTGAATTTCTCGTTTTCTTCTTCCACAAACTGGAATCCTTTGCTTCTGCAGAAACCTCACTAACGCTGTTTAAAGACAAAGGATTACTTCCTATGTCTTGCAAGCTGTATTTCTCTTCATCTGGACATCTTCATCTAAATGAGGTGCATTAAGTATGTAGGTATCATCTGTGTGTGCAAGGAAGTAGCAGGATAACAAGTCACTTCCACTAGCATTCTTTCATTAGTTCTTTCTTAGCCTCAGGTTTGTCTAGCATTCCATTATTTGAATTATGAAAGAAAATCACAGAGTGAAGTGCTGGACAAATTCCAGTAAAGATGAGAAAAATTGTAGCACTCGATACTAATACAATTGTCAGAGGCTTTTTAAAGCCAATACTGAAGACACAGAGAGGTCTGAGTTACAATGACTCATCCATAACTGGAATTTTTGTTAAAAATAGTTGAACTTGAGTTTTAAAGATGCCTGTTCTCTTCTGGGTATGTAAGAACTATGTGCAGGGAGTTCTGCTGGGAAGGTGCTAAATCATAGAATCATAGAATGGTTTTGGCTGGAAGGGACCTTCCAATATCATCTAGTTCTAGCCCTGCTGCCACAGGCAGGGACACTTTCCATTAGACCAAATTGCTCAAAGCCCTGTGCAACCTGACCTTGAATACTTCCAGGGATGGGGCAGCCACAGCTTATTTGGGAAACCTGTTCCAGTGCCTCAACACCTTTATCATAAAAAATTTCTTCCTCATGTCCAACTTAAATATACCTTCTTTCAGTTTAAAAACATTACCCCTTGTCCTGTCACTACAACCCCCTTCAAGTATTGAAAGGCCACAATAAAGTCTCCCCAAAGTCTTCTCTTGTCCAGGCTGAACAGCCACAACTCTCCCAGCCTTTCTTCACAAGGAGAGGTATTCTAGACCTGCGATCATCTTTGCGTTCCTCCCCTGGACCTGCTTGAACAGGTCCATGTCTTTCTCATACTGGGGATCCCAGCGCTTGAACGCAGTCCTCCAGGTAGGTCTCAGGAGTGGAGTAGAGGGGGAGAATCAATTCTTGACCTGCTGGCTACAGTCACTACAGCTGCAAATGAAATTTAGTAGAATCCACACCTGCCTAAGGCCCTTTATTCCAGTTCATAATAAACAGAGTTACCTGAACACATCATTCCCATGTGACTAGAAAAATAAGCCCTTAGGATCTGGTAAACCAAAAGAACTATTGCTAATGGGACTAAATAACCAACAGTCATGACAGAAAATTTGGCAGAGGTTGAATACAATTTCCAGAGTGAATGCTATGAAAAGACATGTCCTTTATTATTTTTGCCAAGTTTTTAATTAAAAAAGTGAGTCATACTTCATGTAAGTGTGCTTCCTAATTTTACTGACTCACTGGATTTAGTGAGCAGGAAAAGAAACCCGTTACATGAAAAGTTCTCAGACTTTCATACTCTGGTTTAAGGCCCATGGGCTAGATCTGTTAAACCAGGCTTGAACCTAAACATTTGATAGCAGGTTCTGGAAACAGGAACCCACATTTTAAATTTATAATCTCTATGCAGAGAGCTAAATGTTTATAAAGGGTATTTAAAGTTAAATACAATTGTCTATAGCTTATCAGTAGGACTCCATCAAGGTAGATCTTTACAGAAGTCTCTCTTCTTCTGGAGCTGGATCTTTGTTTTGGGGCCACAGAGATGTAGTACCAGGGATCCACACCTCAGCACCATCTCTTAATTATAAGCATAATTATTCTTCAACTACTACGCAGGAGTCACTCCTTCCTTTCAAAAAAAGGCTGAAGTAGGAAGAGTCTAGAAAGCAGGGAAGGAAGCTGCACTGCCTACTATTCCTTGCTTTATAGGAGTATTAATAAGGATATGCATGTTGGTGAAAAAGGCTATTATGGTACTGAGTGATGTGGAAAATTCTTAAAGTAATTAAAAAAGAAATTGCATTTATATTCTTCCTTTCAACTAAAGTTTAATAGCTCAGTTGTCAGCTACAATATTTGTCAACAAGTGAGATAATAACCTAGGAACCAGAGATTTGGAGAAACAGTTTAACTTCCACATTCTGTCTCTGTATTTGCATGCTCAATACTTTCTAGTAGCTGGCCAAGAAAAAGTGACAGATATGAACAAAGGAGAAGCTGTTTTAGTGGAGTTCTTTTCCACTTCTGAGGAAAGCATTACCTCTTCTGAGCACTGAATTTTCAGGAAGCACAGACCTGACATGGAATTTATTTGCTTGAGTTAACTCAACAGCTGGCAGGCAGCTAAGGTACGTTTTGCTACCTACAGTGCCAGTGCATGTGAGTTAAGTGTAACCAAGCTCTGCTTGTCAAAGGCTGTAAGAGAACAAGTTGCAGTGCAGGAAGCAGGCATATAAAGCCACCAACAAGAAGCTGAAACATGTAACCCCAAAACCTCATTGCTAAGGGATACTTCTCAGCTGAAACTTACCCTTTGGGAAGACAAAGTGAAGGTAAAGATGAAAGATGGTGTGAAGATGCTTTTATCCTTAGCTAGATCTGAACTACTCTATAATGAATGCAGTTCTTAACACCCATCAGAGCATCCAAAAGATGCTGAAACTAATGATTTCCTTATTTCACAGCCCACAGTAGACAAGATACCATATAGCTGTATATACGGTGAGAACACACCTTTTATTCCTGAAATGTCCTCTTCCCATCCCCTCTGCCCTAACCTGACTGCCAGCATTTTTAGAAGGTTCTGCATTGAATATTACTTGCCTTTGTCTCTTTTTTCTTTTTTCAACTTTTGAAAAAAGGTAGAAGGTATTGACCAGAACTGGGGTTTTGGAGTTCCTGAATTTTCATACAGGCACATTCAGATGGTATCCTTCTCTTGGACTTAAAATTTCAGAATTAAATGGGTGATGTTTAATGGCTTAATGGGTAATGGTGAAAAGTTTGGTTGATAACCTGCTTCACAACTATAGAAAATTTCCACATGGTGTGAATTTATCTCCCAAACTCACAAGAGACTTGGCTCCTGAACCAGCTCTTTTTCTAAGAAATACAGCTTGGTTTTTGCTTTCCTCATTTTTATTCATAATGGTAGGAAGCCTTTAGCAAACAGGTGGGTCTTGCAGTCTGCTCAAAAGGAAATCTTACCATGGCTGTATCTAATCTCTTTTGGCTTCTCTGTTTTAACTGAATCACAAGGAGACTTAGAAAAATGCTCTGAAAATACTCTACTACATTCTGACAGTTACAGTAAGCAATAGTTCAGCAGTGCACACAGCATGAAGAAAACAACACATACCCATATTCCTGTACTCAACACGTACTCATATTCTCAGATATTAGACATATCTGAGGCTGAAAGAGCAAGGAATGGAGTAAAGCAAGGAGATTTAGGATTTTTCATTAATGGAACAGCTTGGATGCATGAAGATGAAACCATAGATTGAGCATCAGAGTGATCCTGTTATCAGAGTGTTTGATAAAAATCCTGCAGTAATCAAGTTACTTTAATGCTGGGACTCTCAGGGAAAAGAGTGATAGTCACAACAAATGTTGCCTACAGTAAGAAAAGCAGTATCAACAGAGTACACAACATCGTATGGATAACATTATTGCTCTCTCTTGTATGTCTGCTTTAGTACAATGTTTAATTACATACCACATACAGTCCTTGTCAAGCTGTGCTCAGGGTCAAATCAAGGCAGAATACTGAACAAGGCTCATATGTAGCAGCCTCATTTCCCGAGGGAGTAAGAACGTCTCTAGTGAATGAGGCAAGGTACTTCTGGAAGAAAAAAGCTGATCTCTAGCTTAAGGCAACTGAGTCTTTTGCTTATCCTTTTTGCTTTCAGGCTCCCAGCAATTGTTTTGTCTTCCACAGAGTTCCTGTGTGATGCAAGGCTCTCTCTTACCTAAGTGTTTTACAGATTATCAGTATGTTCTTGTTTTCTGCTTTTCTTATGAGGTAGAGGCTTGACAAAAGTGCTAAATGCCCCTTTGTCCCTTCCCAAGCCAACCAATTTGGAAGACCTGCCTCAAAGGCATAAGAACCTTATACCTTTTCAGAAAAAAAGGCTCTCAGTATGTTCTACCTTGAGAGGACAACTGTATTTCTCTTTTACATCATTCTTAGTAAAAACTTCCTTAGTTTTCATTGAAAATTTCCAAATAAAAATCAGGAGAAGGCTGACACTCAACATTTAGGCTATGACAATATTAGTAAATCAAACACTGCAGTGACAGTTCTCTAGCATTGAGTAGCCAAGTATCACAATATGGTTTGCAGACATACCACTAATTTTCTTGCATACCAAAACAGAATGGCCACAGCCTGAATGTCTCTCTGGCTTGGGCCGACCGAACTATGCCCTGACATCATCTGGGAGACTGCTGGTTTGCATGGGAGAATAATTTTTGCCAGGACCCAGGCTAACAATTAACAGTATAGGCAGTCAAGTGCCCTGACTGTATTTAGCCTTTAGGTGTAAACATAGTCTCAAGGTTTCAGCTTGGGTGGGTACAAGTAGTGACACTCCGATTATCTGAGAACAGCGTCTGATCGTGGAAGTATGATACATAGAATCATAGAATCACAGAATCATAGAATCATAGAATGGTTTGGCTTGGAAGGGACCTTAAAGATCATCTAGTTGCAACTCCCCTGCCAAGCACACACATTCCACTTGAGCAGGTTGCTCAAAGCCTCGTCCAACCTGGACTTGAATACGTCCGTAACGTGTTACATATTACAAAATACCACACACCTAAACATCACTTTTCTCTGTGAAGGATGCCTAAACATTTTACAAACTGTCCATCATTCTTGAATACAGATATACATGTTTTCTGGAGTTGCCTTTAGCATTTGATTAATGGTAACAGCTCAAGTCAGTCTGAGTCTGGAAATAATATCATACTACTCAAAATGGGCAACAGTTTACATATCCAGGATAATTATTTGAATTAGACTCCAAGGAAGTCAGCCTCTTGAACTTGTATTTCAGCACCTTCAGAAAAGGACATGGATTATTTCACAAGTAAAATTATTTAGGACCATGCTTTCTATCAGCCATTCCTCTTTACTGGCACAATAGCCTTCCTCTCATTTTGGGAGTCTCATTCATTGCTAATTCCTGGTCTGCATTATCACTTCTGGGTTGGACAGTACTCAAACCTAAAACCTGAATAAATGGCTACTGGAGCTGCACTGTTGGCCGATTCATCTGAATGAGCAGGATCAGATTTGCACAATCACCAGCACTACCTATAATAGTCCAGTTTCTTCTCAATATGCTGGATGGATGTAAACAACTTGGTTGCTGGGAGCTGTTAATAACACAGTCTGAAGTGACTTGTAGCAGCTACAAAACAAAGTTACTGAAAAAGATAGCTAATATTACTTTAGAGTTGTGGGGTTTGTGGTTCTTTTTGTTTGGTTTTTGTTTTTTTTTTTAAATTTGAATTTAAAACTTTTAATGACAATTCCTAAAGAGTATAACATGCTTGACACTTACATGCCTTTATGCTAACACATTCTTAATGCATACGGGAAGTGACATTACTAAGAAAGCACGTATGACAGTTATTCCGGAGGAAAGGCAACTTTAAAGCAGAATACCTATCCTAGATCAAGCCATGCGATGGTGGCCCATGGAGGATTAAGTAACTTAACCATGGACAATCAGTAAGATAACAGCAAAGTGAAGATGAAAATACAACACTGTATATATGATAAATGCAAACCAGCTTTCAAAGAGGTAACTAAATACAAATAATTGATCAAGAAAAAACAGTATTACATATCTTTCTGTTGCAAAAGTAGACCTGGGATGCAACATTTAATTTTAATGAAAAATCTGGGACTATATTTATGATTAAAAAAAAAAATCACAATTAATTACAAGTTATTTTCTGAGGACATCAAGTTAATTAGGTATAGTATTTGTATGTAAACAAGACTGTGCAGATTTTCTTGCTAAGTATCTGCATGAGCTCATGTCTGCAAGTCAAGTGAAAACCTACTAACAGAAAACTTATTTTTGTTTCTCGATGAGAGAACATGGTGGGACATTTGTCTGAGACATCAGACACCACAACAATAAACGGTGTCATTTCAGAGCTCACTGAATCTGGATGACATCTTACTAGATCCCTTTTATGCTTAATGCTTACTTGTGAGTAAGGCTGTGTGTGATATGTTATATTGTTTCTCTCTCCAAATTACTTTCGTGCATTTCACTCTCAAGTGTGCAAATGTCCTCCATGACCTATAAAGCTTCAGGAATGATTCTTCAAGGCCTTGCACCTTTATAGCAATAATTCACTTCACGGCTTAGAGAAAATAACAGATGACACCACAGTCCTGGAGACTTTTCTGTGCTAGTCCAGACACTGAAACATCTCCAAGCCCATCTCTGCTACCTGATCTTGACTCCTGGGAACTATGGATTACTTGACGATTACCATCACCTCCCATACACACTGGAAATCTGCCTTCTAATGTAAACTGCCTAGAAGCTTATCATGTTCAGAGAGAGACAGAAGACCAAGTTATTCTGTAGAATAAGAGCCACTATTTTCCAAAACTCAGCTAAAATCATCAATTCAGCCAGATAAGTGAGTCTGATTGCCAAGGGAACCTCCCTCATGACATTTTTGGCCTGCTTCCTCCTCACACACCATTGTGGTACCATTAGGGGAAGTTATTCCTGATTTACTCCAGTAAGCAACCTAAAGAAGTGTGCCTTTTGACTCCAAATTCACCTGGTTTAGAAGCTGTCAACCCAGGTGATCCAGCTGATCTTAAGCAATGAGAAAGTAACTGAAGCAAAAGGAGTTTCATGGGCAGAATATTCAGTCCTCACGAGTAATTACAGCACTAGTACTGTGTAAGTGTAAGCAAAATCATCCAGTTTCAACTATACACGGGAAGGAGATGCTCTTCAGCACTTTTTATCCTGCAAGAGGCAATAGGGGCACAGCTCAACAGCAGACATTGCTGTTTGTCCCCTCTTGGCACACTTGTCCTCCAAACAGCAAACCCTCTGTTCTGAACCGGTTGAATATGTCCATAGAACAGCCCTTGGAGGAACATCAGCAATGCTTCCTCAGCACAGATGATCTCTATTTCCTACCTTCTCAGTTTGAAGTTTAACTTCTAGATTGGTTCCCTGATTCACTGCAATATATTTGGTTCCATGATATATGTAATTAGACAATTTGACGTTAAGAGAGCACTTTAATCTTCTTGTGCCTTAACACACTTCAACAGTTCAAGCATGAGGTGTTTGGGTTTACTTCTGTTTTACTTTCAAATGGTCATATTGTAAGCTTTAATCAGATGTGTAAAACAATACCTGCCAAAATATTTTCTTCATTTCACCATAAATATTATAGTCCAAGTCCTCAGGTCCCAACATATAGCTTTGGGAAGCCAGTTATACCCTGTAAGATTTGGGAACTGGAATATTCTCTGCAAGTTGTAGAGCAACAATAAAATACATTATGCAAGTAAAGGCTTCAAATAAGGTGGGTACATTAGTATATACTAATATCCCACTTCTGAGGGATCTGCATGTGATTTATGCCAAGCATGTTTTTTGTTGAATCATTGTCCTTGGAAATGTACTAGCCTAAGAGATAATGTACGTCCTACACCTACAAAGAGGGTAGCTCACGTAGACATGTATTCAACAGGTCTGCTCTTGTTCAATCTGAAAATCTCCTTCTGCACAGGCACAGAAAAATTTCTGGAACATAGCTTCACAGTGCTCAGGAGAGTCTTCCTGCTATCCCCAGACATCCTAGATTCTCTTCCTTCCCCTACTGATAGGATCATTTGAGCTTTACCAAGAGTCTTCTGCTCTTGCTGGCTGTGTCAGGTGTCAGGGAAAGTGAGTGTGCAGAATCTGTCTCATACGCAGAAACATTATTCACCAGACAGGAACAATAAAATTGTTCATATCTGAAAGAGGACAGAAAATAAGCAGGTATTATCATTCAGAATCAAATGGAGATATGTTCTGAAATACAAAGGCTCACATCAGGATTTTATTTTTCTCTCTCTGTGCACTGTTGCCACCAAGAAGCTTACAGTATCTCACAAATACCTCCTAAGGATTGAAAAGAAAGGCATTGTCAGGAAACGGACATGACTGCAAAGTCATTTTGACAGGCTTTGGAAACTAGATTTTGAAAAACAATAATAATAATAGGATTTTTTTAGACAAAAGCAAATCCAAGGACGGTCCTGGGAAGGCAGGGTTGACACACCATGTGTTTTGCTGGATTAAGATTGTGAATGCTTTAAATACAAATAAATGCTTATAAGAGTTAAGAATGATTATTGCTGCACATTGATAAAGAAGTCCTTTTCTTCTCAACAGTACTAATAGCATCTGCAGTGCTGAGACTCATAAAGCATTACTGTTGGCTTTTAGGATGATTCATAGGCCTATTTTAACAGAGAGAGGTATCTTAGCATAGCATTGGGAGTCAGCAGTTCGTCCCTTCTGATCTGGGCTCTGATACAAAATTTTCTTTATAGCCTTGAGCAGTTCACTTCATCTTTCTGTCTCATACTCCACATCCATGAAATATGAAGTTACCAGATTCACCTAACAGTAAAGAAAGGTCATTGTTTCTCTCCTCCAAAAATATTTCCCTTAGGATATTCCTCACCTCAAAGCCACATGAGAACCGAAAGTTATCCTGTGGATTTTGAACCTTTGAGACTGGGTTAAAAGTTTGCCTGTGCTTGATGCTACAGAATTTCTCTCTACAGAAATACCTAGTGACAAGCTCAGAACCTGGATCCTCATAGCACAGACTTGAACATAGATAATATGGATGCTTAGTGAGCTTCTGCTTGAAGGTAAAAGAAGAGTCCACTTAAAAGACAATATAGATGCAGCTCTTGCAGTTGGAAAGACTGCCTATGTTCCTATGTGCCTATGTTTCAAATCTCTACTGTATGATTTTATACCAAAAAAGCAGGTAATTCTCATTCTGCCCCCACAAAAGATCTCTTTATATTCTTTTATTGTGAAGCCATGAGTACTGCTGTGGTTTTAGTCCTGTAGAAAACTCTACAATGTGCTAATTCAGTCAATGCCCGCTTTGTTTTACAGGAAACTCATCCACAGCCCAGAAGCATATTCTACAAAAGAAATCAGTATTCCTTTCTAAATCATAGCAATATTCGAAGGACATATTTATGAATAGTCTAGGAATTTTACTCCACATTTTCTTAACCCTTAAATAGTCCATTCTTCTACTCTTTAAAGGTCCAATGTTTCCATTTACTGCAGAAATCATATCATAGTAACACAGATCTAATGACTCATCAGCACTCGTGGGATGTTGACAGTTATGGGATGCTCCACAAAAGATACCATTGGGAACCTGGAAAGTTCAAATGAGAATGTACTAGATCTTGCTGAGAGGGAGATATTTATCTAAAAAATCACCACAATGAGAAAGATACATATATTCAGAAAAATTATCCTAAACCAATGAACACTGAGGATTGGGGAAGTTTCCCTGAGCAGCTGGGAAGTCCTATACAGCTATATCCATGCTATCTCCCTGACATGGCATCTCAAGTACAACAGGAAAGAAAAGGGAATGGCCAGCATCAAAAATTCACATCCTCCTGTTCCTCTGCAGTGGATAATGACACCAACCAAATGGTCTAAAAGGTTTAGACCATTGTGAAAGGAGAAGTACAGCTGTGATCTCTCCTCCCAAACTAACACTGCAATTTCATCTCTCTGCAGTCTTTCAGTCTTTTTTTATTTTTTACTTTTAATTAAATGAGTCATACAGCATAATGTCTCTGCTACTCCGCTTCAGAGCTGGAAATGAAAATTTGATTCATAAATTCTACAAATGTATTCGATTATAAAATAAAACTGCTTTCAAGCCCCACACATGCAAAAATTTGTTTATGAAGCTGAGGAGCAAAGGAGTGGAGCCTTTGACCTTCAGACCCTCTGTAATCATCCAGTCAGGAAAAGCTACGTTTAGCCTTTGTTTAGATTGATGAATCTCTAAAGTATATTCTTTCATGGGAGGGCAGATTCTAACTCAGAGTAATTATAAGCTTTTTCTATTAGATTTAGTTCAGTTTCTCCAGGTTCTGTATCTTCATCACAGAAACACATGGTACTCTAAACATGCTTTTTTTTTTTTTCTAATTTCATGCAAAATCTATTCTAAAAATAATCTCTGCAATTCTCCTTCTTTCAATTCTTTGAATAATGTTTATTTCTACTGCTTGAGAATCCACTATTTCTGATGTATACTGTTGCCATCTAGTGTCAAAAAACAGTGGTGTATTTAAAGTTATATTTTTATGGGGCTAAGCACGTATCTGTATGTCTCCACTAACCTTTAAATTAGTTTCATTCTCTCCATATCCATTGTTTTCACTTTATCAACCATTTGCGATAAAGGCCACCCAGCTCCTACCATGTCTACTGCATAACTTCTCCAAGGTCAGATAGCAGGAATCAGTGCTTTGGCTTCAATTCCACTTGGCCACCTCGGCATTGTGCAGCAGTTGGGAACTACGGTGGGAACTGAAATTGTTCCCCAGAAGCTGGGAGGAATATGGGATGTCCTGCTGGAAAATGAAAGGTGATCACAGAGGAAATGAATGTCACCTAACTAGACATATTTACAATGTAGACATTTACCTTTTAGGCTCCCTGTCCAGTCACTGGAAAGACACAGGCACTCTCAGGGAACAGTTAATCTCATCCTAAAGTAGACGTGTAAAACAGGTCAAATTACTGATGTACCTTAAAATTGCTTAATTGCTTATTAAGTCTCCCTCCTCTTCCTCCTCCCCCCCCCCCAAGTATATAGCCAGCAACAGGTAGCAAGCTCAGGTGGAGATATCTAAACTAGAGATGGCTAAAGCCAGATGAGATGAATCCCTCCTCAACTCACTCTCATGAGGTCTGGAAAGAATTTACTAACTGTCCAAATTTGGACTTGAGCCTGTCATTTAATAGCCCTGTTCTGAATATTGCTGATGAGTGGTAATGAGATTTCTGAGTTATGTGCTCACTGAGGGCATCTAGTATTCTCTAAATCTTTTCTAATGATTTCAAGAGAGGGCTACAGAACACTGAAGGAGGAAGGACAATTTGATTACATTACTGATTAAAGTGAAGATACAGAAAAGCTGCTAAGACAATCCCCTTAGACCTGGAACCCCAAATCACAATACAACCCAATAATTAATCATAATAGCAAGTAACTAGAGAATAGGGATCCAGTTGTGGCATTTAAAAATATTTAGAAAGAGCACAAATGATTTTGTTGGTTTTTTGGTTTTGTTTGGTTTGGCGGTTTTTTTAAGCCATCAGTTTTCATAGAATTAAACCTACATTAAAAGAAAAATTTTGGCTCACCCCAGCCCAGTGGAGTCTTGCCACTGGTTTCAGTGAGATCAGGACTGCATTCTCAGTGTTGCTGCTGCCTACCCTATGAAGTAGCTAAAATTTATGGAGCACAGTGATATATGAAGGAGAGCATATGAGGTGAAAGCTTAAGCCAAAAGAGAGAGTGTCTTGGAAAGAGTAAGATTCAAGAAATGTGCAACTTTTTCCTCTCTTTTCTGTCAAATGTTCCTGTCTGACTATTAAATGTACACTCCCAGGTCTCATAATTCCTGTGACTCTCCCCACATGTGTTTAAATTTCTGTTAACACAGTTAGTTCTGCTTCCATATGGCACAGCAGTGGCACTTAGTTACTGTGATTAACTCTAAGCATTGGCTGAGAAGGTAAATGAACAGGCGTGCTTTCTGCTGAAGCAATTTGTCAGTGAAGTACTGCAAGCCATATGTTTCTCTATCTTCTTCCAAATATTTGTGCTGATGTTGCTAGAAGGCGACTTCATCCAAGGAAAGGGAGACACATGATAGATTGTCCTGTGGTAGATTAGTGGAAGTATATAGCACTTGTCTAATGCATTTTCATCCTCTGAACTCAGTGCTTTACAGCCACTGAACTGCTGCTGCCACTAGAATTCATCAGGCTATTCTTCCCACCACCAGGACTGCCAGTCTGTGGGGCCCATTACATTCCTGCAGTGTTGGAAGTTGTGAAGGTTTTGCCAACATCTATCTCGTGATGGACTTTATGTTCAAAACATATGTATACTACATTAAGTTGTATAAAAAAAAATAAAATAAAATTTAGAATGGACGTCCTTAAGTAAGTGTAAATAACTTCAAATTGGTTTAAATTCAGTACTTTTTCTGATATGAAAATAAAATAAATTCTCCAGATTGGCACAGACTTATTTGAAAAATCCTGTCTTTATCTCTTTATGCCTATAACTAACCTGCTGCCTCTCTTTCTATCGCACTTACATCAGCTAGGATACAATAAAATGTGAGAATAAGGATGTGCTGGTCTTAGATAAGGAGGATAAAAACCACACAGAGCACTCTGTCATCTGTCTCATTCCTCCTTCTTCACCAGCGGGAAGGTTCTGTCAACTTCTGGATCTGCATTACAAGCAAATGTAGGCAGTTAACTCCCTTAACACTGAAGAAGGCTGCTAGACCTGAACATTCCAAGTACAAGGCGAACCAGGTCCCAGGAAAATCATGCCACATTGCTAGCCATGTTGACTACTCAGTTAGGGCATACTTATGGGTGGAAACTGCCTTCAGCATCCTCATGGGAAAGCACTGGATTCAAGACAGCATTGTCAGTGCTTATTTAGTTTCTGTAACCCCATGAAAAATATTAAGAGCTGGATGTTCCAGAAGTGCAGCTGCTGCAAGAGCCGTAGGATGTGACTGAGGCTGCGTTGAGAAATAGATATGAGCTACTTTAGAAGTATGTAATCCAAATCTCATACCCATATCCACAATCACTGGGCTCCATAACCTGGGGGTTCCACTAATTCTAGGTACGTGTATTTTGGCAAATAGCTTTTCCAGTGTGACAGAACCATAGTGTTATAGAATAACATAGCCCGTATTCAAGAGATGATGCATTTCCTACTTCTTACACAACAACAGCAATTTGGGGCCAGTCTTCACGCTGCCAAATTCTGACTGAAGTTATTGAGTCCAGTTCATTTCAGAGATGTAATCTCTGCAGCACCACTTTATTCCAGTTAATGTCATAGGATTAACACTCCTTAGAAAATGTTGTTTCTATAAGAAGCATGGAAGTGACCACCAAAGAAATAAACATCCAAAATGGTAGTTATATCCATATCATATATGAAAAGTCATCTGTCACTATAGGAACTCAACACAGTCCAGCTTTAACGATTAAAAAAACACTTTTCCCCTGACCCTCTTACCTCTGTTACGCCAAACACATTTTGTACAAAGCCCAACTCTGGAGCTGAAAGCTCTAGTATCTCAGTTATAAATGACTTCTTTCCTCATACTTTTTATTTAATTAAATGAATAAAATATAACCATGCTATAAAATAGAGATAAAAATAGTACATGGCATGCATTTACATTTTAGAACAGTCAGCAAATTTAATCAGGAAATTATCTACTTAATATAAATGAATACAGGAAAGCGATTAATTGTTTTTAATTTAGGAACCACAAATTGTAATATCTTTCAGACAGGTAAATCAGAATTATGTGTTAACTCTAATGATCAATAAGTAACAGATGCATCCTCCCAAAGTTGAATAATTAATATATGGGTAGAGGTTAACAGCAACAATTAATGATTACTACAAATGTGTTCTTTCAAGCAGATTGATTTAAATGTGATGAAGATCCCACAGAACAGAATTCTATGGGGTGCAATCCTGCTGTCATTACCTAGGCAAAATCCCTTGTAGTTTCTGTTGTTTTCACAACTGGTGGACCTTTATAACAATCATAGAATATTAAGGATCAGACTGGCCACCTTTAAACAAATTAGCTATATCTTTAAACAAATTGGCTACATCTTCACTGTATCTGATAGAGTGCTCCAAATTCCAGTTCATCCCAAAGACATACTGTTAGTGAGTAGGAGTGACAGCTAACCTCCCTCATTATATGAATTCTTCAACTTTGGGAAGGTGAAACAATTACATAAAGACCATTAGAGATAGCACATCTTTCTGATTTACGTACTGCCTTCACATGCAGCCTGCCTTCTTGTTGTTTTCTATGAAGGATACTTATGAGTTGTCCTTCAGGTCGTCTTTTGCAAGAGCAGCTGGAACATCCAAAGCCTGCATAGTGCCAGATCCACACAACAGGTGATGTGCTCTGCCTGACGTTTTAAGCACTCTACACACTATTAGTGTGTAGATACTGGTGGCATACATCTGAGGCACTTGTTACATTACACCAGATGTAAAAGAATGCCATTTTACCCTAAAATTCATTTTCCAGCTGTTTAATATGACATCATGGGTGCAGTGATTTGGTACCATTTTGTTTTCTCAAAGGGCCCACAGGATGATCTAGATGCTAAACACCATCTCTTCGAAAGAGCCGAGAATGACAACAGTCTGGGGAGACAATACTGTCCAGGCCAGCCTTTTTCTCAGATCAGAACTGGGAAGAACAAAAACCTCCACAGAACCCAGATACCAACTGAAAGGAGACAGGTCACTAGCTCAGAGCCATCTGCTGTGTGTGTGCAAGTCCTTTGTTTTTTTACTGAGGAACAGGGTGGGATATACACTGTCTGAAATGCAGAAAGTCATGGTAGGAAGAAAGAATCAGAAAAAAGGGAATTAAAAAAAAAAAAATGAATCAAGGAAATGTGGTTCCTGATCCATTCTCAGAGTTTTAAAGACATTTATTCATCCTTTGGGTACAAAGAGGTTATTGCCGTTGCAGTAAATGTTATGTTCATTTAACTGTGGTGCTTGCAGGAGAAAAATATGTAAGTGATTCTTGCCTCTAGATGGTGGGATGACTGTACACCTAGCTAAATCTAAATAGGATTCCCAATGCTATCAGCAAGACTATTCACACTGTTTACTGGTATTTGCTAACATAAATTTCCAATTTGAAAGGCATATTGCTCACTTCCTGCTGTTTCTCTAGTCTAATACCCTTGTTAATGAGTCAGTTTTATCTTAACAGGTTTTAAAAATGATTTAATTCTTTGCATATTGCTTGTGTTCAGATAATGAATGAAATCTATGTGTCTTCCAGCCCTATGTATTTCTGAAAATGACCATGTTTAGTTTAATTATAATCCTCCTTTTTCTATCAAAATGTGCGAGGGAAAATAATTTTGCTACACACAAGGCCGCTAACTGTTTCCTAAAAATTCCTATCCATTTCCCTATGTTTTATATTTAAGCTATCTATAAAATCATTATCAATTTCCATTAAACTTGAAGAAATGCACACTCAGAATTAATAGTTCTAAACCTTGCTGAGAACTGGATAAATGGACTGCCGAGGAGTCCTGCTCTGAGTAGAAGAACAGCCCCAAGAGCTATGCAAAAATCTATTTGTGACTCTGAATAAAATGCTGCTTTTGTTTCTTCCTTCTTACAAGGCAAAAAAAAAGAAAAAATAAAACCACGAAGAAAATAAACCTGAAATTTGCACAGATCTTCCATGACCATTTTTAGTACTAAACTGGCACTGGATTTAACTATAAAGTTTAGAACTGTAGTTGCAAATATGCAGTTGCTTTTCTTCTGTATAAACAAGCCTGATTCCTTTCCTTGAAATAAAGGTCAAAATCTTCCTCGACTCCCTTGGGGCTTGGATGGCATTTAAGAAAGGCTGTCATACAAAGTGGTGTTCATATTTATACAGTAATCAAAGAACAAATAACCAAATGCAATAAGTTCAACCCATAAAGCTTCACTGGACAAACTCATAATAACAATAAAAAGCTACCATTTCATATTCTTCAGTGGGAAATCTGAATTTAGGGATTGCAATTGTGAACAAGACTATGAATAAAGATTATAAAAGTATATTGTGCTCCTATTTAACAAAATATATTACCTTTTCAGACTTCCTCTGGTTAGTGCTTCCACAGGGAATTCTTTACAATCACAAATCACATATGATTACTAATGGAGGACTCCTAATGATGAGGCATAGAATTACTGATCATGTACTAATCTCAAACAGATTTTTGAGTAGTTAAATTAGCTGTAAATATACAATACATACACCATATATTATAGCGAAACCTCCATAATAGTCAACTTTCAGGTTTGGGTTTCACTTGTTAGAATCACTTATCTTTGCATCTTTCCAAGAAAGGAAAAAATTATTCCAAACTCCATCACTCTAATACCTTACCAACGAAAGACTTCGTCAGCTTGCTTGCTGTTTCGTGTCTGGGTCAGACTGATAATCCATTGCTGCCACTCTCCTTCAGCAGCACTGCAAATTACTATATTAAAAGCAAACAGCATTATGTTATTTATAACCACAAAGTTTTTCTAAAAGAGCCTAATAAGCAGGCTTACATGTGCACAAAGACTAGAGAAAAAAACTAACTTTCAGCTGCTGCGAGGAGGTGGTGCATTTTAAATATGACAGTGACTCCTTCTGGCCAAAGCCATGAACAGCCTTGTGCTCAATAATGAACAATGGCTTTGAAGAGAAAGCCATCACAACTCAGAACCTCCTCAAAAAGGAGAGAGTGAGAATGTGAGGTTTCAAAGTCATTACAGGTCACTTGGAAAGGATGAAAGCATAAATTGTATCTATCCATCTATCTGTCACTATTAATGGCAGCCATAACATATCTCAAAGAAAGTAGCCATTAAAACCCAATCTGATACACAAATGTCTAAAAGCTGCTAAAACACCACTTCTTGTCAAAAAGTCACACAATTTTGTTCTTGCTTTAAATCTTAGCATGAGGTAATAAACATAACCCATGGTACTAACTACATTTGTAATAAAAAAGGATCATCAGGGCAAAGGCTGCATCCCGCGGAAGCAGACACACACACCAGTAGAATTTACAATGCTCTAGTGTTCATCATGTGATTATCCCCAAACCCTAATTCTGCTACCTACTTCTACAGAAATAATAGTTTTTATGTCAGCATCTCCCCTTCTTCCTTGTGCCCCTACCTCACACCAGCCTCTTCCCCTCTTTTACATCATCAAAACTGCAAGAATGTAAGACATGGAAACTGAAAATGACCAAAACCTCAAGAAATTAAGCTGCTCAGTTCAACAGGCAAAATTTATGAGAGACACATTTGCAGTAAGAATGGAAGACTTTCCAGTTCTGAAAAATAACACAGGTATACTATCAAAGTAGTCAAGAAATTGGTTAGCTTGTTTTAGAAATTACTCTGGAGTCTGCTATGTCAGTGGAAAGACACACTAATTTTAAGGGTCTTCAATCAGTTTTTTTATTATACAAGACATTTTCTCTTTCCTTGCAGTTCATAAGCAAACCTGAAACAGGATGTTTAGGAAGCCAGAATCACATTTCTTTGACACCATTGAGCTGAAGTGCAGGAACTGAATGTATGTGTAAACCACAAACACATAGATTTTTACCTTGAATTGCTGTAAGTTAGGATTCTGCATCTCACATAGATGAAACATTTAGATAAAAATGTGATTGTTGGCTTCCATTACAATTTTTGATAAGTTAGAAAGCCTGACTCTGTTCTCACACTACCATAAACAAGACAACATAAGTTGACTAACACAGTTGTTACTTAAGGGTGCTTTACCAGTATAAGCAAAAGCTAAGTAAAGTTCAGTTTGGGGTTGGTTTTTTTTTTCCGTTCAAAATGCTTTATTTCCTAAATGGTCAAGTTTATCCAAGTAGTGTTAACTGTTACATCAGATACAGCTTCTGCTGTTGAGATAAAGACATTATCGATAGCACTAGTAATTGGTTTTATGCAATTCCATTAAGCAGTGGTTATATCACAGGCATAGCTAGATGAGATAGAAGCACACTATAGACAGATGTTGTAATTACGAGAAGATATACAAAATAAGGTCTGTAGAGAATTTCATTCTGTTTTTCAGGCCTGTCCTGGGTTCAGCTATAGCAGTCATTTTTCTCCTGCTTAGTAGCTGGTGCAGTGCTGTGTTTTTTAACTTTCAGCCTGGGAACAACGCTGATAACACCGATGTTTTTAGTTGTTGCTAAGTAATGTTTATTCCAACCAAGGACTTTCTCAGTCTCATGCTTTGCCAGGGAGGAGGGGAAGCCGGGAGGAAGCAGAGACAGGACACCTGACCCAAACTAGCCAAAGGGGTATTCCATACCACAGCACGTCATGCCCAGTATATAAACCGGGGGGAGTTACCCGGAAGGCCCGGATCACTGCTCGGGTCGGGCTGGGTATCGGTCGGCGGGTGGTGAGCAATTGTATCCTCTCCCCTTGTTATTTCACTAATCGTTATTATCATTGGTGGTAGCAGTAGTGGTTCTGTGTTATACCTTAGTTGCGGGACTGCTCTTATCTCAACCCGTGGGAGTTACATTCTTCCCATTCTCCTCCCCATCCCTCCGGGAGCGGGGGGAGGAAGAAGGGGGGGGGGGGGGGAGTGAGCGAGCGGCTGTGTGGTTCTGAGTTACCGGCTGGGCTCAAACCACGACAGTTCTTTTTGGCGCCCAACGTGGGGCTCGAAAGGTTGAGATAACGACAGATCTGACCAGAGTGTGTTTAATCATATTTGTGATAAGCATTCCTTGTTACTACTCGTCACAATGGTGATTATTTGGCTCTCAGACGTGTTGCGCTTGATCTCAGAGTTTCAACATGTTGTACCTTACTTACAGCCACTATTTGCTGTTTTAGTGTTTATCGGCTGGGGGGCCTGGGCTAAGGTTCTTGTTTCACTGTACTTCATGGTAATGACTTGTAATACAATAGACTCATTGATCATGAAACTGGTCTGGTTTGTGCTTCCAGCGTGGCCATCACCACTATACATTGGGAGGTATATAATGAAATATTTTAGCAATTGCATATCTTTTTTTTCTCCTCGGGGGGTAAACTTACGAAGGAAGCATTCTCTTTCACCCCCCGTTCCCCCACCAGCCTATTTGCAACAGCAATTGAGAGTTCTGAAGGTTTTAGATGGCCTTTGAGTACCCTTGAAACCTGCCTGCTGATTGTGCTGGGGATCAGCATGTTGGCAAACATACGGAGTGTGTTTTACCCACGGCCATCCCGTCGTAGGAACATCCTATTTTGTTTAATGTCAAAAATTCAGCAGTATCAGGTTCGAATCTGGTCTAGGGTTAGACGACGATATAGGAGGACCACCAGGAGATTTTCCCTGAGGCTGGACAGTTATGAGTGGCAGGGTGTGTGGGATAGTATGGGCAAGTACCTAGGCCAGTGGGCCCCTCCAGTGCTTTGGAACTTCACCACTGAACAAGTGCAACATCCGGAAAAACTAGTAAAACACTTAAACGAGGTGTGCTGTCGTCCTGGTTATACCAGAGAGGGACAAATTTTGGCAACGTGCTGGGGCTTGGCCTATGCCTACAGAGCCCTGCTCAACACTATCCAGCACCTTCAAAGGGAAAAAAATGTCTCTGGATCTGATGGCAAAGCAACAGACAACGCAGCTATGCCAACTACAAGCACAGCAGCTACTCAGACCCTGACCACAACAGTCAACACAGCTACTCCAAGTACAGCAGCTACATCAACCCCAGTGACAAACACTGCAGCTAAACCAAATGTCCAGTTTGTGACAATGTCTGTTGCCCCTGTAAGCAAAAGCAAACGAAAGGCACAAAGAGCAACCCGCGAAGCGAAGAAAGATGAAGACCCAGTGCCATTACTATATGCAACAGCACATGAACAAGAGTTACTACTACGTGAGCCAGGGGATGGGCTCTTGTGCACCGGCCCCATGTGTGCGGGTGGGGGGGCCCTGCCTCGTGTGGGGTGGTACAGCGGAAGAAGTTTTTGAGAAAGGGAGGAAAATAATCCAAATCCTGCTGAAGGCCGGTTTTGCCATAAAACGGAATAAAGTCAAGGGACCTGCACAGGAGATTCAATTTTTGGGAATAAAATGGCAAGATGGACGCCGCCAGATCCCCACAGACGTGATCAACAAGATAACAGCAATGTCTCCACCAACTAACAAGAAAGAAACACAAGCTTTCTTAGGTGTCGTGGGGTTCTGGAGAATGCACATCCCAAATTACAGTCTGATTGTAAGCCCTCTCTACCACGTGACCCGGAAGAAGAATGATTTCAAATGGGGCCCTGAGCAACAACAAGCCTTTGAACAAATTAAACGAGAAATAGTTCATGCAGTAGCCCTTGGACCAGTCCGGGCCGGGCCAGATGTGAAAAATGTGCTCTATACCGCAGCTGGGGAGAATGGTCCTACCTGGAGCCTCTGGCAGAAAGCTCCAGGGGAGACTCGAGGTCGACCCCTTGGCTTTTGGAGTCGGGGATATAAAGGATCCGAGGCCAGCTACACTCCCACTGAAAAAGAGATACTGGCAGCCTATGAAGGGGTTCGAGCTGCCTCAGAAGTGATTGGAACTGAAGCGCAGCTCCTCCTGGCACCCCGGTTGCCTGTGCTGGGCTGGATGTTCAAAGGCAGGGTCTCCTCTACACATCATGCAACTGATGCTACATGGAGTAAGTGGGCCGCACTAATTACACAACGAGCTCGAATAGGAAATCCCAGTCGTCCAGGAATTCTAGAAGTCATCATGGACTGGCCAGAGGGCAAAGATTTTGGGATGTCACCAGAAGAGGAGGTGACGCGTGCTGAAGAGGCCCCGCCATATAATGAACTGTCAGAGAGTGAAAAGCAATATGCCTTGTTTACTGATGGGTCCTGCCATATTGTGGGAAAGCATCGGAGATGGAAGGCAGCTGTGTGGAGTCCCCTGCGACAAGTTGCAGAAACTGCTGAGGGAGAGGGTGAATCGAGTCAATTTGCAGAGGTGAAAGCCATCCAGCTGGCCTTGGACATTGCTGAACGAGAAAAATGGCCAGTACTTTATCGCTATACTGACTCATGGATGGTGGCAAATGCCCTGTGGGGGTGGTTGCAGCAATGGAAGCAGAGCAACTGGCAACGCAGAAGTAAACCCATCTGGGCTGCTGCATTGTGGCAAGATATCGCTGCTCGGGTGCAGAACCTGGTGGTGAAGGTACGCCACGTAGATGCTCATGTACCCAAGAGTCGGGCCACTGAGGAACACCAGAATAACCAGCAAGTGGATAAAGCTGCTAAGATTAAAGTGGCTCAGATGGACTTGGATTGGCAACATAAGGGTGAATTATTTTTAGCCCGGTGGGCCCATGACACCTCACGCCATCAAGGCAGAGATGCAACATATAGATGGGCTCGTGATCGAGGGGTGGACTTAACGATGGACACTATTGCCCAGGTTATTCACGAATGTGAAACATGTGCTGCAATTAAGCAAGCCAAGCGGTTAAAGCCTCTCTGGTATGGAGGACGATGGCTGAAGTACAAATATGGGGAGGCCTGGCAGATTGACTATATCACACTCCCACCAACCCGCCAGGGCAAGCGCTATGTGCTTACCATGGTGGAAGCAACCACCGGCTGGCTGGAAACATACGCTGTGTCCCATGCCACTGCCCGGAACACTATCCTGGGCCTTGAGAAACAAGTCTTGTGGCGACACGGCACCCCAGAGAGAATTGAGTCAGACAATGGGACTCATTTCCGGAACAACCTCATAGACACTTGGGCCAAAGAGCATGGCATTGAGTGGGTATACCACATCCCCTACCATGCACCAGCCTCTGGGAAAATCGAACGGTACAATGGGCTGTTAAAAACTACACTGAGAGCAATGGGTGGTGGGACTTTCAAACACTGGGATACACATTTACCAAAAGCCACCTGGTTGGTCAACAGTAGGGGATCTGCCAACAGGGCTGGCCCAGCCCAATCAGAACTTTTACGTACTGTAGAGGGAGATAAAGTTCCTGTGGTGCACATAAAGAATTTGTTGGGGAAGACAGTCTGGGTTATTCCTGCTTCAGGTAAAGGCAAACCCACTCGTGGGGTTGCTTTTGCTCAGGGACCTGGATATACTTGGTGGGTAATGCGGGAAGATGGGGAAGTCCGATGTGTACCTCAAGGGGATTTGATTTTGGGGGAAAACAGCCAATGAACTCAATTGTACGCTGTTGCCTGCTCTATAACACGTTTATAGCCCACCAGTTAGATATCTTCAGGTCACCAGCCATTGACCCTGACTTCCCTCCGATCATCACCTCAACAAAGAATGAATTTTGAGGAAACCAGACGAGCTCAGCAGTGACCAGATGAGTTTGGCGGTATCATCAGCAGGCAACAACCCAACACTATGTACCGTCCCTCCTGCCCTGAAAGACTATTACAAGAGATGGAGCCTGACATCATGGACTGGATGAGTTCAGCAATTTTACAGGGATTGGTCCATGGACTAGGGAACGATATCTTTCTCTGTGTGTGGGTGTGGGTGTATATATATGTGTATATATGGGACAGGGGTGATGGTGTGCTGAGAGATGTGGGATCTGAGCATGACGTGAATGGTATGGAATAAGGGGTGGATACTGTCCTGGGTTCAGCTATAGCAGTCATTTTTCTCCTGCTTAGTAGCTGGTGCAGTGCTGTGTTTTTTAACTTTCAGCCTGGGAACAACGCTGATAACACCGATGTTTTTAGTTGTTGCTAAGTAATGTTTATTCCAACCAAGGACTTTCTCAGTCTCATGCTTTGCCAGGGAGGAGGGGAAGCCGGGAGGAAGCAGAGACAGGACACCTGACCCAAACCAGCCAAAGGGGTATTCCATACCACAGCACATCATGCCCAGTATATAAACCGGGGGGAGTTACCCGGAAGGCCCAGATCACTGCTCGGGTCGGGCTGGGTATCGGTCGGCGGGTGGTGAGCAATTGTATCCTCTCCCCTTGTTATTTCACTAATCGTTATTATCATTGGTGGTAGCAGTAGTGGTTCTGTGTTATACCTTAGTTGCGGGACTGCTCTTATCTCAACCCGTGGGAGTTACATTCTTCCCATTCTCCTCCCCATCCCTCCGGGAGCGGGGGGAGGAAGAAGGGGGGGGGGGGGGGTGAGCGAGCGGCTGTGTGGTTCTGAGTTACCGGCTGGGCTCAAACCACGACAAGGCCGCTTCTCCAAGGTCATTTTTAATTCCTAGCATATCTTTCCACACTCCTAGAGATCCTGCCTGTTTCCTAACATCTACCAAGTTATGATATGTGCACTCTATTCACTAAAGAGATCATGTTAGTTCCAGATTTTTCCACCAGAGGTTAAATTTACAAATTATAACTTCTTGTTTCTATTTTTCCTCTTTTTTTTTTTTTAATAGACACTGTGTTTGCCTTTTCTCAGCACTGCCACACTTCCCCAGTCCTCCACAGGTTTTCTGCTAGTATCTTTAAGATTGCTTACTGTCTAAGTAACCCGATTTATCAGGTCCAGCCAAACTGATGAACATCTAATTTCTCTATTCCCTAGCAATCTTTCTCTGGGAACCCCTATTTTTCTCTATCTCTGCCTGCGTCTGGAAACCTAGCCTTTGCAGCTAGCAGTTCTGTCAGCCATCTCCTTTAGCTGAGCATTTTAGTAAACACCAATGCATATCACTCTGTTGAACAGTAGAGTGATAGTTCAATACTTTTCTTAGCCTTCCTAGTACCTCTAGTACTTTTCATTCAGTTCCCTTTAGTGAGATTCAACTACACCATATAGCCCCCTTCATATACTGATTAAACTTCTCTTTAAAATTAATCTGTTCTAATTCTTCCTATAGGAAAAGCTGAAAGGAAGAAGAGAGGAAAAGGAAAATCTTTTTCCTATTAATCCTATAGATTAATTTTATATCTAATTATTTCAATACTGTCTCCAGTTTCGATCCATTTTGTCCTTGAGCTGTATGTCTCTAGCGTTTGCTGCAGCAATCGCTTTCTCTGATGAACATATTTGAAACCACTGATCCAAAACAGTTTATTGATTGTACGGATGCATACAAATAAGGTGAAAAGCTGGTAACTTACCAATATGGGAAGTTTGCTTCTAAAAACTGCTTTTTTCTCATGTAAGGTTTCAAGTAGAACGTTAGAAAAATCTCTCGCCATCCTTCATTAGCATAAAAGCAATGAACCTCACTTTTAAAAGTAATTTCTTACTGATTTCTATAGCTCGAACTGCCATGAAATTCCAGCTCATACAGCAGATTCCTAAACTAATTTTTGAGCTCTCTCTCTTTTATATAGGCAAAGCTCCTATATTTTGAAACATGAAAATTTCCTTTCCACAACTTAGTTTTGACCTCCCATTTCCCCAGCTGTGAGTGAGTTAGTTGCAGTATCCAACCCGTCATTGATCAAGCAGTGTAATTTCTGCCGGTGTCCCAGTGCTTTCAATTAAAGATTTATCTCAAGATATGGTACACGCTGTTTTTCAGATTGTTTCTCTGGAGTTTAACTAAAATCATGTTTTTCACTGCAACACTGAAACTTCTCCTATTTTGCCCTTAATGTTATTTCCCAGCAAACTGTTACCTTTTCTTTTTCCTAGAATAATTACTAGTTTTCAAAATTCTTTGCCCTACACTACATAGCGTTTCTTCAACCCCAAATAAGTATGGTTTTTGCATTTGCCAGTGAATTATTGTAAAAAACCATATCTCATATTAAAATTCTACATCCAACATTGATTTGTGAATCTGCTGGAAATAATTACATCTTTGAATGTAATTGTTAATAACCTACTGTATATCTGTGAATTCAATTTTTTCACAAAGCTCATATAAGAGGTTTCTTTTCATAAAGGCTTTCCATTCCCCAGGGTCTTTGGAGAGCAATTTGTCTTATTACTTTATATCTCTGAGGACTGGGAAGAGCCAAGAGGGATCCCAGGACTGGAAAGGCAGGGGCCTCACCAGCCACAGCAAGCAGACAAGGGCAGGCTCACAGATGGTGGCCAGGTTCCACCAAGGTCCAAGGTCATCATGCAGGTCGAGGTGGGAGCCCAGCTCAGCAGCCTGCACGGCCAGGCCAGGCTGCTTCCCTGCAGCGCTGCTGGGAACCGCTCTCCACTGTTCGCAGGATGAAGAATGAAGCGGGATGCCCTGGGCTGCACCACCTCTGAGGTGGTCCTGAGGCCCAGCAGCCAAGCCTCCAGGAAGGGGTATGCTCTCATATGCATCTACAGTTATCCTAACATACTGAAATACTTATCTTTTCATAATTTGGAAGAGTGATAAACCTCATGAAGGAAGAGAAGCACCATTACCTCTTGTTTTGGCAGTACTAATGATAAAGAGTTAATAAAAATTATGCCAGCCACAAACAAAACTTCTGAGGAACTGTGTAATACACGGGAAATCACACATTAAGTAATATTTTGGACAATGAGACTTTTGTCCAAGCTTTGCTTTTTTTTTTACAGGTTGGAAGCTCTCCTGAAAATTGGAACTATAAGCAGCTGACTCCTTGGAAAAATGACAACTGCTTGGATTATGTGTTCTTTTCTGGTTTTGTTTTACCCATATAATACTATGACTTCTGTGTTCATTACAGTCATTAGCTCCTTTCTGCTGTCTAATGATTTTATTGCTGCTGCATCACTTTCTCGTTTCTTTTTGTTAGCATTAAATGTTGCTAAGTAACTGAACCAGGCTGTGGTATTATATGGCATAACTACTCTATTCTTTAAAATACGTATAGAGATTACTCAGCAAAATGAAAATTACTCTCCCAAGGCAAAGAAAGCCATTTACATTTATCACAATGTTCATTTCGAAGAAAAAGTGAAGGGAATCCTATAAACATGATGCCTATTTCCAAATCAGCTATCTCAGGAAATACAAATACTGATAAATATTGTTTCACCTTCTCCATGAGGTTATCCTAGGCCACCCTAAATAACACCATTTATTTTGCTTTTATTTGTGTGTTTCAGCTCTTACAGGCAAAGTAACTTAAAATCAAAACAGATTGTCTATCACTGCAAACTCATTTAGATTATTCACTTCTGTTGTGACTTATTAAACACAAATCATACTCTAAGTAATTTAGTAGAAAAGATGGAATTTGCCATTTTATTTAGGTCTTCTAATTTCATATCAATGTGGCAATGATCTAGTGCCTCACCTTTACTACTCACATGAACCTGCTACCCCGTTGCAAAACAGGAAACCATATGGGTTTAATGCAATCTTCATTTTACATTCCTCTGTAATAATCAAAAGTAGTAACAGCCACACTGCAGACCAGTTTGTTCAGTTTCCACTGCAAAGCTCTAAACTGCTTAAGCGTAAAATAAAACATAACACAGGAGGTCCAGATGAGGACTGTGACACCAGAATAGAAAAATTCACAGAGAATTTTATGAAGAATGTCTGAAACAGAATGCTGTCAATCGTTATTAAATTACTCAAGAATTGTTCGAGCTGCTCAGATCGATCAGAATAGTCTTCAAAGTTCCTTCTTCTTCAAAGTTTCAAGTTTCTGTTATGTTAATACTTCAGATCACCACAAAATAAACAACACATTCCCTTTTGTACATTTTTAACATAGACATGCACTATACACCAAAAATAATTTTAAAATACCTTTCTCAGTCTTAGAACCTAAATCCCCCAGATGAATTTTTTACAGGTGGGAGCTTGGACTCTCAGGATTGCAACTATTTTTTCCATGGGCAATATGTCTAAACATGCTTATTTGAAAATGTATCAGCTTTTGTTAAAAAAACCCACCCTAAATATAAAAATATATTAAAAATACTAAATATAAATAAAAAAACACTAAAAAGCAAAAATATTTGTGTTAAGGAGTAGAGAGATCTGAAATTACACTTGCAATAGAGAGGATGGCTCAACACTAACTATGGCCAATAATCACGTTACATCTGCTTGTTGAATTAGCACAAGATGCTTAGACATTTGGAAAGTAACCACATATACACAAAGTCTTGTAATAACCGGTTGGGTACTAAAAAAAACCAAACCAAAACAAATAAAATCCTCGTTGTTGCAACTCCCTCTATGCATAATTAATACGAACACGCTGAAGCCAGCAGGTAAAATCCTGTAACAGCTGGGTATGAGAAGCAGCGAATATTCAAGGTAAGAGAGCTCCCGCTGGAACCCCGTTTACCTCAGCTACTGATGACTTTGTTAACTAGGCAGCACAGCCCAAACAGCGGATCCCGCCGCTCGCACAGCCCGCCCAGCCCCCTCGCCCGCCGACCAAAACATTGACACGTGCGCCTCGCTCCCCCCGTCACGTGACGCGCCCAGCCAGTCACGCCGCCGCGCCCCTTCCGCCAATGGCGTAGGGCGCTGCCGGGTAGCAACAAGCGCGGCGGCCGGCAGCCAATCAGAGTGGCGCGGGGCGGGGCGAGCGCGGCCTCATGTTACTTCCGTCAATAGCGGCGGCGCGGTGGGGAGTGGGGCTGCCGCTGCGCTGAGGTGAGGTGAGGTGAGGTGAGGTGAGGTGAGGCGGGGCGGGGCGGGGCGGGGGCCGGCCGGCGGGGTCAGCGGCGAGCGGCGCCGTGTGTGGGAGAGGCCCGGGGGCCGAGCGCGGGCACGGCCTGGGGGGGTTGGGGCTCAGTCTGAGGGGTGTGTGCAGCTGGAGTCGTTTGGGACAAGGTGCTAGGGTCGGGGTGGGCAGATGGGTTTGGGAAGGAGCCGGGGCTGAGGGTGAGGAGCAGCATCAGCTGGAGGAGGTGTCTGTGGCCTGCCTGGAGGAGTGCCGTGCTGGCAATATAGATAGGCTGCGTGGGAACAGGAGCAAACATGGCTTCACTAGGGGCAAGTTGTACCTGACAAATTTGGTGGCCTTCTACAACAGCGCTACAGCATTGGTGGATAAGGGAAGAGCTACCAACGTTATCTACCTGGGTTTTTGCAAGGTGTTTAATACTGCCCCGAATGACATCCTTGTCTCTAAACTGGAGGGACATGGATTTGACAGAGGGACCACTTGGTGGATAAGGAACTGGCTGGATGGTAGCACTCAAAGAGTCGTGATCAATGGCTCGATGTCCAAGTGGAGACTACTGATGAGTGGCATTTCTCAGGGGTCAGTACTGGGACCGGTGCTGTTCAACATCTTTGTCAGGGACTGTCCTGGATTCAGCTATAACAGGTTTTTTTTTCCTTTTAGCAGCTGGTGCAGTGCTGTGTTTTGCCTTTAGTCTGAGAGCAATGCTGATAACACACTGATGTTTTAGTTGTTGCTCAGTAGTGCTTACCCTGGTCAAGGACTTTTCAGTCTCTCATGCTCTGCCAGTGAGGAGGGGCACACGAAGCCAGGAGGGAGCAGAGACAGGACACCTGACCCAAACTAGCCAAAGGGGTATTCCATACCACAGCACGTCATGCCCAGTCTATAAACCGGGGGGAAGTTACTTAGAAGGTCCAGATCACTGATTGGGTCAGGCTGGGTATCAGTTGGCAGATGGTGAGCAATTGTATTGTACATCACTGCTGTTTATTGTTGGTTTTTTTCCCCTTCCCTTTTTAGTTTTATATTCTTTCCCCTTGTTATTTCCCTTATTATTATTATTGGTGGTAGCAGTAGTAGTTTTGTATTGTACCTTAGTTACTGTACTGTTCTTACCTCAACCCGTGGGATTTACTTTCTTTCAATTCTCTTCCCCATTCCTCTGGGAGCGGGGGAGAAAAAGGTGGGAAGTGAGCGGGCGGCTGCGTGGTTCTGAGTTACCGGCTGGGCTTAAACCACGACAAGGATGTGAACAGTGGGATTGAGTCCACCCTCAGCAAGTTTGCCAGTGACACCAAGCTGTGTGGTTCAATTGATAAGCTGCAGGGAAGGGATGCCATCCAGAGGGACCTCAACATACTTGAGAGGTGGGCCAGTGCCAACCTCATGAGGTTCAACAAGGTCCCGCACCTGGGTAGGGGTAATCCCAGGCACAGTACAGGCTGGGCGGAGAATGGGTTGAGAGCAGCCCCGAGGAGAAGGACTTGGGGGTGTTGGATGATGAAAAGCTCAACATGAACCAGCTTCAGTGTGCGCTCGCAGGCCAGAAAGCCAACCGTATCCTGGGCTGTATCAACAGAAGCGTGACCAGCAGGTTGAAGGAGGTGATTCTCCCTCTCTACTCCCTTCTCGTGAGACCCCACCTGCAGTATTGTGTTCAGTTCTGGGGAGAGGTGTTCCAGCGCTCTGATCATCTTCGTGGCTTCTCCTATGAAGACAGGCCCAGAGAGTTGGGATTCTTCAGCCTGAAGAAGGCTCTGAGGAGACCCTAGTACCTGAAGGGGGCCTACAAGAAATCTGGAGAGGGACTTCTTACAAGGATGTGTACTGACAGGACAAGGAGGAATGACAGAGGGTAGATTTAGATTAAATATTAGGAAGAAGCTCTTTCCTGTGAGGGTGGTGAGGTGCTGGAACAAGTTTCCCAGAGAAACTGTGGCTGCCCTGTCCCTGGCAGTGTTCAAGGCCAGGTTTGATGGGATTTTGAGCAACCTGATATAGTGGAAGGTGTCTCCTCCCATGGCAGTGGGGGATGGGACTAAATGATCTTAAGGTCCCTCCCAACTCAAACCATTCTGTGATTCTACAGGGAGCTTTCTTTCCTCAAGGTAATCATTACCTTTTTTTTTTTTTTTTTTTTAAAGGTGAAAGAGAAGATTGAAATATCCACAGAAGTTTTGAAACTTCTGTGTAATTACATACACAATACAATACACAAATAATCTTATTGCTGCTTCTACAGAAAGCATGCCATTTTTGGGGCAAGACTGGAGATCCCCTGGATGGAGATGGGTTAAAACAGAAGATGGATGGAAACGATGTGAACCCTTCAGTCCTGCACTCGAGGATGGGAATAATCAGTTGAATGATATTGGTCACACTGTGTAAGTTTGGCTTTTTCTTTTCAAAAAAAAAAAAAAAAGTGATTCTGTGTGAGTTAATAGCAGGTGGGAAGACGAAGATTGACTTAATTTCAGTCTGCAAATGTTTGTGGTAGATGATATCATCTGCATATGCTAGAAGTATACAAATGCAACCATGTGTTTAGTTTAGTTAGGCAGACAGGAGACCCCTGTGGAGATTGTCTGCCTCTTGTCACCGCTTTGCAAGTTGCTTGTTTTAGACAGATGGATCCCATCTTATGTTGTATGCCTTTAAAAATAAAAAAACCCACCTCA
Organism: Strigops habroptila; assembly: GCF_004027225.2. Classification (NCBI taxonomy): domain Eukaryota; kingdom Metazoa; phylum Chordata; class Aves; order Psittaciformes; family Psittacidae; genus Strigops; species Strigops habroptila. The sequence goes on along the minus strand of NC_044282.2, from coordinate 42,348,170 downwards.
ACCCTGTCAAGTATTACTTAAAGCTAAGTGATATTTACAAGCTGCAAGTGCAACAGGCATATTGAAATGTTACCTGGAAATGAATGAAGACTTTCTGTTGTCTGGGTGTTGGATTAGGACTGTTTTTTTAAAGCAGCCCAAAATACTCAGTAATCATAGTTTTATGGTAATTCTATAACACAACATATGTGTATGCTCCTGTAGAACAGGTGAGAAAGATATTAGTTAAATAAAGTAATGCTTGGGACAGATGCCCACAGGCTGGTGTGATATTGTGATTATCAGTAGCTCTGTCCAAATTTCTGCTTGGTTTCTCCATGAAGAAGTAATTCTCAGGGGTAGTGTTCTTGGTCTTAAATTCCAGCATAATGTGCTCACAATGAGGAAAGGGAACATTCAGTGTTTTGTTGTTAGTCCAGTAAATGGTACAGTAACTGATCTGATTCAGAGGGAATTTACTGGCAAGCTAGGACTTGCTGTAGTTGTACACCTGTATATTCTAAATTTGTGAAATAAACTTCAAGAGGGTTATCAAGCAGTGAAGAATTATTATTAAGCTTTTCTTGACCTCTTGTTTTCTTACTGCTTTTTTTCTTTTTGTATTATCACATCTTTTTGTGTGATCTTATTTGGGCTTTTTTTTCTACACAGTCTAGCCACTGTGGATACAAAAAACTACATTGTCTGGAAGAGTGTTTAGTAGGCCTCCAACATAAAAGTGGCCTTAAATACACCTGAAAAAATCTTTTCTTCCCTCTTTTGTATATCTTTAATAATATAGTTGGCAAATGAAAGGGAATCCAATTTAATTTTCATAGCTATTTGCAGTTACTAAGTAATTATATCGTGTAGGTTGCTTCAATTAATATTGTTTGGCAATTTGACATAAATGATCAGTGTCTTTATGAATAACATTAAGACCTTTGCTCTTCTGATCCTAAATAAATGTATGTGTATATATATGTTTTCAGAGATCAAAACGAGGTATTTTTATTGCTTCTTCAAGCAAGAATACTAGATTATTTTTTTCCCTTCTTAGTCTTGAAAGAACTTACGAATGATTTCTTTTGGAGTTGTCTTGCTAGAAACAGTTTTAAAATAACTTTTTTTTGGAAAGATGAGCGTTAGAGTTCAGGACTTAAATAGGTACAATAATTCGAAGAGACTGGCTATGAAGTTCTTTTGGGGGGCAGAAAAAGCTTTTGTGATTTGGGTTTCTTAGGCTAGTTTGCTAATTTGCCAGAATCTCAGACTCTGGGACCAACCTAGTGTGCAGCAGATGCCCTCATCTATAGCAGTTCCCCATCTTCATCTTACCCACCTCTTACTTAGCAAAGCCAAACCACACCATAGTCTGCGGCCCTGTTTTAAATTTTATGCTGCTTATTTCTATTCAGTTAAAAATGTATATTATCTGAACTTAGACTACAGAATTGAAATTGATCCTTCTTGGCAAAGTAGCATTACTTGGGAGTAGTTTTGCTGCCACTTGAACTTTGTATCTATGACTTCAACTTGAACTTCATATCTCTGACTTCAACTTGAACTTTGGATCTATGAGTTAATCTTTGCTGCTAAACAGCAATTAATGTCTATTTGCACAATATTTTAGAACAGTTTAGGGTGGAAAGGACATCTGGCTATCATCTGGTCCAAGCACAAAGCAGGACCAATTAAGGTTGGGTTGTATGAGGCCTTGCCCTGTTGAGCTTCATGCATTTCCAAAAATGGAAATTCCTCTGGATTCATGTTCCAAGTTCCATTACCCTCACTGTGATTTTTTTTTTTTTCTTTTTTGTTTGCTTGTTGCTGTGCTGTACCCACGCCCCCAATCTCATAAGAATTTCTCTTATCACACACTGTGTCCATTACCACTTGAATTATTACTGCCCACCTCCTCTATCCTTAAAGTCTAGCTCTATCTTATTCATACCCTTAGATATTGACAGTGATCAGATTTCCCTCCACCACTACCTCAACATTGAACAAGCTCCGTTCTTACCCTCGTGTGTCATGTGCTCCAGTACTCAATCACCTTGGTAACTCCTCACTTGACTTGTTCCAGTATGACAGTGTTTTGTTGTATCCTTGTGAACCAAACTAGGCGCAGTACTCCTGATGCAGTTTCTCATGTCAGATGAAGGGGGATGATTACTTCTTTCAGTCTGCAGGATACACTTTTGTTAACTCGAACCAGGGTGCAGTTGGCCTTGTACAACACAAGGGCACACTGCTGACTTGTGTTCAGCTTGTTATCCACAAGACCCTTGGTTCCTTTTCTGCAAAACTGCTTCCTATCCAGTCTGTGACGAGCATGTACCTGGGCATAGGATTCTTCTGTCCCATGTGCAGGGCTTCACATTGAAGTACAGTAGTGTACTGCGTCTTGCTGGCTGGTTCTCTGCACAATTTTAAGCTATTTGGAAACAGTTATCTGTGTATATTGAATAGGTGGCTCAGCTTAGGATATTTGTTAACATGATGCAGCTCTGAGTAAGAATGCGGCTTGATAAAATTTTTCCTTCCTTGTGAAAGAAGCATAGTAAACAATACATGTATACTTATTTGTCTCTTTCTAAACTGCCGTATGAAGAGGATCATGGTGTATGCTAGTCTGGCTGTCCTAACCCATTAATGAATAATATTTTTCACCAAAATACTCTGTAGAATCATTGCTAAAGGTAGTACTTGATTATTTCATTCTAGGGAACAGTTATGGCAGTTTTCCTTTAAAAAGAAATAAACTCAAGCTATGTAGTTGACTGAAACACTCTTTACTTTTACTTCTGTTGTCTCCTGTGAGAGAAAATATAGCTAGTTACTTGCCAAACTTCCTTTTATCCATTACAAATACTTTCTCTTCAGAAATTAAGGTCATATCACAAACAGATTCACAGATTAACATTCAAGATGTAAATAACTAAATAACTTACTTGAAGAGTATGTTTCTATTAAAATAGAAATATTTACCTTACTCTCTTAGTCATCCAGTGATGCGGTGAGTCCATTTGATGAATTCATCAAAAAGGGGTGGACCTAATGATAACTGTGCTTGAACAAACAGAATCACTTGTGCAGGAACAATTTAAATAATTTGAAATAATGCTACAATATTTGCACTTTGAATTAGTACCATTTATGGAAACCGAGGTGCAAAAAATGGGAGCGTGAGTTCTGTAGCTCTTATTTGGATAATTAATTGTATGTAACAAGTGGAGAGTGCCTTGTATTCGAGGTATGTGGGAGCTAAAAATGGGGTTGAGGCAGTGCTCATTCAAGCTCTGTGGGCTGAATCCTGGGCATGACTCCCTGCAATTTGTGCTTATAAATTCTAGCACAGATATTTATTTCCAGTGTCATGGCACCGAGTCCTTGCAGCTTGGTGGGGGAGAGAGAACAGCACTGCCTTCCAGAATTGTACGTAAATACTTCTCAGTAGCCTGCAACTTAGGAGTAAAGTGGTTTTATACTTTCCTTTGAGGTAAAAGAAAGAGAAAACCAGACTATTTTGGTTCTATCAAAATCTATGACTAGACTTTCATGTCACTGTAAAGTTGGGTTGGGAGAGGGAAGGGGTTGCTTTTGGAAATGGTGGAGCAACTATGCTACTTATGAAGCAGCTTTCCAGATTTCTGGAAGGGAGGCTAACAGATTCTGGGGATGCGCCTGTATTTCTGACTAGATTTTCATGATGGTAATACTCCTTTTTTTGTGCGTCAGGCTCATACGAGCTACTTGAGCTGGCAGGATGGTCATTTGGGTCTGGTGTCTGTTGTCCAGTTCTTTAAGTGAGACACAGTGTTCACAAAAGTGGTTTTGGCACTGGAAAGAAGTCCTTAGATTTGAATCTAGTTTTAGATAATTTGGCATTTGACAAATATATTGTAAGGTTATTTGATGCAACTCAGAATTTTCGTGGGTCAAGCTGTAAATGGCTTTCAGTCTCTTCTAAAACACTTAGTGTGCTTCTATAGGTAATTGCATGACTTGAGAGCATTCCTTCGCTGAGAAAAGAAGCAAGGGAATGACTCAGAGTAGTTGGAAGGTCAGATAGCCCTGTCATTTTCCAGCATTTTAAGTGTCATACCAAGAGGTTAAATACTGCTATGAAATCACTTTTTTGAAAAAGCCAGAATTCTTGCATGCTTTATGTAGGCTATTGTAGTTCTAACGACACCAGGTACTTTGCTTTTGTAAGCTTGAGAATAAATTTCTGAAGTGCATCATCAAGACAAGAAAGTGAGAATAGCTGTGAAATGGCAGTATTACATATGTATTTAAATCTTTTCAGATGCACTCAGATGTCATGTGCAGTATTATGGTAAAAACATTAAATTAAGGCTTCTGTTCTACCATGTGGCAGGTGCAGCACTTGATTTCTGGTAGCTTAGCTTAGTGTTTGGGGTTGGGAGAGGGAAGGGGTTGCTTTTGGAAATGGTGGAACAGGTATGTTACTTATGAAGCAGCTTTCCAGATTTCTGGAAGGAAGCTTCTGGGGTTATGCCCCCAGAAGCTGTCCCGTTCTTGTGATGTCTGTGGCACCCTTATTTTCATGGTAAGAGACTCAAAATTTCTTGAGAAGCATGGTGATGGTTACAGATAAGTAGCAAAAGAGTCTCCACGTAAAGTGGGACAGAACATGAAGAAGTAAAGCCTCATATGAGAAGATCCTCAGAGAGAACAGTTAAATTCATCTTTAAAGTGACATGAAGAATTCCAGGAATGTCACAGAGGAATTTGAATGTCAGCAGAGGTGTATGAAATAGCGCTTTTTATCCTCAAAATTCCTTATATTAACTGTCCTTAAGCTGCCTTGCTTGTTTATTTGATGCTTGAGGAAGTGCATATTACTGGGGGGGGGGGCGGAGAGGAGCTTTAAGTCACTTCAGGAATGTTGCTGGTCTGATTTGCTTTCTAGGGACACTTCCTCTCCGCTCTGGGAACAAAAGAAGGAATCCTGCCAGATTAACCTTACTCTTCTAAAGCCAGGCCTTCAGGAACGCTGCCTCCCTCACTCTCCCCATTGCACTGTGTCAGTGCAAATGGGGGTGTTTCTGTTCTCCCTGAATTGTATTGCAGAGTATCAGGCCATAGCTCTCCAGTCTTGTCTGTTGTTAGGATGATAAAACTATTTATTTTTTGGGCTCTATTTCTGATTCTGCAGCAACTTCTCAGATTCTGCAATAACTTCTCACATGACATGGTAATGCAGTCAATATGCAAAAACATAATTAAATTAATCATTTTAGTGAACTTCAAAAGAGAATGCGATAGCTTTGGAAGAAACCTGATGAATTGGACTGTTATGTAATCACAGTAACTTGTCAGTGTTGATATTCAGCTTTTGTCAGTTGCCAGTTCCTTTTCTTCAAACTCTTTTGCTGTTTGACCAGATACAATGTTTGGCAGTGTTGCATAGAATAATGGAGTTGTTGAGTCGTTATCCTCTGCTTTAAAAATGGTAAGACATGAGCTAAGGCCCTCACTTTGTACTGAGGTCTGTCTGGATGCAGAGGTATGTTAGCTTCTTTCCCAGGATTTAAACCTAAGACAAAAACAATTTTCTATTTGTGAGTCTTCTCAACTTGTGTATTTTTGAGCTGAGCTAGCATTTACTGATCAGAGCAATGAAAAAACCAAGGCTTTTTTACAGTGTTGTTTAGTCATCCTCTTTAACAGATGGTTCAAACCTGAAAATTTTAACTGTAAAGCTAGTAGCATAGGCTAATAGAATTTGATTTTTGCCACTTAATGCCCAAATACAGGTTATTTTTGAATAAACTGGTGTCCTTCAGTCTTAGTGTTCAGCTGTTGCTAGTGAAATTTGAAGTTCAAACTAACATTGATAAGTAGATTCATCCGACAAATTTGGATTAAAAAAATAGTAATGAATGGGAGGAGTTTTGTATATAACTTTCTGGTCAAAGAATAATAATGGGGAAATGAAATAGTCGTGCACTACTTCAAACTTTACTAGTTCGTATCCTTAGTTATATTGGTTATCTGTGCAAGACTGTGGCCTTCATATGAAGCATCTCTCTTCTCAGTGCTAGAAAAATGAACACCCATTCTTACCTGTATTGCTGGTCCTTGTAATTATCTGCAAAAATGGGAAGCAAAACTTTCTGAAACTGTGTAGACTTTATGCAGCACAGAGAGTTTTTAAATGTGTATGCATTTTAGAAAGAGTAGTTTATCCAACAAAACTTTTTCAATAGTTTCTTTATGTTTGTGTGTGTATGTGTATATATATATACACATATATATACACACTATCCGTATAATTATTCAGTGTAGTCCTCAGTGTTAGGTTTCATAGTTAACTGTCAAGAGTGGCATACGTAGGAGTCTGACATCTACATTACATACAGTGTTGTGATTTAGGCTTTTGTTAAAAGAAATACTTACTTTGCCCACAGGTTGATGGTAGTAAGAAGGCTATCTGTCTTTGCTGGCTTTCTGCCTGTGCAAGGATGTGCAATAATTCTGCACTGACTTTTACCTGTGTGCACAGTTTTTCAAGGCTTGGTCTATTTCACATAATGAATTTTTGCACACCAGAGCTTTGCAGACAGGCAGTTATCCAGCTAGTACTGTCTCCTTAGCAGTCCTTCCTAAATGTCAGTAATGACTTATTAAGGTACTCATTAGGAAGATACTGTTGTGTACTTAATAATTTTAGCACAAAATTCAACCCCGCTGGGAAGAAAAGAACAAGACAGCTTCTCTCATAAGATGTGTTTCTGTAGACCACCAGGTAGAACATCATCATTAAAAATATAACTTTTATTCCAGCTGGGAGACTTTAATGCAGAGGATTATAAGCTATATGCATCTTAAATATGTAATCACTGCTGTTCTAATTAGATGTGTTTATTTCAGCATCATAACTGGTGATGATGAGGATGAAGCAATATACAGTACTGAAGATTGTGAGTTTGCAGCCAAGAAAAGGAAAAAAGATCATTGTACGGATAACACGCAATGTAAGGCTGGTTTTTCATTTATTTTAGAAGACTTCTGCAGGTTCAGCAAAATTGTATAATAGCCATTCATTTGTATTCATCTATAGAGTAGCCTTCTATGTTTACTTTTGTATTGGCAACGAATTCTGGTGTCAGAAGTGATACGTCTTGATTGAACTATGGCATTGATAATCTCTTTTGTGGTTTGGTTTTGGTTTTTTTTATTTTTCCCTGAAGAGCCAAAGGTAATTCATTCAAGAATAGTAATTCCTGAATAATAAATGTCTTGTGATACTAACTGCTATTTTGTGGATTAGTTTCAGATTAAACTATTCTGGATGCTTATTGGAGCTTCTCCTTACAAAAGGAGCTTTCTGATTAGTGATACAACTCCAGATTCAGTTAATAAATAAATACATCTTGTCATAATACCTGTAGCTCTTGGTAAAGACTTTGCCAGTATTGAATTTCTGGAAGAAAAATTATCTCCATTATTTATATATTCCTGAAATTGTAACAGAGGTGGTCTTGCAGAAAGCTGCAAGCTTCCCCAGGCTTGTCTGACCTTAAAGTATTTCAAAAGATTCAGGGGGCTTATATTTAAGAGCATGCTTTCATTTGATGACATACTAGACTTCTGCAAGCTGAAGGTCTGCCTAGTTGCCTCTATTAGTCTTGTGTAATTGACTTCCCTGCAGTATTCTGCAACTAGTTCAACCAAGTGAGTATGGAGCAGGCACCTTTGCAGAAGAAAACAAATTAGAGGCGTAGAGTGGTCAGGAATGAAAAGGTTGCCTATTTCTGTACTTTACTGTGTTAAGTGCGAAGAAGCCTGTTGGGTTAAAAAAGATCAGGCATTTTGTAGGAAAAACTGACTGTTGTTGGTACACTGGTGACAGAAGTTGTGCTATATCTGCCAATTCTGTGCCAACTCTGATTTATAAAATTACTTAATTCTTCCTTTATTTTTTGAAGTACATAACTTCTGAAAATTTGTAGTCATCCTCTTCAGCCTTTATAAACTTCCTGCATTAAAACTGTTCTACCATCTCTCCTGTCTTATGAAGCATTTTATTGAGCATGGTCTGTTTTGTTCAACTTCTCCCTAAAGTAGAAGCCTAAAAAATGCTTATATTTTTATTTTAGGCTTTTATCGTGAAAAGTGGATCTATGTTCATAAAGAAAGCACCAGGGAGGTAAGTCCTACATGCGGTGGGTCAATTCCTCCAATCTTTGTGCTTCTTAGTCAACAAAATAGAGATGGTTAGAATTAATCATTAATCTTTTCCAAGTATTTGTATAAATTCAAAAGCTTAGAGTAAAAAGTTAAAAGTTAAGTAGCAGAATGAAAAGTAGCAAGGAATGAGCATACTTCAACCAAAAAATTGAGAGCAAAAATTTAAGCTAGTCTGAAACTAACTTAGAGGGGCTGTAATTTTCCTTACAGGTTATAATCTTTCTTGACTTTGAAATGGCTGTTTCACAACTAGGAAAGTTGTTTTTCAAACTGGATACTGAATTTTAGGGCAAAATGACAAAGAGTAGGAAGGTATTGATAAGAAACATGTGAAACTTGCCATGGGAGAGCACTGAAAATAAAGAAAATCAGAACAAGCTCAGGTATATAGCTGAAATGAAGTCTTTGAGTCGTTTTGTCATAATGCTACATTGAGAAAGGTAGAGCTGAATTTTCATAGAAATCTTCTTCCAGCTGCTCAAGGAAATGCACCTCTCATGTTAATGTGTTTAAGTGTAACTGTTCAGCCAGAGAACAGCCACAAATATTTAAATTTCAACATTACTTTTGTTTTCTGTAAATGGTAATTCCTGCTATCAGCCAGCCAAGTTGTGCATATTGTAAGTGTGCAGCATGCTTGGATCTCGGGTGTATTAACTTGGATGAGCAAGCAGTACAATCATGAATTCAGTCATTAACCAATAGACAGCAATTACTACCACTCTGCAGTGAATAGTTAACTGTCTCCTGTTGCAGGATTTCATTGGGTTAAGTTGTACTGCCATCTTTTCATCACATAATTCACCGAAGAAGTCTGTGTAGGAATAAAGTTCAAATAATTATTTATCTCTCTCCTCCCCTGGCCGATAAGCCACACTAGCACACATACTGCTCTGCAAGCATCTCTGTCACCAGTTGTAAGTTTTTTTTCTAGCCTCTTTATGTTCACTCCAAGTCACCCATGTGCCTTTGTAGCTCTTAAGTATCAAAAGAAAATGCAATTGCTTTTGCCCTTGGTACCTAAGAAAAATTGTGCCTAAACTTTTAGCACACAGAAAATAAATTCTAGATGTTGAGACCATTTTGTTTTTCCAGTCCCAGGAGCAAGTAGCTGTGTTCTTACCCTTAGATATGAGCATAAACTCAGACAGTTAATGCTTATAGTTGTAAGCTCAGGCTGCTGTACAAACAACTCTCCCTTGTGCCGAGGCAAATGGGGAATATGATTGCCATGAAGAGAATGCCAGTGTGTGCCCATGCAATAGTAGAGTAGATTCCCAGGGCCCTCAAATAGCAGTGATTAGAGATTGCATGATTAGTATGAATTTGAAGGCCTTGTTGTCAAGTGATATTGCCTACGCACCTGTTAGTTAGTTCCAAATAGCATATCTGGTTTCATTTGTTCTACAAGAAACTAAATAAATCTTTAGTCCAGATCCATTATATTTCCAGGGAGCACGGTATACATAAGCATCAGTTGCATAGCAGAGTGCTTTACTGAATATTTTCCTCAATTTTATCTTCATTTCTCTCCATTTAAAATGTGTTTATTCTTCTTCTCAGAGACATGGCTATTGCACTTTGGGAGAAGCTTTTAACCGCTTAGACTTTTCAAGTGCAATTCAGGACATCAGAAGGTTCAATTACGTGGTCAAAGTAAGCTCTTTATTTTATATGCCTATTTTAAAAATGCTTTTGCTGATGTGCCTATGTATACAAAAGAAATAATTTTGCCCTGAGCAAATTTTGATTTGTGACTGTATAAATACCATGTTCATATGTAATTTATACTGCATGACACAACTTTTAAACTGAGCAATTTTTCTTTGGTGGAAACTTGTCATATTGTTCTATGAAAGCCTATAGCTTGAGGAGGATGGTGATGGACAGTGTGCTGTGTATTTACAGGGAAGCACTGGTGGTAGTTTCACTTGTTGTTCATCAGTCTGCGTAGTGAACTCTCTTTAAAGGCAAAATAATTCCTATACAACCCAAAATAGCAAAGCATAATTCATCTTAAATATACTACATTTTAAATGTGTTTAAAATAGCAATTTCCAGAAGAATCTTTGATGTGTACATATCCTGCAGTTTGTTTCTTCTGAAGCTTCTTAACACTCCTGTGATTAATGTTGGGGTTTTTTTTTAGCTAGGATGAGATACAGATGCTTTTACCTTTCTTAATATCCTTTAAACTTGAACCTTAATTTCCTCAATGTCTAACCAGTTATCCCATGGAAATACCTGTTATGGGAGATACTGATCTTTCTCTAGCCCAAGTTTTTGTCTTCTAAGTTGAGGTAGTAAAGTGCTTTTTCCAACTCCTAGAGAAGCACAAAATGTGAGAAGTATCAGGTCTACAGTTCAGTTCAGTGGTAAGGCTGTTCACAAATAATGTAGTGATTGGAATGCATCCAGAACTTGAAGAGACACAAATTAAATAAACATACCAAGAGAACACCCTTTCCACTAGGTCGTAGAGTATTTGGAGAGAAAACACATTTTACCCATCCTTGTAAAGCTGGGACAGAGTATTATACTTTCAGAAAAACAAGAGATGAGGGACCATAGGAAACAAAGCAAAAAAGATTTGCTTCCAAGCGTGTGGTTAGGGTACTTGCTTGTTTTATTCCCTTTGCAGGTTTTTTTGATATATGTAGCACTGTGGTTTAGAACACTGGGTTTTTTTTAATGCTGTTTTGGGAGCAGAAACAAGAACCTTGATCTTTCCTAAGACTTTTCAGCCTCAAACAGTAGGAAGAAAAAAAAGACACCTAAAAAGGTGATTTGTATTATAAATGACGTCAACCTTGAGTGCCTCACTGGAATGGTGAACATGTAGAACGAATCCAGAACTAGAATGTTACATTGTTTTGAGATGTTGCAGTGCCTGAGCTGCCTTGCTCAAAAGACCTGATTGGAACAAAGTGCAAAGTCTAACACAGGCCATTGGCTGGTTTCTCTTCTGTTCATTAGCCAGGCTTCAGATTGTTGGGAAAGGTGCAGTACTTCAGAATCCAAAAATTTGGCTTCGTGATCCAAACCGTTACTAGAGTAATGGCAGACCTGAAGAAATGAGGATGGATTTAAAATAGCAGGCATGCTTCCAAAATCGTTTTGACATTTTAGAATTCATTCGCAAATTTTTAAATTTTAGAATGGTTTTACAATTACAAAAACATAATTGTATCTTTGCCTTGGTTTCTCTGAGGTGATGCAGGCCACCTGACAACAGATGTACAGAAATGGTACATCTGACACCTTAAAAGTTACTGAGCTGGAAAGAAATATGGTCAACAGGAATGACAGCTGCTGCTCATTCTGTAGCCCTAGAACTTGTAGACTTGAGAAACATTTGTGGTGTTGTATCTAACAAATTACAACATCTGTAATCCCGTCCAATCTGTAGATGTCAGTAATATGTCAAGTTGCAACAGATTTATAAAATGGATGCTTAATCTGCTCTATCAGGTTTTAAGCCAGCCTGCAACTGAGAAGTAGGTCACCCCATGCCTATCTGCTTTACACAAGTTCTCATTTACCTCCCTGAAGTTTTTAGTGATGGTGATGTTTTCTGTAGATCTCATTTAATGCAGTGCAGCAGTTTCTATTGCTTTTCCTCTAAGAGTTATTCTTAGTGTCCTGGGTTCAGCTATAGCAGTCATTTTTCTCCTGCTTAGTAGCTGGTGCGGTGCTGTGTTTTTTAACTTTCAGCCTGGGAACAACGCTGATAACACCGATGTTTTTAGTTGTTGCTAAGTAATGTTTATTCCAACCAAGGACTTTCTCAGTCTCATGCTTTGCCAGGGAGGAGGGGAAGCCGGGAGGAAGCAGAGACAGGACACCTGACCCAAACTAGCCAAAGGGGTATTCCATACCACAGCACGTCATGCCCAGTATATAAACCGGGGGGAGTTACCCGGAAGGCCCGGATCACTGCTCGGGTCGGGCTGGGTATCGGTCGGCGGGTGGTGAGCAATTGTATCCTCTCCCCTTGTTATTTCACTAATCGTTATTATCATTGGTGGTAGCAGTAGTGGTTCTGTGTTATACCTTAGTTGCGGGACTGCTCTTATCTCAACCCGTGGGAGTTACATTCTTCCCATTCTCCTCCCCATCCCTCCGGGAGCGGGGGGAGGAAGAAGGGGGGGGGGTGGGTGGAGTGAGCGAGCGGCTGTGTGGTTCTGAGTTACCGGCTGGGCTCAAACCACGACAGTTCTTTTTGGCGCCCAACGTGGGGCTCGAAAGGTTGAGATAACGACAGATCTGACCAGAGTGTGTTTAATCATATTTGTGATAAGCATTCATTGTTACTACTCATCACAATGGTGATTATTTGGCTCTCAGACGTGTTGCGCTTGATCTCAGAGTTTCAGCATGTTGTACCTTACTTACAGCCACTATTTGCTGTTTTAGTGTTTATCGGCTGGGGGGCCTGGGCTAAGGTTCTTGTTTCACTGTACTTCATGGTAATGACTTGTAATACAATAGACTCATTGATCATGAAACTGGTCTGGTTTGTGCTTCCAGCGTGGCCATCACCACTATACATTGGGAGGTATATAATGAAATATTTTAGCAATTGCATATCTTTTTTTTCTCCTCGGGGGGTAAACTTACGAAGGAAGCATTCTCTTTCACCCCCCGTTCCCCCACCAGCCTATTTGCAACAGCAATTGAGAGTTCTGAAGGTTTTAGATGGCCTTTGAGTACCCTTGAAACCTGCCTGCTGATTGTGCTGGGGATCAGCATGTTGGCAAACATACGGAGTGTGTTTTACCCACGGCCATCCCGTCGTAGGAACATCCTATTTTGTTTAATGTCAAAAATTCAGCAGTATCAGGTTCGAATCTGGTCTAGGGTTAGACGACGATATAGGAGGACCACCAGGAGATTTTCCCTGAGGCTGGACAGTTATGAGTGGCAGGGTGTGTGGGATAGTATGGGCAAGTACCTAGGCCAGTGGGCCCCTCCAGTGCTTTGGAACTTCACCACTGAACAAGTGCAACATCCGGAAAAACTAGTAAAACACTTAAACGAGGTGTGCTGTCGTCCTGGTTATACCAGAGAGGGACAAATTTTGGCAACGTGCTGGGGCTTGGCCTATGCCTACAGAGCCCTGCTCAACACTATCCAGCACCTTCAAAGGGAAAAAAATGTCTCTGGATCTGATGGCAAAGCAACAGACAACGCAGCTATGCCAACTACAAGCACAGCAGCTACTCAGACCCTGACCACAACAGTCAACACAGCTACTCCAAGTACAGCAGCTACATCAACCCCAGTGACAAGCACAACAGCTACTCAAACCCTGACCACAACAGACAACGCAACTACTCCAACTTCAAATACAGCAGTTACACCAACCCCAGTGACAAGCACAACAGCTACTCAAACCCCGACAGCAACAGACAATGTGGCTACTCCAAGCACCGCAGCCACACCAACCCCAGTGACAAGCACAGTAGCTACTCAAACCCCGACAGCAACAGACAATATAGCTACTCCAAGCACCACAGCTACACCAACCCTAGTGACATGCACAGTAGCTATTCAAACCCCGACAGCAACAGACAATATGGCTACTCCAAGCACCGCAGCTACACCAACCCCAGTGACAAGCACAGTAGCTACTCAAACCCCGACAGCAACAGATAATGCAGCTATTGGTGTTACTCAACTCCCAAGCACAACAGCTGCACCAACCCCAGCAATAGACATTGCAACCACTCCAATCCTAGTGGCAGACACTGCAGCCACTCCAACCACAGTGACAAACACTGCAGCTAAACCAAATGTCCAGTTTGTGACAATGTCTGTTGCCCCTGTAAGCAAAACCAGACGAAAGGCACAAAGAGCAACCCGCGAAGCGAAGAAAGATGAAGACCCAGTGCCATTACTATATGCAACAGCACCTGAACAAGAGTTACTACTACGTGGGTCAGAGGAAGAGGAAGAAGAAGAAGAGGTCACTTCTCGACCCCGGACCTCAACCGAACTACGGAATATGCGAAAAGATTTCACCTGTCTTCCAGGGGAGCACATTGTCACCTGGTTGCTCCGGTGCTGGGACAATGGGGCCGACGGTCATGAACTAGAAGGTAGGGAAGCCAAGCAGCTGGGATCACTTGCTAAGGAAGGAGGAATTGACAAAGCGATTGCAAGAGAGAAGCGAGCCCTCAGTCTTTGGAGGTGGCTTCTGGCAGCTGTGAAGGAAAGGTTTCCCTACAAAGACGATATTACGAATCGCTCAGCCAACTGGACCACGATAGAGAAAGGCATCCAGTCCCTGAGGGAATCAGCCATTATAGAGATGATCTATCGTAGGCCGGACTCCAGGAACACATCCGTAGACCCAGATGAAGTCGAATGTACACGACCCATGTGGCGGAAACTTACACGGAGTGCGCCATCATCATATGCCCACACATTGGCATCAATGACCTGGAATGACGGAGTATCACCAACAGTGGATTGCCTGATTTGTCAACTCTGAGAGTTCGAAGACAATCTCACCCCTTCCATCATTTCAGCTGTGGAAAAACTGTCCCAGGAGTTCAAACAATTGAGAGACGATTTATCCGATCTATCCAGCTCTCCACGCGTACCAACCCATGTCTCAGCTATCAACAGAAGGCGCCCTACTGCTCGAGAAAGAAAATATAGGAGGTACACGCCACGGGCCACCCTATGGTTTTACCTGCGGGATCATGGAGAAGACATGAGAAAGTGGGATGGAAAACCTACTTCAGCTCTGGAGCAACGGGTGCGTGAACTGAAGAGGAGAACAATGGTCAAGGATGATCCTCCCAGGAAAGCTGCTGCTCCAGTCTCTGGCGAGCAGTTTCCCAGATGGAGCGAAAGAGCTGATTTTACTCCAGCTCCTGTGATAAGGAATACTAATCCCTTTCTACAAGACAGAAGCGGAGAATTTTGTGATCACTATTAGAGGGGCCCTGCCTCCAGCCAGGTGGAGGAGAGGGATAATCGGGTTTACTGGACTGTGTGGATCAGATGGCCTGGCACATCAGTCCCACAGAAGTATAAGGCTCTAGTAGATACCAGTGCACAGTGTACTCTGATGCCATCAAGGTATCAAGGGGTGAAACCCATTTCTATTTCTGGAGTGACAGGAGGATCCCAAGCGTTAACTATGCTGGAAGCTGAAATCAGCCTGACTGGGAGGAAGTGGCAAAAGCACCCCATTGTAACTGGTCCAGGGGCTCCATGCATCCTTGGCATAGACTATCTCAGGAGAGGGTATTTCAAAGACCCAAAAGGGTATAGATGGGCTTTTGGTATCGCTGCCTTGGAGACAGAGGAAATTAAGCAGCTGTCCACCTTACCCGGTCTCTCAGAGGATCCTTCTGTTGTGGGGTTGCTGAAGATCGAAGAACAACAAGTGCCAGTTGCGACCACAACAGTGCACCGGCGGCAATATCGCACCAACCGAGACTCCTTGATTCCCATCCATAAGCTGATCCGCAGACTGGAGAGCCAAGGAGTGATCAGCAGGACCCGCTCACCCTTTAATAGCCCCATATGGCCAGTGCAAAAGTCTAATGGAGAGTGGAGATTAACAGTAGACTATCGTGGCCTGAACGAAGTCACACCACCATTGAGTGCTGCCGTACCGGACATGTTAGAACTTCAGTATGAACTGGAGTCAAAGGCAGCCAAGTGGTATGCCACAACTGACATTGCCAATGCATTTTTCTCAATCCCTTTGGCAGCAGAATGCAGGCCACAGTTTGCTTTCACTTGGAGGGGCGTCCAGTACACTTGGAACCGACTGCCCCAGGGGTGGAAACACAGCCCTACCATCTGCCATGGATTGATCCAGACTGCACTGGAACAGGGGCAAGCTCCAGAACACCTGCAATACATTGATGACATCATCGTGTGGGGTGATACAGCGGAAGAAGTTTTTGAGAAAGGGAGGAAAATAATCCAAATCCTGCTGAAGGCCGGTTTTGCCATAAAACGGAATAAGGTCAAGGGACCTGCACAGGAGATTCAATTTTTGGGAATAAAATGGCAAGATGGACGCCGCCAGATCCCCACAGACGTGATCAACAAGATAACAGCAATGTCTCCACCAACTAACAAGAAAGAAACACAAGCTTTCTTAGGTGTCGTGGGGTTCTGGAGAATGCACATCCCAAATTACAGTCTGATTGTAAGCCCTCTCTACCACGTGACCCGGAAGAAGAATGATTTCAAATGGGGCCCTGAGCAACAACAAGCCTTTGAACAAATTAAACGAGAAATAGTTCATGCAGTAGCCCCTGGACCAGTCCGGGCCGGGCCAGATGTGAAAAATGTGCTCTATACCGCAGCTGGGGAGAATGGTCCTACCTGGAGCCTCTGGCAGAAAGCTCCAGGGGAGACTCGAGGTCAACCCCTTGGCTTTTGGAGTCGGGGATATAAAGGATCCGAGGCCAGCTACACTCCCACTGAAAAAGAGATACTGGCAGCCTATGAAGGGGTTCGAGCTGCCTCAGAAGTGATTGGAACTGAAGCGCAGCTCCTCCTGGCACCCCGGTTGCCTGTGCTGGGCTGGATGTTCAAAGGCAGGGTCTCCTCTACACATCATGCAACTGATGCTACATGGAGTAAGTGGGCCGCACTAATTACACAACGAGCTCGAATAGGAAATCCCAGTCGTCCAGGAATTCTAGAAGTCATCATGGACTGGCCAGAGGGCAAAGATTTTGGGATGTCACCAGAAGAGGAGGTGACGCGTGCTGAAGAGGCCCCACCATATAATGAACTGTCAGAGAGTGAAAAGCAATATGCCTTGTTTACTGATGGGTCCTGCCATATTGTGGGAAAGCATCGGAGATGGAAGGCAGCTGTGTGGAGTCCCCTGCGACAAGTTGCAGAAACTGCTGAGGGAGAGGGTGAATCGAGTCAATTTGCAGAGGTGAAAGCCATCCAGCTGGCCTTGGACATTGCTGAACGAGAAAAATGGCCAGTACTTTATCTCTATACTGACTCATGGATGGTGGCAAATGCCCTGTGGGGGTGGTTGCAGCAATGGAAGCAGAGCAACTGGCAACGCAGAAGTAAACCCATCTGGGCTGCTGCATTGTGGCAAGATATCGCTGCTCGGGTGCAGAACCTGGTGGTGAAGGTACGCCACGTAGATGCTCATGTACCCAAGAGTCGGGCCACTGAGGAACACCAGAATAACCAGCAAGTGGATAAAGCTGCTGAGATTAAAGTGGCTCAGATGGACTTGGATTGGCAACATAAGGGTGAATTATTTTTAGCCCGGTGGGCCCATGACACCTCAGGCCATCAAGGCAGAGATGCAACATATAGATGGGCTCGTGATCGAGGGGTGGACTTAACGATGGACACTATTGCCCAGGTTATTCACGAATGTGAAACATGTGCTGCAATTAAGCAAGCCAAGCGGTTAAAGCCTCTCTGGTATGGAGGACGATGGCTGAAGTACAAATATGGGGAGGCCTGGCAGATTGACTATATCACACTCCCACCAACCCGCCAGGGCAAGCGCTATGTGCTTACCATGGTGGAAGCAACCACCGGCTGGCTGGAAACATACGCTGTGTCCCATGCCACTGCCCGGAACACTATCCTGGGCCTTGAGAAACAAGTCTTGTGGCGACACGGCACCCCAGAGAGAATTGAGTCAGACAATGGGACTCATTTCCGGAACAACCTCATAGACACTTGGGCCAAAGAGCATGGCATTGAGTGGGTATACCACATCCCCTACCATGCACCAGCCTCTGGGAAAATCGAACGGTACAATGGGCTGTTAAAAACTACACTGAGAGCAATGGGTGGTGGGACTTTCAAACACTGGGATACACATTTACCAAAAGCCACCTGGTTGGTCAACAGTAGGGGATCTGCCAACAGGGCTGGCCCAGCCCAATCAGAACTTTTACGTACTGTAGAGGGAGATAAAGTTCCTGTGGTGCACATAAAGAATTTGTTGGGGAAGACAGTCTGGGTTATTCCTGCTTCAGGTAAAGGCAAACCCACTCGTGGGGTTGCTTTTGCTCAGGGACCTGGATATACTTGGTGGGTAATGCGGGAAGATGGGGAAGTCCGATGTGTACCTCAAGGGGATTTGATTTTGGGGGAAAACAGCCAATGAACTCAATTGTACGCTGTTGCCTGCTCTATAACACGTTTATAGCCCACCAGTTAGATATCTTCAGGTCACCAGCCATTGACCCTGACTTCCCTCCGATCATCACCTCAACAAAGAATGAATTTTGAGGAAACCAGACGAGCTCAGCAGTGACCAGATGAGTTTGGCGGTATCATCAGCAGGCAACAACCCAACACTATGTACCGTCCCTCCTGCCCTGAAAGACTATTACAAGAGATGGAGCCTGACATCATGGACTGGATGAGTTCAGCAATTTTACAGGGATTGGTCCATGGACTAGGGAACGATATCTTTCTCTGTGTGTGGGTGTGGGTATATATATATGTGTATATATGGGACAGGGGTGATGGTGTGCTGAGAGATGTGGGATCTGAGCATGACGTGAATGGTATGGAATAAGGGGTGGATACTGTCCTGGGTTCAGCTATAGCAGTCATTTTTCTCCTGCTTAGTAGCTGGTGCAGTGCTGTGTTTTTTAACTTTCAGCCTGGGAACAACGCTGATAACACCGATGTTTTTAGTTGTTGCTAAGTAATGTTTATTCCAACCAAGGACTTTCTCAGTCTCATGCTTTGCCAGGGAGGAGGGGAAGCCGGGAGGAAGCAGAGACAGGACACCTGACCCAAACTAGCCAAAGGGGTATTCCATACCACAGCACATCATGCCCAGTATATAAACCGGGGGGAGTTACCCGGAAGGCCCAGATCACTGCTCGGGTCGGGCTGGGTATCGGTCGGCGGGTGGTGAGCAATTGTATCCTCTCCCCTTGTTATTTCACTAATCGTTATTATCATTGGTGGTAGCAGTAGTGGTTTTGTGTTATACCTTAGTTGCGGGACTGCCCTTATCTCAACCCGTGGGAGTTACATTCTTCCCATTCTCCTCCCCATCCCTCCGGGAGCGGGGGGAGGAAGAAGGGGGGGGGTGGGTGGAGTGAGCGAGCGGCTGTGTGGTTCTGAGTTACCGGCTGGACTCAAACCACGACATTAGTTATACATGAACACAATGATGATTACTTCTATGTGTGTTGTGCTTGTTTCATTTAAGATAGCAAGATATAAATCAAGAAGATTTCTTTTAAATATCAAGCCCTATTGGATAGCTCTTCTTTGATCCCAGACCACCGAGATGATCCATTTTGATTCTCCAACTAACTAAAAACCTCCCAATTGTTATTAAAAGTTAATATAGGTGTTTGCCCAGGACCCTTTTAGGGTGGGATGTGGGGGAAGAAGGTAAGATCAGCTGTTTTCCTGTACTTGTTTGTGCTGTTACATAGAATCATAGAATGATCAGGGTTGGAAAGGAGATCACCTAGTTCCAACCACCCTGCCATGGGCAGGGATGCCTCACACTAGGTACAATGATCATTTGTTAGCTGTTAAATGTGTGATACATTGAGTTTGGTGTGGATGGTCCTTTTAAAAGATGTTTCCATTTGAATAAACAGTTAATCTGTTCAAAGTTAAACTGTCTAGTAGACAAGATAAGCCATGGCTATGTACGGTAAGACTGAACTCATGTCAGATGCTTGTACTCGTGCACCTGCTAACATTGTCTTAATCCTACCATATTAACCTTCACTGAAAATGGACCTTTCATTAAAATGAGCCAGGTGGAATTTGTTTCTTTGATTTGATCTTTAGTGTGAGTGACATAACTGATTTTTTTTTAAATTAATCAAGAGAAATGTACGTACTTGCTTGAACTGGCAAACTGCCGGAGACCTCTGGGTGTGCTTTAAATTATTAATCAAACTAAAAGGCTTTGAAAATGCCAAGATAAAGGTCCTGATATCTAGTCTCAAAAATTGTATAAATAGATTGCTTGTATTTAAATACATCAGGAGAATTATTCCCTGCTTTCATAGCACATAACGTTTTGTCAGGGATCATGCAGAGAAGCCAGAAGGAATATTATTAAATCAGGGAGAGAAGAGGTGTATTCTCTCTTCCTCCAAAGGAAAATTAATGTTGAGTGTACTGTCAAAGCAGTGTTTTAGAAATGAAGGTACAAAATAACTTTTGGCAGGCTTCGTCTTTGTCTACCCTCTGTGCCAGTAGTTGATGGTACAAAACACAGATCTGCAGGTTAGTGTTTTGAGCACTCTGTAGGGGATGCTGTTTTCTGCTCCCTGCTTTCCCTTTCTGATGTATTGAGAACACGTGTTCTGAACTCAGCATTATGAATAGCAGTTGTAAAGCTCAGTGCCACACTTCTAAACAGTCCTTATCAGCTACAAAACTGAATCTAAAATGTAAAAAGCAGAGATGTCTGAATGGAGCGAGGGCTGCCTCTAGTAGGTACAGCTTGAAAGTTGTGGATGCCCCATCCCTGGCAGTGTTCAAGGCCAGGTTGGACGAGGCTTTGAGCAACATAGTCTACCAGAAGGTGCCTCTGCCCATGGCAGGGGGTTTGGAACTAGATGATATTTCCAACCCAAACCAGTCTATAATTCTATGATTCACATGCAGCAAGAGGCTTAAGCTATTCTGGTTATTTGCCTCTAGACCGTTCCCACCGCTCTCACTATTCTTCTGGTCACAGTGGTTTCAGAGAGAAATGTGTGGACAGCTAGGAGATCCTTACTGTATAGTTAAGGGAAAATGACTAATACAGTACGTATACTGCTTGTTATTAGATTAGTGTGGTTTCTTCTACCAGGGACCTGAATGTGGGAGTAATACAGAATTTTTTTCCCAGTTTAGGTAAAATAAAGCATTTCCTCTCCATTAGCAGCAGGTAGTGCACTAAGACCATCACACCTCAGTTTGACCAGTATGATAGTTTCACTCTGAAGTTGAAGTCTGGTAGTTGGTATCTGTTTGGAGTGATGCTCCTGACCACCCAATTTGTCAGGGAGTTCAGGACTCAGCCACATCAAAGACCACATTTCTATTGTGAGCCTCCAGAACAAACTCCCTGCATTGTTTCTTTACAGCTTATAAAGACCATACGTCGTGTGCTGTATCACAGAAATAAACACTAGTGTTTGTATTTGAACATTTTGAAAATGTACATCTCTTCATGAGTTAATGGGCTGCCAGTGGGAATGCCTAAAGCTTTCCACATGTTTCTCTTACTTCGTTTTCTGAACTCTCTAGTTATGTTTTCACAAAGTAGGGTTGCAGTGCTCCAAGCTGTTGTAGGTGAATGTACATACTGAAAGTGTGTTTTGGAAACCTCCTTTACTTCTGTCATTCTTCTGAGTCTGAATTCTTTGTCCTAGCTTTTGCAGTTAATTGCAAAATCCCAGTTAACTTCACTGAGTGGTGCAGCACAGAAGAACTACTTCAACATTTTGGACAAAATTGTGCGGAAGGGTAAGACCTAAGGTTTTGTTACCTGGTTGTTCAGATTTAATCACTGTGACTAAGCTATCACTTCATTTTTTTTTTTTTTTTTTTCTTTATTACTATTTTTACATTGTAAGACAAAGGAATAGCAATATTTATTTAATGAAAGGTTTCAGACTTCCCATCCCACAGTTGCATTAAGTTGTTTTTTCTTGATCATCGAATCATGTCTGTTGAAACAGATTGTTGCAGTTAAATGATAATTAGATTCTATTCAGAAACTATTGGGTGCAATTAAATTATACTCTTCATGAAATGTGAAAGCTTTCAGATTAGTAACATGGGGTTGGTTTTTTTTTTTCAGTTTGTGTGATGCACTGAGATTTAAAGTACATAACTGCTTTTCTTTATTGTTTGCTAAAAAAACCCCAGATATTACATAATATTGAAAAATTTCTGATAACCACACTAAATGGAGATGTAACACTACCATCTTTAAACAGGTGAAATCAGATTTGTGAGTAGTTGTTCAGCATTAAGTTTATTAAATGCATAGCATGAAATGTTAATTATTGGAACAGCATTAATGAATGTCATGGTTGGAGTTAGGGCAGCTGTTTGTACACAAACAGCTGAGTTGTAATGATTTCCTCTTTAAAAAAAAAAGTGTTGATTAACTTGAGCTAACTGTATTAGCTGGGTTAACTCAGTTAAACAAAATTGTATGTTTTGTTTCATTTTCCAGTCATGGAAGACCAATATAATCCACGATTAATCAAAGATCTTCTACAGGATCTGAGTTCTACTCTCTGTATACTGATTAGAGGAGTAGGAAAATCCGTGTTGGTAGGGAACATCAATATTTGGATTTGCCGATTAGAAACTATCGTTCTATGGCAACAACAACTAAAAAACCTTCAGATGAACAAGGTATGTTATTAAGTCATGCCAGAAAAGTAATTGGAGGAGGGGAATTATATTGAACATCGTTCACTCACAAATCATAAACCAAAGTTTCACTTGTTTTATTTGATTTTACAGAAGTAATATGAAATTATTGAAATGGAATCAACTTCATTTTTTAATGTTCTAATAGCTCTTTTCTAATGAGGGCTGCTGCTGTAGTGCTCGTTTGTTGTATAGATATCATTGGTTTTTTCACCCAAAGGAATTTCAAAATGTTTGTCTATGGTTTATCTACTACTTGTTAGTAGAGAAAACATAGAGGGAAAAAATACTGATTTTTAATTCCCAAGTAAATGTTCTACTAATTAAAAAAAAAAAAAACAAACCTAAAAGGAATGTTAGAGGTGAATCAAAAAATCAGAAATAAAATATTCAAATGCCAATTCAACAGCTTTTGCTGTTTGTAAAAATGGAATAATGACTTCAGCATCTGGAGTCTGATCATGCGACTGTTCCACGCATGTGGCATGCACTGTTCCAGGGTTTTATAATGGAAACTTCTGATGATAAGCAGGCAATTTTTTTATTTTTTTTTTTAATTTTTTTTTTTTTTTAACCTATGTGGGTTACTCCTGGAGGAAGAAATGGTGCAAGATACTGCTCACAGTAAAGTCATACAGCTCTTTGGTCTGTTTGATTTCAGCTATGAAACTTTGAAATTGCCCTTGCTGTGTGTGCCAGGTATCTGAATAAAACAGCTGATTTTGGAATAGAAGGGAGAAATGGGGAACCCAATCTCAGCAGTTTTCATTGCCAAGCAATGACAGCATAGACAGTTTTGAGACACTGCAGTTGCTGTGTTTGTTTCTTTTCAGTATGACACTTCCATCTGAGCTGTTTTACGTTGATTGAAATAACCTATGAGAAGTCTTGCCTCCGTAACGCTTACATATTCCTGAACAGAACGACAGTCCCAGAGATGTGTATAGCAGATGAATGACACAATGGAAAGTCTAGTCTATAAGCGAGATGAATAGTTGTGAAATAAACTGATGGAAGTGAGAGCCTGCTAGAGTACAGTTGCTGAGCTGCCAGCGCCCTGTGATGGGGCAGCTCTGCTGCATGTGGCTGGCAGCTGCTCACACTGCCTCCAGCCCTGTTGGGCTTTGTGCCTCCTGGCAGTGTAGGCTCCAGATTCGGTGATGCAGGAGTTGTGCTGTAGGTTACACCGTTAAAGAGAAAGTTCAGCAGAGGTGTATATTCTCAATGAAAACTTTCTCAGAGCTCTGACCTTTCACCCCCGCCCCCAGAATTCCCCATTTATGTATGAGGGGAACTATCTCCAGACTTCTCTGCATGTGACTTTCATAGTGTTTTCATTCTGTATTTCTGTTCTTCAGCGCTATATAGAATCCTAGAATGGTTTGGGTTGGAAGGGATCTTAAAGATTATCTAGTTCCAACCGCCCTGCCATGGGCAGGGACGCCTTCCAGTAGACCAGGTTGCTTTGTACTAAATTCTCTAGTTGTCTTAAGGTAAATTGACATGTGCTCTGTTTCATAATAAAAATTGAGAAACTATAGTTATCCTACAAATTATAAATGATTGGTGCGTACCTTTATTATAGCTAGGGTTTTAGCATACTTCTCAAAAGTCAAATTGAGTATATCCTAGTTTTCAAGACCTTATACTCTTGAATTATTGAGAAGTGTTTTAAAATGATTTGAAATGTAATATTTTAGTATATGTTTATTTTAACAGTAGAAAAGCTGTTAGTTATAAAACTGCAGTCTCTAGCTCCTTCTGTACCTGGAGTCATATAAGTTTTCAGCAACAGCAGTTAGAGAATAATGGTAGCCAAGTGATCAAAGTGTCACAGAATTAACCACAGATATGACTCAGTGGTTTTGGCTTAAACCACAACATGTACAAACTAAAGTAAAACCTGAGATACCTCTACAGTAAGGATCTTATTTGTACCTTACACTGTGAAGTTTTTGTAGTGAAAAGTCTCTTCAACTCTTACTTCCAGCAAGTCAACAATGGTCTTACGCTTATCGATCTCCCTCTTCATATGCTGAGAAACATCTTACACAGGCTCTCTGATGGCTGGGATGTTGTTACTCTGGGTCAAGTGACCCCAACTTTGTACATGCTCAGTGAAGACAGACACTTATGGAAAAAACTCTGCCAGTACCACTTCGCAGAAAAGCAGGTAAGAAACTCTTATCAAAACGCATAAATGTGGCCCTTGCCTTTGCAATATGGTATACTAATAGTAAAGTGTGAACTTGCACTTTTTGAGACAAAAATGTAACAGTGTGAAGTAATAGTGAAAATGGTCTCTTTTGGGGGATTGTTTCTTATTGAAAATTGTATTCAGCATGTCTGTGAGTTGAGGATAACTGTCAGGCTGTTTCTTTGCATTAAAAAAATGTCTACTGTAAGATGTTTTGTTTTAAACCACACAGTCCCCAACAGGTGCAGCAGAGGATCTCTCTAAGGTGTTTCTTTTTTCAGTTCCTAAAGTAGAACTTGTTTACTAACCAAGGTAGGCAGACAGGTTCTTCAAACTTTTAGGCTGCGCAAACAGTCTGGTGAAGCCAAAATTGGATTTTTGCAGAAAAGAGTAGAACAAACGCTTGAGATTTTGAAATTAAGAACAAAAAGAAAAATGGTACTTTTCTGCCACTTCATAAAAAGCATTAAAGTAATCTACGAATGCCTCCAAAACCATCTTCATTTTCTGATGGTAATACATGCTGGGGCAAAATCAGACCACAGCATAGACAGTTTTGAGACACTGCAGTTGTTGTGTTTGTTCTTTCCAGCATGACATTTCTATCTGAGCTGTTTTATGTTGGTTGAGATAACTGATGAGTTAATCATCAGTTCTTCCTCATCAGAGCTGGAGGAAGGACTTTAAAAACCTGGTACATTCCAGACAGGAGGAAGTGAAAATATACGTTCTTGAATCTGACAGGATGAAGTGGTACCATTTGGTCGGTGACCACCAGATTAAGTATTACTGTAACAGGAAAGGTGGAAGTGAATGTCAATTAACATAATGTGCAGTTGACTCAAATAAGAATTTTGGTGAGGTGAAAAGCTTTGGAATGAACTTCATGGAGAATAGAAACAGACAAAGGCAAACTAAAAAACCTTCCTTCAGAAGCAGCTCGGGAGAGTGCAAGGTGAAGTTATGAGGATAAGAAGTTTAAGCTTGATGTAGCAGCTGAGTAGATTTTGAGGTTAGATGAGGTAAGCTTTTTGAACAGTGACAAAACTGGTTGGAGAGGTAGCTGATATACTCAGGTAAGGCTGGAGAAAAGATAATTTAAGCATTTCAACAGAAGTAGCTAGCCTTGTGCCTTATAAAGGACACTTGTATACGGTGTTTTCAATGTTTTTGTAAATATCCATATTCCATTTCTTATTAGGTTATTCATCTAAATAAATAAAATCTAATGATTTTATTTATTTTCCAATACAAAATTCTGCTTTTTCTGTGTAAGAGTGTGCTAACCTTAATGAGCTGCAGAATCATGGTAGGTTGTTTTTCCTGTCCTCTGCAGTACATTGTTGAACTATTGAAACAACCACAAAACCATACTTACTAGCTGAAGAGCACTTTTGGGGAAGAAAAGAGAACTCTACACAGGGAAGCTATTATGAAGCAAAGTGTAGCTGGAATCAGAAAGGCAGTGCTATTATCCCCATCTGGGAGTTGTCTTCTGAAAAAAAGAAAGCCTTTAATGTATGAGCATTAATCCACAGCAAGTGGAACAGAAGCCTTTTACAAATACATACTTAGTAAATCTTGGCTGTGTATTAAGCTGGGAGGAAATAGCTCAATTATGTATCTTTACATGTAGATTATGTCCTCGAAGTACATGTATCACTGTTATCCTTCTAGAAAGATCATAAGTAAATATGAAAAATGCTTTAATATGAAACAAAAGCATTATTTAAATCTCTGGTGAGTGTCTTGGCAGAAGAAAACCGCTTTTTGTAATGCACAATCATTTTTTAAAATCTCACTCCTGACTGGTTGTGGGGTGGTTTTGTTGGTTTTTTTTTTTTTTTTTTATATAAAATTAATTACCAGCTCTAAACACTGTTTTTGTTATATGGTTCTTGACTATAATTAGAATCATTTCAAGACAGTGGAGTTGATCAACTGTGTATGGCCTTTTTTCTTGGCAAATGTGCACCCTGCACCCTCCTCTTTTTAGTGGTTTACCTTGCATTTTTTTTGTGGCTAAGTCTCTCTCACTGCTTTGCAGCTGTATGATGTCAGATCACGAACTTCAAAGAATTCTAGTTACACAACTCCAGTTTAACCACCTTTTCTCACAGACCTTTACCTGATTTGACTATTTTTTTGAATGATTTAAAAAAATACATTAATTTTATGTCTAGTTTTGTAGGCATTTGATTCCATCAGAGGAAGGTCACATTGACTGGAAGCTGATGTACTTTGCACTTCAGAAATATTACCCAATAAAGGAACAGTATGGGGACACCTTGCATTTCTGTCGACACTGTAGCATTCTGTTTTGGAAGGTAAGAGCTTTGAAATAGTCAGAAATAAGTTCAAACAGCTACTGGTAATCATCTGAAAGGAGAAATACTAAGATCATCTCGTCGGCTTTCTCATTGAAATGTGATCAGACAACTAATATCTAACTTCTAAATAATACATAAAACTTCCATATAAAATCAGTATTAAATTCCAAAGTTGTTCTTTATCTAGCATTCTTATCTTTTGGTATCTGATAACCTCAGTACTTAGAATTGCAAGGAAAAGTGCCATGTGGAAAGAGTTGTGCTCAGTGTCTTCTTGCATCTGTTTAACTTTATGCAAGGTTGTTAGGAACTTGCATGAAGTTAGCAATTTTATGACATCCCTTTTCTAATGATGGCATTGCAATCCATATGTCTCTAATGAGAACTTATTACTATGCTATTCCTACCACGTTGATGTAAAACTATTTCTATAGTCTTGTTTCTGTCCCTTATGAAGCTTAGAGGAATGTTTGAAACTCCATTCAAAATGCATTTTACAGTGATTTTGATGTTTACCGTGAAGCATGTTCTGTCTTACGGGATGATTTTAATTTCTCTAGGGCATTTTCATGTTTAGCTGTGTGTGAACATGGAGTCCTGCTTTTACTTTGTGTTGCACCATAATCTAGCCTTCTAGTTAGTCAGACTTCTGTAAATCTACAGCTCAAAGACCTGATCTGGGTAGTGGTAAGTGGACAGCAAAGAGAAAGAAATGTTTGAGGAATCTTATATTTTAATTGTCAGAAGTGAGTTGTTCTTGTGTTGTCTTTCTGTGATTTCTAGGAGGAGTTGCCATGTCAGCCTGAGGCTTTTCTATTTTCCATAGAAAAAAACCTAGGCTATTTAACAGGATGAGCTAGCTCTCATAGAAGCAGCACGTTACTGAATGATGTTATCTTAAAATTGAGTGTTCTTGATATCATAGGAGCCCTTCCAGGTACTAATATGTTTTGCTAAATTAATAGTAGGAAGGTAGGTAGTCAGAATTGGCTTCTGCTGTAAAACGCCTGGGCATTTGCTGAAGAACCTGTGTCAAGGATGACTAAGAACTATTGATGACAATGAAATAAGTCTTTAACATATTGCTCAATACATAAAGTTTTCTCTTTGAAAGTCAAAAGATTAGCACAGAGCATGCATGCAGGTGAGCATTTCTGGTGTCAGATTTGTTTGGCTCATCTGGCTTTGCTGTGTAAAGGGATAATGCTTTCTAGAGTAAATTTCTCTCATTCTGATTTTGGTGTAATTGAAAGCATAGCACTTTAATATTAGGAATGACTAAAATGTGTTTGGCATTAAATGTCTGATTTCGGAGGTGGTGTACGCCAGTAAGAGGCAGTGAACCGGTACAGGCAGATGTCTCGTTACCTTGACTACTCCAATCTACTGCTTAGAATAATAGCATTCATTTTGTGGTTTTGTATTTTCAGAGAAGCACAACACAGTAAGTTCTAAAGGTACTTGTTTGGATTGGTGAGCAATACCTACTAGATCATCATTCCAGTGCTAACTGCCTCATCCTGGAGATTTGGACAGGTCTTAAAGTGATGGTGTGGTTATAGATTAATTGTATGCTTTTGCATTAAAATTATGTAGCAGGTGTTTAGGATTGGGTGTTTTGACAAGAGTAAAGTCAGAAAGCTGAGGAAAGTGATTATCCCTTTTCACTTGGCACTTACTAGACTGCATCTGGGATACTGCATCCAACTGGGGGTCCCCAGTCCCACTGGCAGGGACACAAAGAGGTTAATCGTGGGTCTGAAAAATAGCCTCTCTGTTTACAGGGCAATGTAAGACAGTAGTGCTCGTCACTCCGAGTTGGGGTGGGGGGGGGATAGTTCTGCTTTTTCAGGCACTTGCATCTGTGTCTTTTCCTAAGCTTTCTAAAGAGAGATGAGAAGCAAAGCAGGCGGTGAGGGGCAGCGGGACAGAAGGTACTTCATTGGTTCTAGAAAAATTCTGCGCTAGGTGAAAATATTTCTTAATCAGAAAAGCTTTGACAATTCATTCAAGCTTCAGTATCATACTTGATTAGACAGATTATTAAATACGAATGGTTGACGTACAGTCATACCTGTAATGTACAGATTTTTGTTCTCAACTGAAGATTTTAGTCTGCCTAATTCTATTGGTGTATAGAAAAACAAAAAAAAGGGGGGAAAACAAACTTTAAAGAGAAATCAGTTACTTTACAGAGGAAAAGTAGCAAGTGTTTGAATCTTTAAACAAATGGAAGCACTGGATTCTTCAGGTAGTTTGTGATATGTAAAAATCCAGTTTCTTCTTTTAATGGCACACTTCAGAAATTGGGCAACTTTTGCTTTCAAGGGTATTTCAGAAGAACTTCAGAGAGCTAAACACTTCTTGGTATTGCACCTCCTCCCCCCCGCCATTCAAGAACAAAGCAAAACATCGGAATAGTAGCAGAGGAAAAAGCACTTAAGGGATCAGAGCATGGAGGAGACTAGCAGAGGTTAAAAGTAATTAGCTGTGTTAGTGCTAATAAGGAATGTGACTGCTCTCCATAAATATATTCTCGGAGATGGAGAAGGGATGAATAAACATGAGACTACTTAGGGAAATTATTTAAGCTAATGGACTTCCTTGGTGCAAATAAGTTGTAGAAACTAGTGGGTAAGCTTAGGCTGAGAGTGAGGAGTTTCTGAGCAGCGAGGTTCTGAAACAGCCACAAAGCACAGGCCTAGCTGGTGATGAGAAGCCTTCTCCTAGGTTTATGAAATGGATAATATAATTGCTGGCAACATGAGTGGGCTGCACACAGGAAATTCTTTCAGTCCTGCATTTTGCGTCCATTTAAAGAAGGCCTTGCAAAAGAAGGGACTGATGGTTACTGAACTGAATTAGCACACAGCTGAAGTAGGGAAATGAGTTTTCACATTCCAGTTGGCTATAATAATCTTACTGTTACTTTTAACAAGTCTTTAAGAGCTTTTCAGGAAGTGGCATTGGTATTCCTGTATTTATTTAAAACCTGTGACCATAGTAACATTAAATACAATAAGGAGACTCCTAAATTCACTGTGGGAAATAAAATGATATAATAGGACATCTTGTTCTCTTCCATGTTAAAGGAGGGAATGATTTTAAGAAACTCTTCATGTTAAATTACTATCTTTCAAAAGTAACTTCTTGGTAAAGGATTTGTCCGTGATGAAATTGAGCGAAAATACATAATTTCAGTAGTGTAAAAGTAGTGGCAGACTGATTATTGACTGATGGCTCTGTGAATGCTTTTATGTGTAATATTTCTTCTGTTCTACTAGGCAACATTGCAATTATGGGCAGTTCTTTTATTTTCTTAGCTCCCTCAGTAGTACATTTCCGTTATCGCAGAGATGACCACAGACACTGAAATACCTTTTCTTCATTCAGTATCCAGGGCTTTATGTACAATAGTGGGATTGTTTTGCATAAGTGAGATGCTTCACACTTGGTTTTAGTCTTCCTGGGGCTTGTGCTGGTTTTGGTTCTCCAGCTGCTTGTGGTTTGCCACAGGAATAGAAGACTATATTTCTAAATGGCATATGAACATTAGCTTCAATAAACTTTAACTCTACTTCTTTTACTTTATGGCTCTCCTTCCTGCTTCCTTGTTCACGATCTCAAAGGACTACCACCTTGCTTTGTTACTCAAGGTATTTCCTGTGTGTCTCATCTGTTTTCATTGCTGACTGTTCTGTCATGTCAAAGTGAATAACGTGTCCATTTCTAATTGTTTGTACTCTTTGATTTGATTTTGTTGCCCCATGTCGGTTTCGCAGTAGAAATACTTTGTTTCTTGTTTCCCTATTAGATAAGTTAACACTGACTTCCCATCTCAGTTCTTCATCAGATTTGGGGTTTTTTTATTATTGCCATATTCCCTGTTAATGCTATTTAAACTAGGGACCATAATTCAACTTCCAATGAATATGTGTGCATAGTGTCAGTGAGATCAGCCAGATTTTGCTGAGAAATCAGTTTATCTGCACTCAGTATTAAAAACTCTCTTTGCACTCCCTAATGTATTTCAGTATATAGATCTCAAAAGAATAACATGAACCTCAGATAACTTTCTTTAATGCAAAGGTACTAAAACTGATTTTATTCCATTTGGAATTCTGTAGTCCTACATACTTTTAGGAAAACAATTCGCCAAGCAGGCTGCATATGATTTGGGTGAGTGGGGAGAAGCAATTATAATGTTGCTTTATGAATGAAGAAATAGTGGAAATGATTACACAGCAAAGGACTATAGCTCCAAAGTTGTTATGGGAGCTTCTTAGTATCCAGTTATGATAAAATTTGAGGAGGACAACAACTGCATTTACCAGTAAACACTCCTGGTGCATGGTCTTGTTAATTTAGAAGAATTCCATTTTAGCTTTAAGTAGGTACACTGAAAATCAATATGATTTGAACACTATTTATTAAATGTAATTTCAAGGGAAATAACATTTTTTCTTGGAAGGAGGAATAGGCGTAATTACAGGAAAGTTGTGCTACTTCTTTTCAGTCCTTATCATTTTTTTTCACTGTAAAATTGCTGTTGTTCTTGATAGCTAAACCCCCCAAAGAACTGATCTTATTTTTATTGGACCTGTAATTCCTGACTGAGCATAGCTTTCGGAAGTGCTTTTATGGTGATGTGCAGAGTGAAGCAGATAGCGTGTTACAAGTGCTGTCTAAAATGTTTGGGAGTATAAGCAAGCACTAAAAGAGGATAAACCCTAGCTTCTTTCCCAGAATCCTAATTCTGATGGTGTTTTTCCCTGGAAACTAGGAAAGTAATGACATTGACATGGCAATGGTAGAGGAGACAATAGATAGTTCATAAGCAACCACCTTCGAGCATGTTTTCTGCTGTGGTGAATCTTCCTTGCAGATGTCATCTCAAGATGAAGGTGTCAGGCTTCACACTTCTGGTCTTAGTCTTCTGTTCTTTCTCATCTGCAACTTCCCCAAAAAAGCAGTTCTACCTGGGGTTTAATCTATTTGTCTGTTCTCTTGTTTGCTTGTTTTTCCCTCTGTCATGAATCTAACAATTGGTTCTCAGGTGATGTTAAAGCAATTAGGTTAAAAAGTGGGAGGATGAGGAGGTGATACCACATGATATTTTCATGTAGTCATCTATAGACTTAATGGCACAATGCAGGTAATACAGCTATTAAAAAGCTGAGTAGTATCTAGAATGTGTTTCACCTAGTGCATTTTGGTGTTGCAAAGACTGTGGATAGGAATGTGACATCTTTGACAGCACTTTCTTTATGTAAGTTTCCAAGTGAGAAAACAATTTCACTTACAGGTTCTTTTATTAACTGAATTGCATGTAACTTCATTTCCTATGGAAATGAAAGAAATGAAGACTGCAGTGGTCTGTGATCTACTTACCATGTATTTACTCTAGTCTTCTTGCCTGACATGGTGAATTCGTCAATACTGGTGGAAGAGGGAGAGAAAACCCTTAAAAGGGGTTGTTGTAAGGCTCAGGAATTGAACAGGGAGGACAGTTCCTGAGCTTTGTTAACATTACTGATCCAGGCATTCAACCTCTGCACTGAACTCTGTGGGACCCTCTTCTTATTACACCTCTAGCATTTCCTTCCTTTAGAGGGTCCTTTCTAATAATGTACAAAACTGAACTTTTCTTTCGATGGGGAATTTGAATTCTAAATAATCAGACAATTGTGCTGAATTCAAGTTTCTGTAATATTAAGGAAAGCACTGCAGGCTTAGTGAACTTGTAATGGCAAATCCTTTCCATCCTGTCTGTCTTCTGTATTCCCAACTTGCCTGGGTGCTAACACCTGTTTTAAGGCAATGCTTTTACGTGGGGAAAAGGTGGAAGTGAAACAGGAGAAAGATGTTGGGGGGGAGGAAACAAGCAAGACAGAACTTACATGACTGGGACTTCAAACATGCTGCTCAGGAGTTCTTTTGGGAAGCGTCTGCTGCTCTTCGCTTTGAAAGCACAGAGCTCATTTTCCCCCTGAAGTAGCAGTTGATTGCAGATTTTCATTAAACAGATAATTCAGGTTCAACAAAGCAGCTGTGCTTTTTTTGTTGTTTTGGTTTTTTTTTTTTTCCTTTTTTTTTTTTTTATATTAAAAAATAATGGCTAGGGAATGAGAGAGGTTTCTCCAAGTGCTCTGGCTCAGGTTCTGGTAGGATGAGAGGGGTTGGTGGTTTTTTTCTGGCATCTGAAGCTACCACAGTCAAACTGGAAAGGCCTGTTTTCTTAACAACTTAGTCTAAAACAGTTAAAGACAAATATGGTGAATTCTTAAAAAGAGCGAGTTGCTATCAGTTTGTTTCCAGTGGAAGTAATTGCAACTGCCTATATATGAATTTTTCCTTTTTTTCTTTAGTTGAGAGTGGAGGGGGATTGTGGGTGTGGAAAGAGAATTTACTTTTTTTCTCCTTCATTCTGCAGGATACGGGACACCCCTGCACAGCCAGTGATCCAGACACCTGTCTCATGCCAGTATCTCCTCAGCATTTCATTGATCTCTTCAAATTCTGAGATGTTCAGTAGCTGTTCTCCTGTGTTTGTGGCCATTTTTGTGAAGAGTCAGGAAGGATGCGTTATGCTTTTTGTGCAATATATTTAAGTGTGATGTTCTGTTGTAGTTTAAAACAAAAAAAGATGTGGGGGGAAATTATCAGACAGGTTTATTTGGTGTATTGCTTTTGGGTAGAAAAGAGCTGAGGAGAAGGAGACGCGTCTTGGACTTCTTTTCAAGTCCAAGAAAGACCATTTTAATCTCAACTTTAAATCCATTCTTTTGGCGCCTTAATAGTTGGTTAAAATTATGTGGGGGAGTTTTGAAAATGATATGGAAGAGTTGAACTGCTTTCACAGGGACCAAAGGAGGAGTTTTTTGTTAATCTTTCTTTCTTCAAGCCACTGTTTTCAAAACACCTCCATGTAATTTGCACTATATTAAAGAATACGCCAATATTCTCTTGGATTCTTAATATATCAGTTACCAAGGTGGCTTTAATCATTGTAAGATAGTGAATGAAATATAGCTGTGGTGGTATCTGTTATTGGACGTATGAATGAAGGAAATCAACCAGTCTTTGTACATACATTATGCAAAAGCATTTATTTTTCTTAAGGACTTTAATAAACATATAATCTATCTCAGCACACCCTGTGTAACTCGAGATCTGGGGCTACTGCAAAGTGATTTTTTTTTTTATGGTAGCTACAGCCTTCATTTATATTGTTTGTCTACAAATGCAACTGCATTAATTCATCTTCTAAGAAGAAGATATTACTGAAATTTACTGAGAATGGAGTTGCTTGTTTCTAGACTGGTACCCTGGCAGGACATACCACCAGAGGTTCTAACCTGACAAGTCTTTACAAGCTCTGGGAAACCCTGAGTGTCAGTCTGACCTGAAGCAGCTTTGGCCAAGTTAATCAGATGATAAATTCTCCAGGAAGCTATCTTCTTCTATCCTGTAGAACAAAATTAATTGCTTGGCTCTGGGCAGGTAAAGGAAAAATTAGGGAAGTTTTGGGTTTGTCAATGAAACTTAACAAATAATATGTAATTTACAGAAAAAATAAATCATGTACTATATTCTGCACTTGCGTGTTCTGAATCCAGTTTTGTACAGTGTAATAAATCACGTTTTTATCTATTATTCCTAGAAGCTTCCTGTGCATAGAGATGAATCAATTTGAATGGGTAAGATCTGTAGTAACTGGGAATGGAATGAGCAGCATACAAGCAGTCCACGTGAGACCGCTGTGTAGCGATTGGTTGAGTTAGCACTTTTTTACATAGGATAGCTGGGCTGTTACTAGGCTGTGCAAGAGAAGGAAAATATTTATTCCCTCAGGAGCAGAAACTACAACCTTACCCATTGGTGGATTTTTCAATACAGGGTTTTTCACTTCCTGCTATGGCTATAGTAATGATCAGGTGTGGAGCTAATGACATCCATTCTTACTCCTGGTTATTGAGAACACCGCTACATGCTGTACTTTCCTAAGCACCATGGTAGCCACTGGATTTGGTAAGGAACCAGCAGCTCTTCAACAATGATTTGCACCCCATTTATTTACCTAATGTAATGGTTGTAGGCTTGCTTTCCTGGCTACGTGACCCTGCATGACCCAGGTAACCTCCACAATGGATGGTGATGGCTGGCATCCATTAATCACTCCTTTAATGTGGTTACAGTTTTGCTACCCTGGATGAAACTTCCTGTATTACCTATGTTGATGCTACCTGCTATCTATCTTTGAGAGCTTTAAAGAAAGGTTCTAAAGTCAGGATCATCTCCCTCTACCTCCTGATGCAGCCCAGGATGCCATTAACCTATTTGTGTTAAGAGCCTAGTGGTGTTCACCAGGGTGCCCAGGTCTGAAAGCCAGCAAGATACCTTTGATACCTTTCTTCCCCATCAAAAAAAAAAGGGGGGAGAAAAAACGTGCACACATACCAAGGAGCATTTCAGGGCAGGGCTATTACAATTTATTTTTAATCTGAAAGACTTTGAGTGCAGAATCACACTGTCATAAGCGCTGTTATAAGCTTTTAACACTTGGCAAAAATGAGCTTTGGGAGTAGGTCCACAAGCTACTTACTTAACTATTTAGTGAATATATTTCTTAGGTTAGGCAAACAAACAACCAGAGCTTGATTAAAAGTGACTACATGGTGTGAAGTCATTGGATGCATACAAGATAGATTTTAATCATGCCACCTAAGTAAGTCATGTTGTTGGATTTATTTTTTTTTTATCTCTTCAGGACAATACTCTTGTTAATGCCTCACTTGTATTAAAGAGCATAATTTGACAACCCTTTACACCAGCACTTACTCATGTAACCTAAAGTGTTTGTTGTAACCCATGAGAAGGGTTATGCCTTAAAGTAAAACCTCCACTCTGGCCTCCTGTGTGCTGGCTGTTACACGCAAAGGCAGACAGGTATGCTCTCTTACAGCACTTGCAGGGTCACCCAGTCAGTTCAAGTTGCCAATCCAACTGAAGTGAGAAATTACTATTTCTAGGGATAATTTTCATGGAACCATTCTTCCTCAGGCTTTTCAGCTTAACCTATGCCACTCCCATGTAGTACTTAATTTTCTCCAGTCCTCAGTCACTATTTGATGTTTGGGTACTCACCTAAGAGAAGCAAAGGGTCAGGGCATCACAGCCAACTGCAGGCAGCGGCTGCCCAGCTGTGTGGCAGCATCTGACCATGTGCAAGTACTCCAGCATGTGTCTCTAGGAGGTGGGACTACAGCCCGACCTCCCCTTTTCCCAGTAAGTGGTTCTGATGAAGAGAAATTTTCCTCTTCCATATGGTGGGCATGAGAGTAAGGTAAGGTTGCCAATTCAGTAGAAAGATACCACCATTAAATAAGGCAAACAAACAGTATCAAATATTTGGAAATGGTTGTTAAATTACAGTATTAGCTGTAATAGGCTCCCACATGTATTGTGAGGATAAGTCT
The DNA here is from genome assembly GCF_004027225.2 of Strigops habroptila. NCBI lineage: Eukaryota > Metazoa > Chordata > Aves > Psittaciformes > Psittacidae > Strigops > Strigops habroptila. The sequence continues at coordinate 42,311,565 of NC_044282.2, read as the reverse complement.
GTGAGGCCCCTTTGCACAGCTTCTGAGTGCTCGAAAGAGCAAGCCTGGGGCAGGTCTCACCCATTCCAAAATGGGCAACTTCCAAGTGATGTTTAAACTTCCAGATTTACAGGCTTAGAGGTAATAAAACAGACAAACAAAATCAACCTCTAGCATGTAATTTCTCCTCTAAAGAGAAAAAAAAAAAGCCCTGGCACTAATGGGGAATCATCAGGGATTTTAGGGAAGACAGGGAAAGATGGAGAAAGTCCTCAAAGATCTCAGGAACGTGGTGAGAGAGCAGAGAAGGGGAGGTGGCTGAGAGTAGTCTTTGAAGAAGCAGGATACTGGTCAGAGCTGTTTAGTTCAGCTTAAACTTCAACAGTTTAATCCCACCACCACTTAAGTTCTTGCTGCAAGCTGACCTACTAATCCTATGTTTAAAGGCAGTCTTCTACCACCTGCACTTACCTGCTAAATTTCTGATCAATAAAGTTTAATTTATAGGCATAGTAGCATGGAATAGATATGGAGAAGTGCTTGCTGGGAGTTAGTTAGAGAGCACCAAGGTTAGAGGCATCCAAACCCTTCATTTTGTACCTCTGCACAGGGCACATTCTTTCCAATTGCTCATCACAGCCAAAATTCCTGTTCTTAGATAGGATAACCAAGAAAAAACACTAGGAAAGGGGACTAGCTGTGTGTTTGTTCTGATTCTCTAAACAACTAAACCCCCAGCCTAATAGTAGATATTAACACTACCTCCCCAGGAACACACTCAGATGTTCTGAACTCCTTACTTCTCTTTATACTGTGCTTCATTCCCTGATGCCAGAACATCCGTCTGCCCTTCTTCCACTTCTCTTGGAAACCTCCCCCCTCATCCCCAATGCAGCCGGGTCTCACCCCACAGGTCAGGAGCCCAGATCTTCCACCGCAGCTGAAACTGCCAACAGGCTGTCCACCTCGACTGCAGCGCTTTGGTTCAACACAGCCATGCTATGCAGACAGGGGAGCACACTTCTTCAGGAGACATGCGAGTTTAGAAAACAAAAAAAAAGAGCAAGTGTATTTCATTAAATCCCTAATTATTTTCAACATAACCCTGTGTACAGCATTCCTATATGTGTAGTATGACTCTGGGAACCTTGTGCTCCATCCTATCAAACAATAGTTTACTTCCTAATGGGAAATGATGCTTGACTTTGTTTTCCTTTGTTTGTCCTGTCAAATGTTCAAAAGATAAACTGTTTGCAGGCATTAAACTGAAGGCAAGCCTGCCTCAGAGTAGGTGTCCATCATGAGAGGAACAGCAAAGATTAGGTCCTTATGTACATTGGAGAGGATGTCTGCCTATGTGACTCAGGAAAAGCTAACAAACGAGACAAGTACAAAAAACAAAGCAAAGAGTAATTAATATTAACTATTTTGCACATAAGAATGCCTTAGCAGCAAAAAAATAGTAACATCCCAAGTACAGTACTTACTTAGACTCTGGATACATGAGTCTCCCCCTTGTGTGCACAGACACACACACACCACAGTGTTTTCTCTGCTGCTCCAATACCAGAAGCATTTTGCAGCGTGATCTTGTGGAGAATCACAAGGCTCCTGGATAAACAAGTTGTTAAAGACAACAGCATTTGGGGGTTTGATATGGAGCTGTTGGAGCAAGTCCAGAGCAGGGCCACGAGGATGATAAGGGGGCTGGAGCACCTCCCATATGAAGATAGGCTGAGAGAGTTGGGGCTGTTCAGCCTGGAGAAGAGAAGGCTGCGTGGAGACCTCATAGCAGCCTTCCAGTATCTGAAGGGGGCCCACAAGGATGCTGGAGAGGAACTCTTCATCAAGGACTGTAGTGGTAGGACAAGGGGTAATGGGTTCAAACTTGAACAGGGGAAGTTCAGGTTGGAGATAAGGAAGAAGCTCTTCACTGTGAGGGTGGTGAGGCACTGGAATGGGTTGCCCAACAAAGCTGTGGATGTCTCATCCCTGGCAGTGTTAAAGGCCGGGTTTGATGGAACTTCGAGCAACCCGGTCTGATGAGAGGCATCCCTGCCCATGGCAGGGGGGTTGGAACTAGATGATCTTAAGGCCCTTTCCAATCCAAACCATCCTATGATTCTATGTTTCAAGGACAGAGGTACAAGCTAAGATAGGCCAGAAGACATCGCTAACTTAAAGGAATGGTTCTGTATCAAATCATGAGCTGGTTTACTACATAACCTCAAATAATTAAACCAGCCAATTCTCAGAAAAATTATTTAAACTCAACTATTTAGTCTTCTCAGTACAAGGGGCTAGAGCAACTAGAAAGCAAAATATCACTGATTATTTTCAGTGGTGGACAAACTTATCTTACAAAATACAGCTGTGTGTTTTTCTCTGCAGAGAGTAATGCTTTTTCTTTTCCAATAGCAAACTCACAGCTCAAAACATGTTATTAAGCTTTCACTAGTGTAATCTGGGTCTCAAGAGCATAAAAATTGAAGTGCCAGCCAAGCTTTTACCAGATTATTATGGACCTGAAAAGATCATAGTTGCTTTCTTGCATCTTTTAGTAAATACTAGACAGAGTAGGAAAATTTTCTTCCCAAATACGGAGCAGGTATTCCTTTATTCAGTACTAGTGCTAAGATTTAGTAAATATCCTATGAAAAACCATCTTCTTCTTACACTTTTGTTCACTATTAATTATATATTTCATGTAATCTTCTATTATTTATGCCCCTATTTTCTGGTTGTTTTCATACTCTATTAATATTTTGCAACTATGAAAGCAGCATTTTTTCCTGCTATTATGCTGGTTGCACTTACAATAAATGCAACTCTCTCCTTTCAATTTCTAAACTGTATTCTTTGCCTAGCTGTCTGATTCCCTGTCTGGTATGGTGCAGAGCAGCCATGCTACAAGAAGTTGGGAGACACAGACGGACATCTAATGATACACACCTTTGCAAACTAGCACCAGCAACTTAAGCGTTGTAGGAAATTATTTTTCTTCTTCATAGTGCTGGTTTCATTTCCTGGGTACCTCAGAAACCAACTATGGAGCACTCAAGGGGAAAAAAGTAAAAACCAATAAGAATCAGACTGGTTTGGCCTGGAAGGGATCTTAAAGCTCATCTAGTTCCAACGCCCTGCCATGGGCAGGGACACCTTCCACTACATCAGGTTGCTCAAAGCCCGGTCCAGCCTGGCCCTGAACACTGCCAGAGACACAGTTCACACAATCTGGTAAGAAACATTTTGCCTAAATGTTCCCTGCTAAGTCTATTTGGACAACAAGAAAGCCAGCAGACTACAGCGGAAGAGCTAGAAGCAGACAGTACGCTTCTGTCTGTAGCGCTTGACTGGTAACAGGGCTGCATCTCACTTTTGTCACAGCCCAGGACGTGCAGGTCTCACCTCCTTATGGGGCCCGTATATGCAAAAGCATTCCAGGTCTTCCAGTTTACATGTAACTGGTGAAATCTTTAGGGAAGGAATGCAGCTCTGCCCAAGCTTTCATAGCAGCCAATAAATTAAACAAAAATAAGAGTAAAGTTTAAACCAATAAATACCAGTTAAACAAAATATTTGCAGTTTGTCAAAACCAATGAATTCTTCCCACTGTGAAAGCAGTGCGTGATGCTTAAAGTGTAGGATGCTGCAGCTTCTGAGACAGCATGATTTGGACAGACATAGCTATTATTTCCTTGGCTGTATTCTACAACGATGCAAGTAACATCTATGCAGATGGAAACAGATTCATATGACAAATAAAATGTGACAAAAAAATAAGCAAAGAATAAGGCATTTCAGTTCAAACTAAATCTTTATTCATATGGAAAATACTACTTTTCTTTTTGCAAATGATGCTAATAAATAAAAATACTCAGAAAGAACTTTGCTTAGAGTTAAGTGACTAGTTACAGCCACACGAAGCTTTTAATTCCCGTTAAAACCACGCCAACAATCATGCAGATTGGCTACGAGAAAGCAATATAAACTATATTTTGTTTTGTGCAATCTTATCATACAGTCTTAATGCTACCTTCTTCTAAACCATTTCACAAAGATTGAAATGTAATTTCAAAACAAATATTAAGGGACATATTCTACACTTAATCCACAGATGGAGTGTGTACAGCTTAAACCCATAAATGTGTAACAAGTTAAGCATCTAAAGGAGGTAAAAGAAAGAGGACCCCCTTCTGAAAATTCAGACACGTTTATAAACATAAGAAAAGGAAAGCTCACACCTGTGAGTTCTCAACAGACAAATACATTATTAAAGCATAACAATAAATTATATTAAATTTTATAATGTTCATCCTTAGAATGGTTTTTTCTGAGAAAATCTCACTTAAAAAGCACACCAAAATGTTCAGCACTAGGAGCTAAACTAACTTTACGTATCTCGATTTCCCACTTGGATGCCATTTTGTTTTACACCAGGTTTCAGCTTTCTGATCATATTCTTTATCATATCAATTTAAAAATAAACTGAAAAATGTTGCTGTGCATCAAACACATCATCAAGGTGAGAAACAGGCACTTAACAGTATAATGTGCAAGGCAAAACTTTTACCGGTCACAGTATAAATAGTTTCTTCAGGAGGGAAATTAAAAGTTCTCAGCCCATCTTTGAGAGCAAAATATTGAGGGCTGTTAGCAGACTTTTTTCTGTTCTTTTACGTCAGCACCAACAATCAAACTAAATACTAACTCATGCCTTAGAGGGTATTCCATAAACTATAAAATGCAGCATACTTTACCCAAGAATACTAATTCCTTCCTATAATTAACCTCAGCATACGTACTTGCCAAAGGCAACTACAGAGTTTACTCACAGACTAAATGATGCGAGATAAATGCTACCCCTTTCTTCTCTATTAGTATTTTTTTAATACATAATGCCAATTTTAGAAATCCATTTGCCAGTTACAAGATCCTGTTTTGCAGCACAGAACACTGATGTTCCTTTACATAAACTTAAGAACAATGTCTTTTAACATCCTACCAATACCAGAAAAAATAACAAAAACAAAAACATTTGGCTACCGTTTCCCTCCAGGCACATCTCAACAGGAATCTCCAAAAAATAGCTATGCAGGAACTGCAAGCTGGAAAACTAGATATGAATTGGAAGAGAGAGGAGAAAGACAGCTAAGAAAGGAGTAATGTGGCGGAAACAGAAACAAGGTACAAGCTCAGAAGAAAATTGCATGCATCCCTTTTCATCAGCGTAAGCTTCTTGCAAAAATACATGTAACAAGACATCCATTATATAAAGGTATATGCTTTCCCGAAAAATGCTGATTTTCTCTGAAATGCTAACCTGATCTTCCGACCGCACTGGCCCCATTGCTAGGCAGTCAACAAGTTTTCAGTTCTGTTACACCAGTTTAACAATCAGGAGAGAAAAGGCCTGCTGATCATTTCTTATGAAACTTTTGGTTTGATTTTTTTTCCATAAATGTCAAAGTAGTATTTATATAGGATATAAACAAAATGGAAACCAACTTTGGATCTGGCATCAGCCACACTGCTAATGAGAGACAATATGCTAGAAAGAGGCACTTTTAGTATTCTTATATACATTTCAAACCTCAAGTTTAACACTTCTCCTTCTTTTACCAAAAAAAATAAAGTATCAGTAGCTAACAAGACAGAGCTTTATAACAACAATGCTTCGGCAGTTGTGTGCATGCACATAGTAGCAATGGCTCAGTTACTCAGTTACCCTGAAAACACCAGAGTATAATTCAATCACTGCTTATGGAGCAGGGCGGGAAGGAACAGCACAGTACAAAACAAGAAAGTTGTTTGTAGCACAAGGATCAGCTACTGTAAAAATGAAAACATAAGCTCTCCATAAGAAGCAACTTATCCCTAGATTCAGGACTACAGATACTGAATATCGAGATCTTCTTATACTCTACTCACTGCTGCTTTCCAAATTTTCAATCATTTTTGGCATAACATGCATTTTAAAAAGTAAGCAGCTTAGCTTGGTCCAACAACATTCAATATCAAAACAAAAACACCAAAACAAACCTCTGGAAGACCCATATGACCTGACTATTGGTGAAGATCCTGTGATGGAAGGAATAACATTAGAATAGTATTTTCCCATTTCATACACAGTATAGCACATTGTGACAGTTGAGCATCTTGTGTGCACAACCTGAAGCATATGCTGAGGCTGAAGATTTGGAAAACAGTCTACTATACAGTCTAAGTATAAGCATTCCCCCTGCAAGTGATAGATCAGTATTCTTAGTTAAAAAGGGACAGCATCAAAACTAAAATTTTGAGTGGCCCTCGAATACCAGAAAAAACCCAGGACCTCAAGCCAGTAGAAGCTCCTACATAAGGCAGTCAAATTTACAACCAGTGTATACATTCACTAAGGAATTACATTTTTTTTATTTTTTTTTTTTTTGGTAAAACCAACAATCCAACATACTGCAGAGTCTGAATGTGAAATATAGGCACAAAATAGATTCTCTACTTTTCTTCAGTGTGGAAAACATAGCTATTTAACAATGTAATAAGAAAATTTACTATCAGGTGAGCAAAAATTTGTAACAATCTGAGTAAAATAAAGTACTGTATAAAGGTGCAATATTGAGCAGATTTGATTTTGGTTTAAACATACGAGTAAATCATGGAACCCTTTTCTTATCTATAAAGTATTTCACATTACCAGTATCATTCTAGTTCTTCCCAGTTGTCTGTAAGGTTACCTTTGCTTTGACGTCTAATACTAACCAGCTTGCCAGCTGATTTGATACTCCACCTGGAACTGTTTCCTGAGCTGGCCAGGTTTGTGTATTTTGTGGAGCCTTTGGTTTCATCTTCCCAGCCTGACCAGGCTGTATAGTCACTTAAAGCAGTTGCTGCATCACTGGTAGAGTCAGCAGTGGTAATCTGCGGTGGTTCCCATCCCTCAATCTCATCTGGTTTCCTAGATGGGACATTCTGCTTTATCACCAAACTGTCCCAAAAACCTGGCTTCTTTTCAGACTTCATTTCTTCCTTTAACTTTAGGTTTGTTCTAGAAAGTAACAATGATGAGGTGATTAATGTCTTCATTTAACAATGCATGTAATAGTTATTAATAAACATTTGATTGATTTATTATGTTTTACAGTAAGGAACACTAATCACTCAGCCTATGACAGCACATTCATTACTGTCAACTTCAGGGAAAACACCCTCATATATATGTAAGCCTAAACACAGTAGAATCTTACAGTGATAAATCAGAAGTGGCCTGAGTATGGCTGTTTCCTATTATAAAAGAACTTATTCCCCACCACCACAGGATGAATTACCAAGAACTGCCTTTGGAAATGTCTGAAGTATTTCAGTATGCAGTAGAACAATTTAGGACTTTAACTAAAAAAAAACAACCCAACAACCCCAAACCAAACCCAGAGGTAGGATAGTAGAAGGAATATGAAAATGTTTTGTCTACCACCAGCTTTAACAACTGCTATGTTCCTCAGTTTCATATATCTGTTATCACCTTGCCAGTCAAACCTTATACCCTAAAACAGCTGATGTACACAGTATTAAAACTTTAAAGATACCAGCATTTTTTCCATAAGGATCTGCACAATATTTTGAAAACAGCTGTGTCATATTTCTGGTAAGAACTCCCAAAATTCCCCTCCCAAAACCAAGAAAAAACAGCCTTTTTTGCAATTTCTCTCTCAAAGAGATATTTGAAATGCTACTTATATTATTACATTTCTTATCCCATTAAGAAGATTCAATCTGAATTATTTCATATCTGCAGCGTGGAGTATTTAAAATACAGAAGGCAAAATGTTTATCCATAAGTTGATATGCAGGATTATGTAGGTAATCAAATAACGGACCACAGGGAAAGGCGGAAAGCGGTGAAACACACAACCTTCAGGGTTCAATGAGCTAAACAGCAAATTGAAAGCATTACCTGCTGCTAGCATATAAATGCCTCAGCCACAAATAAAACCACCACTGAAGTATTTTAAATATTTCTATTAAAAGAGCTTTTTTCCATTAATGAAAGCTTGATGCTATCATTTTTAAATAGAAGCAACTGAACCAATACCTTTAAAATTATTTCTCCTTTACTGAATTTTGAATTCAGGATTATTCAGAATTTCCATCTTGCTAAAGCCAGTCACAGACTCTGGATGCTTTTCTCATATTTTGTGAGTACCATACACGGAAAGTTCTATTTTTCTTTAAAAGTAAAGTAAAAGTCCTGGTATACAGTTATAGGAAAATACCCCCAACCTTAAAATACAGGCAGTTTTCATAGTAATGCTAAAACAGTTTTCCACATTTGTGGTAACTCTGTTTCATATTTCTGCTGTCTTCTTTGGGTTACTTGATTCTTATATTCAGCATCAATTGCAAAAGACCCTTACAGCAGCTTAGCATCTTAGTAACATTCATAGCATTGTAAGGGACAGTAGCTGGGAACTTCTGGGAAGTTTTATTGAACAGGTTCAAGGGGAAATGGAAATGTATGTATTTACATTCTAATTTGTTTATACACACACTCCCCTGCATGTGCATGTATCCACTTGCACTCTGAAATACGTATATTTCAAACAAAAAAAAAAAACAAAAAAAAACTACAGCAAGTCTTACCAAAGCCAGTATTTGGCTGGAACAGCTATATTGATAAGTGGCACATTTTTTTCCTCTTTGTAACCAAGGTAATTAGGTAGCATATGTAGGTAAAGCCTACCTATCCTTGTAACAGCAAAACATTCTGTCCTGGGAAGAGGTCTGTGCTGTAGAACAGCTCTATCAGCAGCAGAACTGTTTCAAGTAAACACCCCAGCTCCAACAGGGAACATGTGCAGATCCTGGTATAGCTACTCCATTTAACCTTTTTAGGTGTAGGCAAGACTTCAAAATAAGAAGCATGAAAAAAAAAGGGATCTGTAAACCCACCAGAATTAATCCTTAAAAAGAGAGAGGGAGGTTATGACCCTTTTACTCAGAAACCTGTATTCCTTTTCTACAGTAAAAGATTATTATGCAGCTACATTCCCTTTTCTTCCTGACAGACCTAAAAACATTATCAACAATATCCATCCTTTCCTAACACAGCATGCCTTACTCATTGTAAGCTTAACAGACATGTAATTTTGAAATGCACATAAATCCTGCTCTGCGACTTAACTTCCAGGAGTTGAACACTACTTGTTCTCAGTGTCTATCTTAACTATTTTATGCAGCTATTTCCTCTTCCAGTTTCTGTATTTTAATAGCAGAGAGACCAATTGGTTTTACTCACCCTTTGGATTTTGGAGACTTGCATCCTGCTAGCAATTGCTGTTCATCATCTTTATTGAACATAGATGTCACTTCCTTCCAACCCCGGAAACTTGCACCTTGAACCTATACAAAGAAGTAAACATCCTCATGAATGTGAACTAGAGACATACAAGCCAGAGTATGGCTGCCCTTGCTGACTCTGGGTGGCTGACAGGCAGCAGTGGCCCTACCTCTGCTGTGCCACGCAGCTAGGAGCACAGTGGCTCTACACAGCCTGCAGAGGTTGGCCAAAGAGCAGGCTGGGTTAACTGCAGCAAGAGCTCTTTCCTGCTGAGCAAAGAGTACAAAACCTTGCTGGTTTGCAGAGGCTGGCAAGTGGTGTTGGTAAGGACAGCTGGGCTCCTGGATGCTATTCTGCAGGCAGGAGCTGCTGCCTCCATTTTCCATCTCTTGTTCTCCTGTTTCACTATGTCCTATGTAAGAAGTGAATCTAGGCAGCTTAGGAAACAGGCTAAGGGGCTGCACTAGACAGAAATGAAATAAACAGGCCATGCTAGAAAGGGCCACAACAGACAGGACTGAATTATGAAACTCTTAAGATTTAACCTGCTTTGTACTCAACACTCCTATTTTCAACCCACCAAAACTACATCTTCTGGCCTTGCAAACAAAAAACGCAAGAGCACTGGCTCACCAGTGACATGTGATACTTGGCACTGGTGAGCTACAGTGTGCTCTCTAAATTTACTATGACCATTAAAAATGTAGCATAAATCTTTTTTCAATGTTGTTAGAAGTTTGATTCCCTCTCCCCAAAGTGCAAAGAATAGGTATTGGGGTTTTTATTCTCACAGCACACTTAGGGACTCTAACAGAAATGCATGCATGCTGAGCACATGAATATGAAAGTTGCTGTTCTATCCAGCAGGATCTAGTAAGAATGGCAGAGTGACAATCTATCAATGGTACTTGATTACATTAAAAAATACAACAGTATCTTATGAAGTATAATAAACAATCAAAACAATTGTAGTTGTCAATACGAGTGAAGGCTCATTCATCACCTATTATTATGCTTCATTCTTTTTGAAGAACTTATTGGTGCATATTAGTATCAATTTGACACTTACATTTTAATGGATTAGAGTTTATAACTGGTACATCCACACAGGCCTTAAAATGTGTGAAACATCACCTACAAATTGAGCGCAAACACCCGACAGGAATATATTGTTACTGCTAATCCCTCACTCTTCAGAAACCCACAACCTCTACCATTAACAGGAGTAAACCAGCACCCTTGCTATCATACGTTAGTCATGGAGTACTTCCATCTCTTGTTCTCCTGTTTCACCGTGTCCTACACCTTCACTTCTCACTCACCTTTCCTACTCACATCTGAACCACCTCGGCTAATCTGATTTAGGAGACATACAGGTCCATTTTAGGATTAGGAGGAAGGTCTGACATAGACTCCGTTTCACTTTGGTTAGGTACAAACATGGATCCAGCTTTCGGAAAAGCTCTGGAGAACTCTGAAGAGGGAGGGCTGAGCAAGCCAAGAATAATTTCCATCTCTTGTTCATAGGATGTGGACAGACTAGGCACGCGAGAACCAGGTTCACCACAACCCAGGCCTCTGTAACTGCTCTGCTCACCTCCTCCTAAACTCATGCCTAATCTTACCATAAACCACAGCATTCCTCGTGGCTTCACAAGAAAAGCAACGGTTTACATAGATATTTTTTCTACTGTGAGAATAAAGTGAGTACAGATTATAATAAGCAAACCCTCATGTTTAATTTAACCATATGCTTTCTATTTTTGAATAAGTTAAAAATATGTAGGCAGTGAACTTCAACTTGGCGTCCTTGTGGCAGACTCATCATACCCCTCTCATTGGTATTGTCAATAGGATAAAACAGAACCAGACAAGCTGCAGGTGATACCTTCAGATAACATACAAAATTCTTGTGCTTAAACTACCAGCCCCTCCAGGCAGTACTCAACATTTAATGCTTCTGTGGTGTAAATAATGGTCTAAACTCTCAACCAAGGCCTAATCCCGTGATTTGTTTTTGTTGTTTGGTTAAATTCTGTAACAAGTTTAACATGAGAATTTGTTACTCCGATTTGGCTTCCTTTCACTGCAAAGCACTTCATCCACAACAAACTTTGAAACAAAGGAAGAACGTCCAAGAAGTTACCTGCTGAAGTAGTCTGTTTAAAGAAAGAAAGAAGAAGAAGAAGAAATAAAGAAACTCTAGAGAGCACTTAGCTTTTCATCTGTTAAAAAACCCTTCATCTTCTGTTATCTTACTCAAACTCTACTATTTCAGGCCTTTTGGGAAGGAACATCTGCTACCGTAGGCAAACCCGCAGTTAAAAGCAGCACATAATTCTTACTGCTTAAATCCTTTAGGCCTTTAAACTGGAAAAAGACCCAAACGTACCTCAGTGATCTAATTTATACATAAGCATGCCTTTCTTCGCTAATGATGTTTCTTCAAGCCACTGACACATAATAAATCTGCAGATTAAAACCAAACCAAAGCAAATAACCAACAACAATAAAAAACAACCAACCAAACAAAAAGCCTCCTAACAACAAATAAACACCTTGTTACTGGTTTTCAGATAGCAACTTATTACAGAGAACTAGTTTAACTTAAATTATACGTGCCTTTATAGGGCAGCATTGATGTAAGACTATTTGAAGAGGAGCATTTATACACACACTTAGTGTATAAAAAGACTCAGTGTAAAAAGACCAATAAACTTACCCATACACTTCTGTTTAATCTAGAACCTCATACATACTTCACTGATACAACTCCAACCTTTGCTGCAGTGTTTCGGACACCCAAGCAATCCTCCAGCCAGAAACACAAACAAACCCCAGCAAAACCATTTCATAATAAAATCCTGTTAATATCTTGCCACAAGCTTTCCATATTTTTAACTTCAGATATTTTTAAATTTAACTTCATTAAGCCTGATGCTGACTTACAGATATCTTTCCTTAAGAACAATTATTAGAAAAGTTCTATTCAATGTCAGGCAGATAGTATGTGCAGGTCTACAGATAAAATTTACAAGCTCTGCACTCTTTCTACCTGTATGTAAATCAGTACCTATGTTAGAATCATAGAATCGTAACGGTTGGAAAGGACCTTAAGATCATCTAGTTCCAACCCCCCTGCCATGGGCAGGGACACCTTGCCCTAAACCACGTGGTCCAAGGCTCTGTCCAACCTGGCCTTGAACACCGCCAGGGATGGAGCACCCACAACCTCCCTGGGCAACCCATTCCAGTGCTTCACCACCCTCACTGTAAAGAACTTCTTCCTTATATCTAATCTAAACTTCCCCTGTTCAAGTTTGAACCCATTACCCCTTGTCCTACCACCACAGTTCCTGATGAAGAGTCCCTCCCCAGCATCCTTGTAGACCCCCTTCAGATACTGGAAGGCTGCTATGAGGTCTCCACGCAGCCTTCTCTTCTCCAGGCTGAACAGCCCCAACTCTCTCAGCCTGTCTTCATACGGGAGGTGCTCCAGCCCTCTTATCATCCTCGTGGCCCTCCTCTGGACTCGCTCCAACAGCTCCATGTCCTTTTTATGTTGAGGACACCAGAACTATACACAGTACTCCAAGTGAGGTCTCACGAGAGCAGAGGAGAGGGGCAGGATCACCTCCTTCGACCTGCTGGTCACGCTTCTTTTGATGCAGCCCAGGATACGGTTGGCTTTCTGGGCTGCAAGCACACACTGCCGGCTCATGTTAAGCTTTTCGTCAACCAACACCCCCAAGTCCTTTTCTGCAGGGCTGCTCTGAATCTCTTCTCCACCCAACCTGTAGCAGTGCCTGGGATTGCCCCGACCCAGGTGTAGGACCTTACACTTGACTTGGTTAAACTTCATAAGGTTGGCACCGGCCCACCTCACAAGCGTGTCAAGGTCCCTCTGGATGGCATCCCTTCCCTCCAGCCTATCAACCGAACCACACAGCTTGGTGTCATCGGCAAACTTGCTGAGGGCGCACTCAATCCCACTGTCCATGTCACCGACAAAGATGTTGAACAGGACCAGTCCCAATACCGATCCCTGAGGGACACCACTCGTTAGAGGTTTCCAACTGGACATCGAGCCATTTCCCACAACTCTTTGTGTGCGGCCATCGAGACAGTTCTTTATCCACCGAGTGGTCCATCTATCAAATTGATGTCTCTCCAATTTAGAGACAAGGATGTCGTGCGGGACAGTGTCGAACGCTTTGCACAAGTCCAGGTAGATGACATCAACTGCTCTGCCCCTGTCCATCAGTTCCGTGGCTCCATCATAGAAGGCCACCAAATTGGTCAGGCAGGATTTCCTCTTAGTGAAGCCATGTTGGCTGTCACCAACCACCTCGTTGTTTTTCATGTGCCTTAGCATGTTTTCCAGGAGAAACTGTTCCAAGATTTTGCCAGGCACAGAGGTGAGACTGACTGGTCTGTAGTTCCCTGGGTCTTCCACCTTCCCCTTCTTGAAAATGGGGGTTATATTACCCTTCTTCCAGTCATTGGGAACTTCACCTGACTGCCAGGATTTTTCGAATATGATGGACAGTAGTTTAGCAACTTCATTCGCCAGCTCCTTCAGGATCCGCGGATGGATTTCATCAGGTCCCATGGACTTGTGCACGTTCAGGTTCTTAAGATGGTCTCGAACCTGATCCTCTCCTACAGTGGGCCTAAGGTCTTCATTCTCACAGTCCCTGCATTTGCTTTCCAAGACTTTCGTGGTGTGGTCAGAGCATTTGCTGGTGAAGACTGAGGCAAAGAAGTCATTAAGAACCTCAGCCTTCTCCAAATCCATGGTAGCCAGTTCTCCTGATAGCTTCTGGAGAGGGCCCACATTGTCCCTAGTCTGTCTTTTATTTGCTACGTATCTATAGAATCCTTTCCTGTTATCTTTCACATCCCTTGCCAAACTTAATTCTAGCTGGGCCTTAGCTTTCCTAACCTGGTCCCTAGCTTCTCGGGCAATGCTCCTATATTCTTCCCAGGCCGCCTGTCCTTGCTTCCACCTTCTATAAGCTTCTTTCTTCCCTCTAAGTTTCCTCAGCAGCTCCTTGTCCATCCATGGAGGTCTCCCGGCCCTCCTGCTGCACTTTCTTCTAGTGGGGATGCAACACTCTTGAGCACGTAGCAGGTGATCCTTGAATATCGACCAGCAGTCTTGGGCCCCCCTGCCCTCTAGGACTGTATCCCATGAAACCTTACTAAGGAGGTTCCTGAAGAGGCCAAAGTCTGCTTTCTTGAAGCCCAGGGCAGTGAGCTTGCTGCATGCTCTTCTCACTCTCCTGAGGATCTCAAACTCAACCATCTCGTGATCACTAGAGCCAAGGCTGCCCTGGAGCGTTACATTTCCAACCAGTCCCTCCCTGTTGGTGAGCACAAGGTCCAGCATGGCACCTCTCCTCGTCGGCTCCTCTATTGCTTGAAAGAGGAAGTTGTCTTCCACACAGTTGAGGAACCTCCTGGATTGCTTGTGCCAGGCCGTACCGTCCCTCCAACAGATGTCAGGATAGTTGAAGTCCCCCATGAGGACAAGGGCCTGCAAGCGTGAGGCTGCTCCTATCTGTCTGTAGAGCGCTTCATCCACAGAGCCCTCTTGATCAGGCGGCCTGTAACAGATCCCCACCGTAATGTCCCCCATTGCTGTTTTCCCTTTGATCCTGACCCACAAACACTCTGTTACCTCATCACCCGTCCCCAGACGGAGTTCCATACTCTCTAGCCTATCACTGACATAGATAGCAACGCCCCCTCCCCGTCTGCCTGGCCTGTCTTTTCTAAACAGCCTGTAACCTTCCATTCCGACACTCCAGTCATAGGAGCCATCCCACCATGTTTCTGTGATACCAATGACATCATATTCCCGTAGCCTTGCACACATCTCTAATTCCTCTTGCTTGCTCCCCATACTACGGGCATTTGTATAGAGGCACCTTAGCCGAGCTCCAAATGCAGCCAACTCGATGGCTGGGGCAGCTGGAACATCTCTACATCGCTCCAAGCACTTATTAGAGGTGCTGGCAACTGACCAGGAGTGTTGGGATGGATCAATGCTCCCCTCCCCCAACACATCTAGTTTAAACCTTTCTTGACCAGCCTTTCAAAGTAGAGTCCCCTACTACTATGACCCTCCTCTTTTTCCTGGAGGCACCAGTAGCGATCCTCTTCACTGGTGCATCAGCAGGATGCTCATTAGGTGTGGTGGGTGCTTTCTCATTAGCCCCCTGCAGAACTGCGAAGCAGTTCTGGGTGGGGACATCAGATTTAGGAAGAAGCCCCTTGTCGTTAATTGTCCTCTTCCTCCTTTTTTTGATAGTTTTTCTCGTGACTAATTCCCAGCTTCCTGGGTTGCTGCCCTCCTTCTTTCCTATATGAGCAGTGCTGGACGTTTGCGGCCCCTGCACAGCTTGGGCCTGGAGCAAGCAGCCCAGCTTCCTCTCAGCTTCCCTGGCATCTTTTAGCTCTCCAACAGCCTCCCGCAGCTCAGCCACCTGCTGCAGGAGGACCTCCACCAGGGCGCACCGAGTGCAGCCCTGTCCATTGTGCACCCTCGCCTCAAGAGACCAGTCGAGGCACTTTCTACACTCCGACGTCTGCGCCGCAGCCTCCCCTCTCATCGGCTCTGTCTGGGTGCCTACGCTGGCCACCGCCGGGGCAGAGCTGCCAGGGCGGGCCCTGCTCCTGAGGCGAGTGCTCACCATCCCGCTCGCTGCCCGCTCGCCCTGCCTGCGCCAGCTGCCGCGCCACGCCCCGACTGACGTGCCACGCCCTGTTCGCCGCGCTCCTGATCGCTCGCGCTCCCTGGGGTGGGTTTTTCCCCACTGAGGGCTGGTGCCGTCACTCCTGGCGCCGCCCCCTGTGAGGCAGCTGCTCGCGTCAGCTGAGCTGCCGGCTCCTGGGCGAGTCCTGCCGAGGACTTGAGGCTCCCTCGGTCGCTCTTGCCGCTCCGAACTGAGGCTCCTGGACGCTGTGCTTCCCCCCGCTCCGGTGTTAAAGGCGTCCTCTCTGGAGATACTCACCTCGGCAATTCAGAAACACAAAAATGTTCATATTGCACCATTCCTTCAGTATTTCCATAAATAAGTATGCCCACAAGGATCCATGGCATTTGATAGGTACATACAAGGGTAATAACCACGTAGCAGATTCTAACTGATGTATTCTTCTCTCAGCTAGTCCTTAGGGGAAACGTACGCTAAACCTTTAAGACATACTTCCACCATGTATTTATTTAGGGTTTCCAAAGCAAGCACTGCCAAGTTAATCTACATAAGAGCATCAATGTCTAAGCAGACCATATTTTGCTAATATCTGATAAAGCTCATTGCACAAAGCCTACTGCATAAATGGACTAGACTGAAAGAAACCCCATAAGTGCAAGAGAAAAACCAGGACCTCTGCCTACCACATGTAATCCCCCTCTTCCACACCAGTATGGAGCTTCTGAAGCATCTTTTAACTCAACTGAAAAGGAGTGAACAGCTCACTCTTGATAGTCTTCCCAGTGGTACAATACAAAGAATATAAACCTTAGCAAAATAGGAGGTCAAATACTTATTTCGCACTTCCATAAGCTTTTTTCTAATTACTGTTTACAGCTACAATCTTTCTTTTTGACTACAGCTGTCCTGTAACTTTGTCATGTGCTAAAAAAAAAAATCCCTCA
The DNA here is from genome assembly GCF_004027225.2 of Strigops habroptila. NCBI lineage: Eukaryota > Metazoa > Chordata > Aves > Psittaciformes > Psittacidae > Strigops > Strigops habroptila. The sequence goes on along the minus strand of NC_044282.2, from coordinate 42,294,586 downwards.
AAACAGTTTGCTGCATTTCTATATCTCCTTTCAGTGTTCTTTAAAGACTTTGAACTTACTGACAAGCACCACCACCAATGCAGTTGGAACAGTTACAACTGTATCTGCTGGTAGGTACAGCTCAGGAATGAGATCTTCAAGTCACCATTCTCTGAAACGACCAGTTTAACATGCAGCAGCTGCAAAGCCAAAAAATGCTGGGAAACATCACAAAAAAGGATTAGATTAGTTCAGACAGCAGATCCTTAAATGGATACCTTCTATTTAGAGGGATGCACCCTCCAATATTTCAAAACAATGATTCCTGATGTTAGGGAAAGAGGACCTAGAGACTAGCCAAGCTGTGCTCTCCTTGAACAGTATCTCCCATTGCCACAGTCAAAGACAGACTGCCAGAGCAGATGGGCCAGTCTCTGAATCAGCTGTGAAATTCTTAACTTCTTACAGAGCACGTGGAGAAAGAACCCAAAACAATTAGTTTACTTGCAATGGATGTCCAAGTAAGGTCAGTAAGTAAAGAAGAGATGATATTTTTGTGAGCTGACTCCTCACCACACCGGAAATTTATTTTATGTAAAAAGATTAAAATGTTATGCAAAGAATGAAAATACAGTACTGGTATGGTGTTAAAGCATCAGGCCACTTGCAAAAGTTCTGTATTTCATTTTTATGATGGAACTGTTTACGCAAAAGTACTACTCCTAAATTTTCAAAAAAGTTTATATACGTAACTGACTAGCTTGTATCCTCAAACCTTTAAAGTGTTTTTCCATGTGGCAGTGGAAAAAGAAATAATTCAACATCCAAAGTTCATAGAACCACAGAGTCTTTACAGCTGGAAGGGATCTCTGGAGACCATACTGCTCAACCATACTGCTCAAAGCAGGGTCAGCTACAGCAGATTGCCAAGGATCATGTATAGCCAGGTTTTGAGTATCTCCACAGCTGGAGAATCTACCTCTCTGGGCAACCTGTTCCAAGCTTTCATTGCCCTTATGGTGAAAACATTTTTTCCTATGTTTAAATGATATTTCTTCTATCTGTTTGAACCCATTCCCTCTTGCCCATTCACTGAGCACCACCAAGAAGAGTCAGACTCCATCTTACTTAGATCGTCCCCACTGCCAGTGTACGTGCAGAAACCTTTGTTGTTGCTCTTCATTTTTCTCTCCAGATTTAACTCTAGGTGGGCTTCACCTTTCCTAACCCCATCCCTGCACGCTCAAAAAGTGTCTCTACATTCCCCCCAGGTCACTTGACCCTGCTTCCACCTCCTGTATGCTTCCTTTTTATGTTTGTGGGTTTTTTCAGGAACATCTTGCTCATGCAGACAGGCTTCCCGCCACCTTTGCTTCTGTCTCTGCTTGATGAGCTGGGCTATTCTGGAGCTTGGAGGAGGTGATCTTTGAAAAACAAAGCTGACTCATACCACTAGAACAGAACGAGGCATACAGTCAAAACCCCAGGTTGAAAATAAATAAATAAATAAATAAATAAATAAATAAATAAAAATCAAGTGGAATGCCCATAAAGGACTGCTAAGAAAAGAGAGCACTATTAAGAAGTTATATCAGATTTGTCATAGGTTTGTTATATCAGATGTTAGATAGTCAAACATAGAGGATAGAGGACCAGGTTGGATGCTGCAGTCTACTATTTTTCCAAAATGCCAAGGAGAAACAAAGCAGAAGCTTCTCGAGATACCATTTCAGTATTCTGTCAAGTAGGATTACACACTGGTCTCATACCAGTTTGACTGCGAGAGCATAGAGTATGCCCATCAGAACAGCCATTAATAAAGTTTCTCCCATATCTTCTGTTTCAGATTGTGAAAATCTGTGCTGCACAATGCCATGTGCAACCACCTAAAAGGATCGGTAGAAGTGAAACCACACATATATATTAATCCATCAACTCACAGACTACTGCAAAATCATCATCATCATCATCTGCCCCAACAGGCACCTAAAAAGGTTAAGCCCAGAGCACAGATTCTTCCCCTTCAGTAGAGGAAATTCCAGTTTATGAAGTACTCTTCCTCCACCATGAGAAAGCTGCCATTTAATTAGTGTATCTTCTGACACTGGGAGTACAAGTAGTCACTTCTAGAACACCATGTAAAGGATGCAGTCTGCAGTTTCTCCCCCTCGCTCCCCATCCCTCTGCTTTGCCAGTGCTTCAGTATTTGTGCCCATCTGTCAAGCAGATTCCCAGAGAGAAGTCTCACAAGGTGACAGATCTGGTTTATCAGGCTCTGCTGCTGAAAAAGGTCAACCCAGTCCATCACCTGCTCACATGAATATTGCCTTCCTTACCCTCCGGTTTTGTTCTTCTGTGATGTTGTGGAAAACAAGTCTAACTCACTAAGCCAGCAAAAATTGAACACGTTCATTTTTGCATTCTTTTAGGTTAGTGATAAGAATCAGCTCATAAAAGATGTCAGAGTCAGTCACCAAAAAGTGTAGAAGTGAGGAACAATAGCACCTTTTTGTAGCAGCAACTACTGTGTCAGCTCAAGCACCCTCTGAAATTTGCAGCCATCTATTCACTTTCTTCCATACATATGGCTTTCTACACACAACATGGCTTCCCCCGCTAAGACTCACCCGCTAAGCTTCATTCTGTAAGCTCAAGCTTTATAGTAAGACTTTTCTGCATTTTTTGCCTGTATTAAAGTGAATCAAGGGTACATAAATCATATATGTTGACTAAAGTTTTTCTTCCTTTAGCTAAAACAGGGAACAAATGTCTACTGACAGTTTACTTTATAAACTGCCCCAGAAAGGGACAGCTCCTCTTAAATTGGAAGTCTCCCACACAACTGACGGGCATTACTACCAAAAATTACTTTAGGTATACCCTTTTTCACCACATCAACAAATTCTAATGTTTTACATGACATTCAGATTCCCATACCAGGTAAACAGGCAATGAACAATCAAAGAGTCTACTCGGAAACAGTAAAGCATCACCAAGACAATTTCTGGTAATTTTACTGTCAATGGTACATAGTTCATTATTAGACCTCTACTGGAGGGCAAGAAGGTTCATGGAAAATTAGGCTAAAAGGCAATGAACCAGGAACAGTAACAGCTGGGTAAAAACTAAAGTAGATCATTTCTAAAAGCAAATTTGAACATATACTGAAGAGGAAGACTAGACGTAAATTGAACTGAAATATACATGAACACCGTATTATAGGAAAAAAAAAACCAACACAGAATTCAATCAAGTCAAACAATAATAGCAAGGATTTGGGATACCATGTTACAGGTACAAGACAAGCAGTTTACATTTCAAAGCAAGAGATTCAATTAAGTTTGAATATTACTCTGACTCTAAAATAGTACTGCTTTATAAGTGGGTACCAGTACTTTCAATATATACCTGTCAGACTTTCCTACTTCCCAACTGCCTGGCCAGCAGGGCTCTGGAGCACAGAAGTCATTCTCTGTGGGCTAGAACAAGCCACGTGACAGAGTCTTAGCAACCAAAAAGAGCAATTACAGGGGATTCTTGCTGTATAACTGCAGTGAGAATCAGCATGGTCAATGCCATTGTGCAGTTAAGCAGCTAATCCCTAAAAAGTCACTGCTCAGCATGTATGAAATGAGATTTCCAGAAATTTATATTTTGGCCAAGTTTTAGCAGAGCTTCACAAGTATTTTCACAGAGGATTGACAACTGGTGAATCAAAACCCTCCAGCAAAGTAGCAGCAGTCCACAAATCATTGCAGAATTTTCTTTATAAATGTAAACAAAAAGAACGGATTTTCCTCTTGACCTTGACTGAGAAGAAACAGCTGTTTGTACTACAGCTTCCCTCCCTCCTCCCCCTGAACAAAATCACCCTAAAATAAAAAGATAGACATGGAATTTTCCATATATATACCTCACAGTTCAACGAAGTTACAGCTAAGTGGTTTATAATAAAAAAATGCCAATCAGCTTGTTCCCACGTTATCGGAAACCTATTGCTAACATGCAAGAATTCAAGTAACAGAAAGGTAAAAACACCCCCCAATGAAATTTGTCTTCCAGATATCAAAGCATTTGAGAGGGGATTTCTCAACCAACCACTGGTGTGCACACCAACGATTACTCTATTCTGTGATGCACGTAAGTTGAAACTCCAGAATTTGGCCCTACCAGAATGTCCCAACATCTCCAATTTCATGACCAAAATTATGTATTTTGTTTCTCAAAACTCTGTCTCTTCTCAAAAGCTGGCCTAATGACAACTGCAGATGTAGTCTCTGCTGTACTTTTAACTCAGAAGCTCAGAATGTAGGTGAGATCCCCAAGATTAGCTTTGTAGAGGCCAAAGTGCCAGGCACAGCATGAAGACAGGTTCCAGATCTCTGCATTTCACAGAGCACCACTAGACGGTTCACAGTTCTTCACTTAGAGATCTCATGAGGCCTTGTAAGCAGCTATACCTGCCTCTCAGGAGAGCTGTGAAGGAACTAGAAAAAATCAGCACTGTAGTTAGCCTGTCCTCACCAGGCAGCTTCCTGCATTAGCAGAAACTGAGACTATTTTCAAACCTCCACCTCCAGCCATTAGGACTAGCTCCTACCTTTGCACCTCCAAGCCTAGGCCAGAGGCTTTCCTCTGTAAATGGGCATCATGACTGCCTTAAAACTCAGGCTTTAAGAGACTAGGAAGGCTGCCTCCCTGACAGGCAGACATACCTTTCATTCACTGCCATCTTCTTCAAGAACTTTGCTGTTCTTCACCATACTGCTTAAACACGGAGACTGTTTTATTCAAGACGTACATACTGAAAAGGCCACACATATAATTCATCGGTCTTTTATTAACATATTAAAGATTTTGGAATTTCTAGAACATCACTGTGCTGACAACTTCTAAGATGACAGAACAACCAAATAAAATACAGAAGTGCTTTCATAAACAACAATAAAAGAGAAGATGAGAAGGAGAAGGTGCTTTTTTGTGAATACATTTTTAAGAAAAGAGGGTTTTACTTTAAAACATAAAAATACCACAGCTCAGCGGTTTGCCTAGTGACTTTTTAAAGTCAAGACACGCTCTTTGCAAGCCTTCCTGAATGACTAAGGCCAAAAAAGTTTCCATATAAAATAGATTACTTCTATTTCTTTTCCTAAACATTCATCATCTGGCATAATTTATGTTTTCATAAAAAAATAATGCATTTCTTCTAAAAAGAAAAAGGTATAGTACAATCTGACTTCTATTTTCAGTGAAAATCATGCTGCAGCTGAAGTAGAACAAAAAGAAGTAACAGAGACAGATGTTCAGTTTATACATATTAATGTAAAGTATCCTATTACACTAATGAACCTATTTTTAAATGCTTTTCTCTTTACCTGTGGAATTTCAAAACAAGCTCTAGCATATCATAACAACTTCTAGTTCTTTCATCTTCTACTAATGTATTTTAAGAACATTAAAAAAATTCTTGGACTCATATCAAGGTAAAAAAAAAAAAATTAAGCTGTATGCCTACTTTTCTTTTCTGAAAGTGATATGAGATAAAGTCCTTAACCTCTTGTGGTCAGAAAGCCAGCTGAGCTTCATAGAATGGAATAAATAACCCAAATCTCTTCTACTTTTCATATTTTCATTGTTGGCTATGGCTAAAGTTTAGTGCTTCCTTAGACTTCAGTTATTCCTGTGGCATCTTATTTTCATTTTGTGTTTTAATATCTATCATGTGGAAGAAAAAAATTAAGATCTCTTCCCCTCCCCATTAATGAAAGGAAATAAGGCAGCTTTCTAGCTAATAGTGCACTGCTGATATTACTTCAATGAGAACCCCACGACCAAGTATCATACTTAATTATAAAATCATCAGTGAAGAACATGAATGTACTCCTTAATCAGGCTGTAAAAACAGGTAACTTCCTAACATCTATTGACTGAAAAATATAGAAAAATATACAAAATGTTACACTTCCAAAGAACATGTATTTACCTTTGTTGCAAGTTGTGACACTGAAGATGAAACTTCATCATGAAGAAACTGGTCTTTATTCTCAAAAAAAGGATAAAGACAAAAAAGGCCCACAGTCAGTTTTGATTGGACAATTAGCAGTGCACATTTTAGAGTATTCATAAATGCTTTTGTTCTGTTCAGCCCACCATAAAAGAAAATTGACAAAATGTGATCACAATGCAAAACCAAGTGGACACCACTACTAAAATAAGAAATGTGAATAAAACTGCACTTAGAATGATGAAAAATGCTGCACCAGATGTAAAAAACAAAACCAAACCCTTACAAAACCACAAACCCCACACCCCAAAGCACGATCAAGAAAACCCTTGCATCATAACAATTTTAATACAATTAAAAATAAAAATTTTATTTGATCTTAATAATTGTGTCTGTACTTTTTAGTTCTACACCGATCTTCTGAATACCATACTGGATGATGGTCTACGCTGTCTCTGTAAGCTGGGGGGAGAGGAAGCATTACAGTTCTTGAACTCAATGACAGACTTTGGCCCACATCCTTTCCCCTCCATTTAAAACTGTAGATTTCTGAAGAAAACCAGAGTACTGGAGATGCTCGTGAAGGTAATTCAGTAGGGTAGCATTTCTGTCCATCTCTAAATTAAGCTGGTGTCTTAGTACACTTAGGCCACCCTGTTACTATCAATGTTCTTTTCAAGACAGGGCAAGTAAGGTCAGTGTCAGGAGTACTTTAGAGGCCAAAGAAAGAATCAGAAGTGGGGCATAGCATACAGAAATTATGCAATTTTCACTTTCTTCAGTCTGCGTTTTCATAAGAAAAATGATAATTTGTTTTTTTGCTTCACATATAACTCCAAATGCAAACAGTCCCCAAGTACAAAACAAGGACAGCTATCTATAACTGCACCAAAACACATAGTATCCCAGCTCCTACACATTACCACGTAGCTCCTTCACTTTGCTAACAGCATCAGAAAGAGGTGAGAAAGTCAGCATGAGAAGCGTTACATATTTCTAGTCATGTGGGGGCCCAGAGCTTTGTCTTGAGCGAAAGGCTTCAAATCCCATGCATCTTTTTTTGTTATATTTATTTTTTAAATATTTTAAAAAATATTTATTTGCCTACTAACATTTCCACTGACTTTAGAGGCAATACTTTCTGTTATAAAAGAGACAAGAATAGAATCAGGCGCATTTCTAGAACAAGTATGAAGACCATCACGCTATAGTTCAATAATAACTGTATGTTGAAGTAGAGTGATTTGTAGATAGATAGCGTCACTTGTTGGGGCAGAACACAAAGTCAGGAACTCCTATTATCATCCAAAATGAGAATATTACTTCCTGTGGATCTTAACGAGTTATTTAACTTCTGGATTTTGGTTAGCGGTCTTTAAAGTAGGATATTATTGTAGATGGGATACCAAAAATGACAAGAGTTAAGATCTTTGTAGTACTCTAAAATGAAATTAAATTAAGTCCCTTTTTCTCTTTTGAATTTCTTTAAGAGAATCATTGGCAATGTTTTAGACAGAAACCCCACACACATACCATTTCAGAAGTTCCCTTGTTCTTCCTCAACTCTGTTAGCTCTCAAACGTTTGGATTAGGTTGCAAAGCTTTAGACTTAACACGATGGCATCTCTGCTTGGAAACAGGGTGAAAGCTAGAGAATACTTCATCAGATTTGTCCAAATATTTCCAAGAAGAAAAGGAAAAAAAAAAAAAAAGGCAAGAACTAGAAAAGCCTCAAGGGGAAGTATGGTAAGAGGATAAGTCATCTCAGACATCCAGAGCTGGCAGAGCTACCATTTCAACAACCAACAATATCGTTTCCAGAACAAACAAGACACTGTTAGTACCTCCCAAAGAAATAGCACCTCTCATTTTAATTCTTCCAGCTCTCCAAATATCTTAAGAAGGATAATAAAAACATGAAAGTGCATAGAGACTTCATGCTGTACAAAGAGGAGAAAAAATGGACATGTGAAAGCATACAGCCTCTAGCAACCCAGAGCACAAAGAAGCAAGAGTGTGAAGCAACTTTCACAGTGAAAACTTATGAGGGAAAACCGAGAGATACAATGAGCACCTCATAATATAATGCCAGCATAATAAAATGTGAATACCATTGTTGATAAAAGATGTAACTCACAATAAGTAGTAGACAAAAAGAGGTATTTATTTGCTTATTTAAAAGTGTGACAACTAGGGCTGTGTTTCTGTGCTAATACCGTGCTGCTTCTCACAGTCATACAAGGTGCCACCTCATAAGGAATGAGACAGTAGTCTGTAGTAACTATGCTCATGCAGCAAAGGCTGATGGTAAGAAGACAACACAAAGTTGAAAGATACAAAATATAAAGATTAAAAGATATGAAACCCTCAAGAAAGCACAACTGGTGTGAATGCAATACCTAAATGCATTGTTTGGAGCAGAAGACCTATCAGGTATCCATAGTATCCTTTTAAGATACGCTGCCTAAGAAAATGAGATTTGAACAACAATAGTGTGCTTGTGATGTCCATCTTTACCTCCCATGTCCTCACCAGGAAGAGTCAAGGAGAAAAGACAAGAAGACATATACAACCCACCTTCACTTGTTACCCACAGAATAATTTGCATTTTTCAGTGATACACATTAGTATCCCCTCTTCTGATACATATTCTCTACTTTTGTTACCATGCTGAGATGAAGGAGGCTACAATTTGGTTTTTCAAATTTTATTAAGGGGGCAATCTACTGTACAGCCACACGTAAAGAATGAAGATGAGTTTTCTTTATCACGCTGCCTAACACATGCTGTCTCTCAACACTTACAAATTATTTCAGTGTATTTTAGTCTGAGCAGTTTACAGTTCATTTTTTACTTCAACTTCAAAGAAAAACATAGACCACATTATAGTATTTAGTAACTAACAGATGAATAAATGCTAACACTGGTGGGAAACGCTGATCAGTGTCTTGAATAGCCTTCCAGTTCTGGCAGGGGAAGGTTGGTATGCACAGTGTGTTTTCATAAGGAAACAAGTGCCCTTTTGTTGGACATACTGCAAACCATAAGGTACTCAAGGGATTAATTCAACTAGCACACAAACCTTTTTGTACAGAGATCAAAATTGTAATCTACTTCCCTCAGCTTCCTTTGTGGTAAAGTAATTAATTAGTCTCTTTAGATCATTCACTTTCATAATTCAGGCCAAGATAAGAAACACTGGACATCAAAGAGTTAAGGCAAATAATAGCATCACCTCACCCTGCATGCCGTTCTTTTGCTATAGTACATAAAACGGTGTATTATTGATTTTCTCTACCCATTTGTGGAACCTTCCTTTTGTAAATACACTATCTGTCAAAGCCAAGCACATGTAAGAGTAAACAAGCTATTATTAAAAGAGTAGGTCCTTTTGGTACAAATTCTTGCCCTTATACTGACCTATTACATCCTCTCTGCCTATCATCACATCCCATCAAGGACTGAGTGTAATTTAAAGTCTAAGTTATCATGCCTTTAAGTGAAAATTAGATTATGAACCACAAATGTGTAATTTCAGTGGGAAAAACCCCAAAACAAACACCACCTCAAGAGATACAATCCAGGGTAGAATTTAACAGAATTCCCAGATTCCCACAAATCTCATGAAGTAATTGGGGGGGGGGGGGATAAAAAGAAAAATCACTCAGGAAATCACAAACCTGAAAGTTAACCTCCGAAGCTGGAAAGATTCCCAAAACACTGATTACAAACCAAACAGTTGAAGAACTATATATACACAGCCTGGCCAGAAACAGCACAGATTCGGAAGAGGAGATCACACTGCCAGATCACAATCTTAAAATACAGCTAACAAAAGAAACCTTTTCCTTGGGTTTGAGTAGGATCTTGCTGTAACATCAAATGAAACAAGCAGATGTCACTCTGCCTAATATTAGAACTGAATCAAAACCAATGCTAAATGCCCTAAAACATGGGTAAGAAGAAAGTTATCAGCTGAAAATCAGTGGCAGTGGGCCTCGTTCTCTTCATTGCACCTATAATACACACCTGGAAAAGATCAGTGTGTGACTATGTGCTTTCTAAGTCAGGAAATTGAGGCAGCAGTGATCAAATACAAATGGGCACTGAAACCACTATACTATTTTCAACTTTTAACATAACTGAAAAATAAAGCTGAACTGCACCTGAATACTCACACAAAACTGAACATGCTCTTTGAGGAAAAACAGGGTTTGCAATTTTAACAAATAGAGGATGCATTACTCAGTCATACCTAGCTTTCTTCTGGGACATGAGACTATGTGTTCAGCAGACATAACTCCATGTTAAACTGTGAATTGCCTCTGCTCCCCGCTGGCAGAGGCAGCCTCAATTGAAATCAAGATTATTTCATTAGTCTTGTCCGTATTTCATCTACTGCTAGATCTCAACCTTCAGTTTGTATGTCCCTAAAGCGAGTGAACCAAACTAGCCTTCAGGGTAGGTGGCGTAAATTGAAAATTTCCTGTTAATATCATCAATGAAAAACGTTAACCTGGGCATTTCTAAAGTCTGTTCATGCTGGAGAGTCATTCAGTATTTTAAACTCATTTTTCTCTTCAATAGAAAATACTTTTCCACTCCAGAGTGCTCACTACACCTAAAACAAACCACCTACGTTATGACAATAAACCATTTTAAATGCCACTGTGACTAAATAGTGACAGTGACTCCTATCCTGAATGTTTCTTCTGCCAGTCTTGTGCAAAACTGAAAATACTTTGTCCACAAATTAGATATTAGGAAGATTAAATTAGACATTAGGAAGAAATTCTTTACTATGATGGTGGTGAGACACCGGAACAGGTTGCTCAGAGAAGTTGTGGATGCCCCATCCCTGGCAGCGATCGAGGCCAGACTGGATATGGGTTGGAGCAACCTAACGGAAGATGGCCCTGCCCGTGGCAGGGGGTTGGAACTAGATGATCATTAAGGTCCCGCCTAATCCAAACCATTCTATGATAAAGAAAAGGCAAATGTAAAAATCCAAGTATGTTAAAGAATTACACTTTCATCTCGGGATATATTTAGTAGACAACACTAATCTTGAAACATGCTTCTAAAATATAATTCATCAGACCACTGACTTTTAAAGTCTGGATCACTATTTCAGATAAAGCCAACAACCCATCCAATGAATTTAAAAATGTTTCCATCTTCCAGGCCCCAGTCTTTTGTAAGTACCTATTATTCACCAGGCTGACTGGAAGATGAAAAACAGCTTTCATATGTTTTCACCTTTCAAATTATTATTAATACTGAATAAATCAAAACTAAGATGATGCTTTCCTTCACCATCCACAGCTGTCAAGAACACATTTAGCATTTTTACAAACTTTCTTCTATTCAACCACTTCAGTTATTGCTTCACATTCCGCTACATTTTGAAATAGACTAAATTATTTCCATATTTTTACTGTCAATTGATACAAATGGCCAAACGTACTGGAAAAGATTAATTTCAGAATGTAAGTATTTACATAAGAATACTTTTGTAGTTCTGCATTTTATTGGCATTACAAAGAGAAACATCAGAACACCAGATTCCAATGCTCTCTGTTTTTACATCAATACATGAGGTTATTCTATTAATTGTTCACATTATCATGCATCTCCGTAATAAGTGGTTATAATACATCTTATGCAGACTTTGCTTCTCTGAAATATCTCTGGAAGAATTTTACTAAAGATTAAGCACCTTAAAAAATTTTAAAAAGCTTAGCTCATTAAGAATTTAGTTTTACCCAATGCATAATATTTCAAATATGTTTCAAGAAATGGAAACATCTGTATTAAGATCAAAATACCATCACTGTCAATGACGAAACAAAATTAAAGTCAAATAATTAATTTGACTTTAGTTGCAGCAATAATTCAAATATTCTAGTGAAGTTTTCAATTTTTGTGAGATTTCTGACTGAAAATCTGACAATAATTTTAACAACTTGTCCATACTAGAAGTTCATATTTGCTTTCTTCTGATCTAGAAAACAAACCCACAGATGCTAATTCAAAAGATAGTACCTGACATACAATTTTTATTCAGTCATGGCATTTGCAGTTAAATTACAGATCTTTAAAAAAGCACTTGCATGAGTAATGGCAATATTTTCATAGTATATTTTCTGCAAAACAGGTTGAACGCATTATTTTTGGTTATAGTATTCACACAGACCCATCCTGCAGCTCTTCACGAAGAACCAGTGGTGAAACTTGTTGGTAATGTATCTCTGACGATGACAGAACTGAAAGATAGTCTACCTGGAAATACGTTCAGTAACTTCTAATAACTCTACTTATGTTACAGATGTCCTCATGCAATCTGGCAAATAGTTTCTATAAAGGCAAGAAAAAAAATAGAAACCTATTTTGCCAGTAAAGAATTCAAGAGAAAAAAGATTAATTATTTCTCAAAGAGCATATATTTTAGTTTGTATATAAACAGCAGCAAGTCCAGCACTGCTAGGAGAGTATGGCTCCAAAATGCCTCGCAAACCTCCATGAAGAATCAACAAATAGCTTAGGGAAAGTGGATCTCAAGCAGTGATGTGGAGAAGATAGTGGTTTTGTGGATCAGTAAAAGGAGATAATTCTGTATTAGACTGGAGGGGAGGAAGACAGACATGGCTGATGGCAAACTGAGGCAATCAGAGCTGGTAAAGCAGAACTGGCTAAAGGAAAGATACAGCAAGTGGTAAAAATGACAAATGGGGGAGAGGAAGGGGATGTACTAAGAAAAACCTTGAAAGCGAGGACAGAGATTTAAATGTAAATTTCCTGAAAGAAAGGGAGGCCAGCTGAAAAAACGGAAATCAAAGGATGAGGAGGACTTAAACTTTATGTCATAAGCACCAACATGAATATCAGATATGAGATTTGCAGGGAGTAGGGGATGGGGAAATGCAGCATAGGTATTAGGAGCTGCAGAGGAAGTCATCACCATCAGAATGGGAAGTGAGGGTCTGCACAAGAATTTCTGCTGTCTAGACAGAAAGCAAAAATAATAATTAAAAAGGAAGAAAAAAAGCAAACCTCGACTTTATAGTGGAAACAGCAGTAAAGCATTGGACACAAATTCTTTGTTGCACAACAGATAAAAACCACTGACAACCTTCAGCTTACAGACTTGACTGAAAGAAAGAGATACTGATGTTGCCTATAGCTGGAGACCAACCAGACAGTAAGTGCTTTGTAAGACTTCTAAGAGTCAGAATAAACCCACAGCAAGGGGATAAGAGGTGAGAAGATCTGATCCAGGTCAACTGTGTAAAGGTGATGGTATAAATCAGGAAGTGAAGCACCTCAGAAATGAAAGGGATTAAAAAAGAAGAAAGCCTAAAGCCCCAAAAGACACTGTCAGCTCTGTAGATCTCCAGGAAGACTATGAGAAAGAAACAGGACCCACTCAAGAAGCTGCTGAAAGATGAATGTGTCAAGAAGGAGGAAAAGCAAGAAAGGCAGTCCAGAGGAGGGCTCAGGAAAGTCTTTGCTGTCAGTCCCACAATCTAATGCTCAAGACTGATGACAGAATACAGGTGATGGATTTTAGCCAGGAAAATGTCACTGAAATGTCACAAGAACAACTCTGATGAAAGGAAAAAAAAACAGGCTAGCAGAGAGAAGAAGGTATGAAGGAATTACAAGAGTAGTGCAGGCAAAGCCTGAGACACACTGAAATGGTTAGAAAATGAAGGAAAGGCATTAGCTGGGTTAACAGTGACTGCTTTATTTTTAATTAAAAAATACCCTCATTCAACGTACTAGTAGAACATAGGAAATGCTGCTCAGCTCCCATCCATTCCTGCAGGGCCTGAGTTCGGCTAGTTCCAAGATGAAAGCCAGTATTAAAATTGTACCAGAGACTTAAACATCTTCATTAAAATAGATAACTAAAATTCTGTATAGCCAACTTTAAAACATCCAGTGAGCAAGTCTAAACAAAATTCAGCATAAAACATACTTTTGAACATATTCTCTTTGAACACAACAAAAAATAACCCCATACAATCAGGGAAACAGATCAAGGCTAAGGATCTGAAATATTTTTACATGAAAGATAAAGTTGCATTGTATAATATAGGTCAGCCTGACACCCATCCACTGCCCTAATACATAGATGTATTTTGAAGTTGAGTACGGTTTTACATCAGAGTTACGTGCGATATTGACACAGCACTGACATCTCTGAGGACTGATGAGATGATACCAGAATTGAATGAAGGAGAACTTCGCATGACTGCCGCAACACCGCCTTCCAGTAGCCAAAACCCAACATTTTTCCCTTCCCAAAAATATAACTACAGTTTGAAACATAATGACTATATTACAAACTGAATGCAAGTTTGGTGTGCATCACTGCACATTTCTAGCATGTTTTGAGAGACATGCACACAAAAGGCACATTAATTTCATTTCATAAGGTGTATTATTTGTGTGTGTTAAGTTGCCTTCATATATTAATTGTAACTTTAGCCATTAAAGCACCTTCATTGCATGAATTAAAAACTATTTATGCTTCAAAGCGTAAATTAAAATTAACTTCTAAGATTCAGTCTAAAACTGTCTGGTCTAAAAAGAAATATACAATAATCCACACATTTATTTACACAAGTACTGTTGTAAAATTTACTTGTCTTTCTTATCTCAGGAAACACCTTACTGTTTTAAGTAAGTGTTAACAATTCAAAGTACTTGTATGTATGCAGGAACTTTTGCTAAAAGGTGGCCAGAGGCTGACAATTCCCTCCCATTGCAATTTTCATGTTCTAAAATTTGTTTTTGTTCTCCCCTGGAACAAAATCAAACCACTCTGTATTCCACAAAACCGGAACTGTCAAAACCTTTCTTTTTAGATCAAACTAAGTTTTTCTATTTAAGAACTAGAAAATTCTACAAATTCAAACGTCTGCTTGAGTAAACCCCCATCAGGCTTCATATCTAAATAAAATGATTAAAATTTCTGTAGAGTAACGAAGGGTGCTTTGAGTTGTTGTTTCTTGGGTTTTGGGTTGTTGGGGTTTTTTAACTTACAGTAGCCTAACTCTTTGTTCTTGTCTGTTCCTGCAATGTCCTAATTATTAGGTTGCACAGTGAGAACTCCTTCACTCTTTCTCAGCTTTAAAGAAACAACTTATAGCACCAACATCTCATTACACTGGAACACTTTCAACCTGGTCTGTTTTAATGACACAGATGTGACTACCCGCTTCTTTGAAGTAAAAACTTTCAGCATTATTTATAGCTTGAATGGTAGAAGTTAAAGAATTTTCTTCCCACTTGCCCATTAAAATGAAAATAAAGACACAAGATAGCTGTTGAGGAAAACAGCGTATCGTAAATCAAAGTAAAAATGTGATGACTGTGGTTCATCTCTTTTACCAAACGACCTATCAGAAAAGAATCTAGAGGAAATTAAATCTAACAGTAGACTTCTGCATGAAATCTAATGCTGGGGTTTCTTAATTTATTAAAAAGCACTCAAATTATCTGGATTTTGGCTTTCAAGACAGAAAATTAGGGAAGCCCTGGATTCTATTCCTCTTGATGAGGTAATCCTTCATTCACAGTTTAAGCAGGCTGTACCATGACAGCTTAAACAGAGCAGAGGCTGAGGAAGACTGAGACTTTCTCATGCATAGCTAATGTACCAACAGAACTGCCCACTCACTCCTCCAAGCTCTGGTGGTGCTACTGTCCTCCAAAGTCAGGAGTCTAGGCTATGTAGGTCAGGACGCAGTAGCAGCAAAGCGCAGATCATCACTAAATTCCCCTACACATCACTGGATTCCACTCTCTTGCAGTCATCTCATTGGGAGCAAAACCAGGTTCTGATGCAACACCAAAGACTAAAAGGAAGGCCCTCAAAACAAATCAGCTGTAACAAGTGGAACAAGCACCGTACGCTTTCTCTGTGACACCTGTCTAAGCCATGTTTTAGACATCCTGTACCTATGGCTGACCTAGAAGCTGCCTTTGATAGATCACGAGTATTACAATGACAATCCGGTGGCCATAGTTTTCCATATAGTCTATACTTCCTTAAAGTGTACATAAACTCTAAAATAACTACTAATTTAAATGTTGGGGGGGAGGGGGTTGGGTTTTTTATTTTATTTTGGGGTTTTTCCCCCCGCAGTTATCAATTCTTCTTGACTTTAACAGACAAAACAACTAATAGCTCATGGTCTTCAGTTTCTGTGCCAAACTACACTGCAGCCTCTCCAACTTTTCTGAATCCTTTATCTTAATATTCCATTTATCGCCTTAAAATAATTTATTTTTCCCCTGCCACCTCCAATAGAAGAAAATCTTCTTTTATTTTCCAGCGCCATTAGTAGTAGACACTGAGAGAGCTGGAAAGGAATTTTCTTAAAAGTGATGAAAATGGCAAACCACTTGCACCAGAAATTATTGTCATCACCATAATAAATTGAGACTGCCACTAATGGAGCAGAGGCCCAGGACAGTAAATACAATTGGACAGGACAAAAAAAATCAAAACAAAACCCTAACAAATAAAACCCCCAAACCAAAATAAAAATCAAAACCTTCACACCAAATAAACAAACAAAAAACAAACAAAAAGAACCACCACAAACCAACCAACCTCTGTTACTAAAGTAGAGGACTGGGAGAATTGTCAGGACAAGACACAATTCTGAAGGATCATCTTCTGACTGGGAGGCTAAGGTCAGGAGCCTCAAAGAGGGTTTGGAGTATTTGTGCTAGAGAAGAGCAGCAGTGAATAGCCAGTGGATTTACTGGAAGCTAATCTTTGGTGTGCAGGGAGGTTTACAGGAGGTGGGCAAGTCCAGGAGGGCTGTGGATAGCACAAGCCAGCAGCTTCCTGAAAACAGTGGAAGTTTCCAAATACCTGAGGATAGGAACTGTAGTAGGGAGAGGTTAGATGTTTTATGAGAATCTGTGGGAGATACTTCAAGTGGCCTCCAACCCCACAATCCGTCTTCATTTCCTGAAGGGTGTCTCCAAAATTTGTGTCTGTTCTTCCACTCTCATAGGAGAGGATCCCAATCATCCATATGAATCTTCACAGCTGCTGTCAAACAAGTAGCAAGGGCTAAAGCTCTAATGCAAACTGTGCAGGGCAAAGGACAATGCAAAACTGAACTAAGGAGCAGACTGTTGATTTTGCTCACTGGAAGATGGAGGGAGTAACTGCTGTGATTGGGAGAGGCAGCTGCCACACATGTTGATAACCCACAGCAGCTATCAACCAGAAACTCAAGCAGAAGGTAGATTATCCAGATGCCTACCTTGCTGGAAGAGCTGGAGTGTAAGACAGCCATAGGGTGGGAAGTTGGGTGGGGTTTTGTACTTGCTTTTGAATGCAAACCTCAACAGTTTGTGGCTGTGGGCAACTGCTTGTGCTAGATATGCAGGTCTGCTGCAACTTCTCATACATCTACAGATACTCTGTGGCAACAGAAGATCAGTTCGGCAACAAAGCAGTATTGGCCCATGTAACAGGCTGCTTCTGAGCTGGATTGATGCCTACTTGTTGTCAAGTTTTTGAAAGCAAGTCAACAAAAATTCTTTTAGCTGTTTTGCCTGATACTCGACCAATACCCTCCCTATCAGGCTGCTTTTATTAGGCAACCAGTACTTTGAGAAGGTCACTGCTTATATTTAACTTATCATTTAACAATGAAAGCTTTCAAATAAGATTACGGCTATTTACAGCTAGCCAAGTACCACTACTGAAACTATAGAAAAAGCCATCCTGCCAAAACACCAGTTTTCCACACAAACACGCACACATCTGCAAATGAAGATCATGTTCTTGCAAATCACTGCTTAATGTTATTGTGCTTAACAGACGGT